>NC_081347.1:67547875-67746794 GCF_029784015.1 Lycium ferocissimum
CATTACTTGAATTTAGAACGAAAAATTCGACCGCAACAAATTAGCAACAAAATCATCCTTGTAAGAATGTTGTATCATCTATATACGTATAAATTGGTCATAAACATAAATTGAACTATTAATTACCTTTTTCTTGTATATAATGTCGACGAGATGAATCCAACAATGTACGTATAGGTCAACAAAAAGGATTTACGTGAAACGATACATACAACACCGAATTTGACATACACGGATGCAAGAGATTCGCAATTAAATTACGAGAGATAGTTTTATGCATGGAATCGGATAATTGAATTGTAAATTTTGACTCAAATTGCTTCCGTTTTCGACTATTCTTGATGCAAATTTGAATTCAAATTCGAATGTATGAAGGAATAAAGAGCGGTGTTAATTTTGTGCGAATCATAAGGCATGATTTTAGGAAGATTTTATTTTTGTTTGCCATGTTTAAAAAGATTTGTTCCAAGATTTCGGCAACTTTTAACTTATCAGTATCCGGAATACGAGCGTGCAACCAATGTTGGATACACGGCCGATAAATGGGCCGGATTTGCTACATCACGTAAATAATGAAAGTGTTGCTACAGTGAATCTTTAAACCCCAAATGTTAGTCATTTATGAAATTTTCCCTATAATTTTTCTTATTTTGCCGAGCAACAGAAGAAGTTTTTGCACGAATTGTTCTTCAAACGCACTAGTCTTTAATTTTTGCTCCTCATATATGTGGTCTTTAATTTTTGTCTCTGTGAATCATTTAATGAAAATATCCAGATCTGCTTCGCTCCGGCGTAAGTTCTATAACATTTATCTTCCGAAACTGAATTTTTGCTTCCCTCGACATAAGTTCTGTTTTTGTGGAGTTTGATGTAGAGTTTAAAAGATTTGTCATCTCCGGGATAACTTGTGTGATATAATCTAAACTATGTCAAGCAAAATCTAAAATTATGTTGTGCGAAAAGTGCTGAAAAGCAAAAATTAAAAACCACAAATTTAAAGAGGAAAAATTATAGACCATCCCCAAAATAAGGGCATTTGTGCGAATGACCCGCAAGGCCGCAACAGAAAGGTGCCACAGTATCTATGGCAAAAATTTGCACGGTTTAACCTTCGAATGAGCTAGTCTTTAATTTATGTCCTTCCTTTCAATTAATAAATCTTTTCTGACCAAAATGCCCTCCAACCTAAATTTTTCAACCATGGCTTATTTTTTCATTTTTCAACCATGGGTTAATTCTCCTCCTCTAGGTAACTATTTCATTATTTTCCTCTTAATTAAGGTTTCAAGTGTGCTTCAATTTTTGGTGTCTGAGATGTTTTTTGTCTTTCTTCTTTGGAAATTAGCTATTTCTTAATATTTTTATATTTAACAATAATAACAATATATTCAGTGTAATATCACAAAGTGGGGTCTGGGCAAGTTAGAGTGTAAGCAGACCTTACCTTTATATTAAGAAGGAATATATTCTTTTATGTGCTTCTTGTCAAACTTAGTAGTTTTTACCTGTGCTTATTTGACCACTGGACTACTGGTTATATTTTGAACCTTATAATATTTTTTTCTACATTTTAGTGTTTTTTGTTAGGAAACAAGTGCTTTTTTCTTTCGTTTTATTGATTATACTCCCACCGTCCCAATTTAAGTGTCTTATTCGAGCGTCTATTTATATGTTAAGTAAGTTGACAATTCAAAAACTATACATGACAAGTTTAAAACCACAAAATTCAAAGTTGGATGTGAAAAAAAAAAAAAAAAAAAGTCTTTGGATCTTAACGTGTTTGATTAATTGCCTGAGAGAGAAACTATAGTAATATGAGCTTAATTTGATATTTCTTGTATCTGTTTTGATTTGGGTTGCATTTTTTGACAATTGATATCTATAATATGAAGTTGATATTTAGCTGCCCTATTTTTCTTGCAATTCTGCATTGACTACATTTCTTTTGAGCCGAGGATATATCCGAAACAACCTCTCTACCCCACAAAGGTAGAGGTAGAAATAAGATTTGCGTACATCCTACCCTCCCCAGACCCCACTTGTGGGATTACACTGGATATGTTGTTGTTGTTGTATCATGCACGCGTTTTTAGATTTCGCATGTTATGTGTAGGATTATTCAAGAATGACAATGATACTAAGGGTAGTGTGGAGGAAAAATATCTGACTGTTGTGGGATCATGGAGTAAGTGATGTTGATGGAAATATGTTTCTGTGGTTTCAGAGAGACAGAGAGAACAAACGTCCACTCTCTTGCCACTTTGTCCTCGGAGGCTCTAAGCTATATTCAGCTATTAGAAGGCTAGCTCTCATCTGTCAAGCAGGTGATGTTCTTTCTGTTTTGAAATCTATAAAAACTGGCAGTGTTTGATTGTTTGCGAATTATTGGATTATAAATTTTTTAGTTACCAGTAGTTCTGGTATAGATTTCAGTGTCAGTCAGGAGGATTTATGAGCTCAATTAGGAATTTTTGTGGTCTTTCAACTCATACGACAGCCCTATGCACTAAGCTCCCACTGTGTGCGGGATTCGGGGAAGGGTCGGATCACAAGGGTCTATTGTAATTTGTACGCACCCTTACCCTGCATTTCTGCAATTTATGGATTAATCAAGTTTTTCACATTAATTCTGTTAATTGAATGTGCAACTTGAGTATTGCCTACGAAGGTTCCTTTTCTGGAACTCATTAATAAATTCCCATCTAATGATATGGGAATGGTCGTAACTCTTTGGTTGGTAAAATTTATTTCCTGATTCGTGAGTCCTTTCATACAAAAGACTGTATTGCATGAGTTATACTATGGTCATTTATGTTTTTAAATTAACAGGGGCAAAAAAGTTATACTGGTCATTCAACTGCCAAGATTAGGGTAACCCAAAAGATACTTGGGTGCTTTCTTGGGTTCAAAGCTTAAGTTATAAGAAATAGATACTTTACACACTTGTTAGTCAAATATGTAAATTTTTTTGAACTTCTGTTGTCTGCCTTGGAGTAAGGTTTCAAGCAGTTATGTGGTGACAACATATTATAAGTTATTATCCAAAAACTTCAGTTGTGCAAGAGTCAAATAAAATCAAACTACTGGAGAAGAATGTTTTAGCCATGTTTTCTGCAGTCTATTCTTCAAGCATGAATTGATAGAATAAATTGAATAAGCATCGAACTAAGTTTGCCTTATTAGGCAAAACTTGTAAGTGTATAAGATGCGAAGTTTTGCCTCAAGGTCAAACTAGTTGAATTTTTATATAAAAAGTTAAATTGAATAATCATCAAGCTAAGTTTGCTTTATTGGGCAAAACATGTAAGTATGTGTAATGAGAATTTTGCCTCGAAGCAAAACTAGTGGAATTTTTATATAAAAAATTAAATTGAATAATCATTAAGCTAAGTTTGCCTTATTGGGCAAAACCTTTACGTATATATAATGGGAAGTTTTGCCTTGAGGCAAAACTAGTAGATTTTTTATATAAAAAAATAAATTGAATAAACGTCAAGCTAAGTTTGCCTTATTGGGCAAAACTTGTAAGTCTACATATTGAGAAGTTTTGCCTAGTTAAACTTTTATATAAAAAGAATAAATTGAATAAGCATCCGGCTAAGTTTGCTTTATTGGGCAAAATTTGTAAGTCTATATAATGGGAATTTTTGGCTTGATGTAAAACTAGTTAAATTTTTATATAAAAAAATAAATTGAATAATCATCAAGCTAAGTTTGCCTTATTGGGAAAAAATTGTAAGTCTATATAATGGAAGTTCGTCGAGGCAAAACTAGTAAAAAATTTATATAAAAAAATAAATTGAATAATCATCAAGTTAAGTTTGCCTTATTCGGCAAAACTTGTAAGTGTATGTAATGGGAAGAGTAGTTGAATTTTTATATAAAAAAATAAATTGAATAATCATCGAGCTAAGTTTGTCTTATTGGGCAAAACTTGTAAGTGTATATGATGGGAAGTTTTGCCTCAAGGCAAAACTAGTTGAATTTAAATATAAAAAATTAAATTGAATAATCATCAAAGTAAGTTTGCCTTATTGGGGAAAACTTGTAAGTATATATAATGGGAAGTTTTTCCTCGAGGCAAAACTAGTAGAATTTTTCTATAAAAAAATAAATTGAATAATCAATGTGCGGAGGAAAAGTGTAAAGCACCCATATTGTATTGAAATGGATCATTGAATTACAAGTACAAATATAAGAGTTCATCCTCAAGCTATTACAAATACTCCAAACTAGTAATCAAATCTTCTGAGGGAAGAAGAAACAAAAAGGAAGAAGAGAGGAAGGTTCCAGAATTAATCTAAGCAACTAAGAAAATTAAAAGACACATTCATAGCATTACCCTAATGGAATGACTCCTCTTCAATATATAGCCTTCTTCACTCCTTTAAACCAGGGTCCCAAAGGTAATTTGACAATTTTCCATCCATGTCCTCCCATAGATTATTTAGATTCATAACAATTCTTCCGCCCTAAAAAAGAACCTTGTCCTCGTGGTTCGACTAGAGCAAATGCAGGAATATCTGTTCGACATTTTCAACAACAATGAAGCAATTCATAGCAATAGTACAACCACTAACTTTCTCCTCCCATGGTCCTCGCGTAAAGGCATTGCGCAGTAGGCTAGCAGCAACCAATAAGATGACAAACAATGTATTGAATACGTAAGAGAACCTCAGTAGATAGCTTATCAACACCATGCCCTTATTTTTAATTCTTCTTCAGTAGCAATTCCTGATGAAATGTGAAAAGCAATTCAGTTACCATTCTACTTAGCTTCCTACAACACTAGGACAGCTCTAGCTAGACTTAGTATGTCACTACATATACTTATTGATGTTAGAACAGTGAAGACATTTAGGGCTCGTTTGGTACGATGGATAAGGATAAATAATCCCGAGATTATATTTGAGATGAGTTTATCCCACGTTTGATTGGGATAAAATCACGATATAACTAATCCCAGGATTATAGTGTTATTTTATCCCTATGAGAGGGTGAAATAACTAATATCGGAATAACTAATCCCAGAATAAGTTATCCTGGGATAACTTGTTTCCAACCAAACGAGCCCTAGGCTTGAGTAAACTGCAGTGGTAATATTAAAGAAGTCCATGTCGAGAACAACACGTAGATCACGTATGCTGATGCTCACGAATTCAAGGACGTTGTGCCGTTGCATGCACTTTTTTATTAGAAGATCTTGAAGTTGTGCACGAAAGCCATCAGTTGAACAATGTCGTGTGGCATCATCTACAGATAGCTAGCGGACCTGCAATTCTTAACATCACGATGGAAGGCCAAACTTTCCAACACACTAGAGTAGCAAACAAGTTCTCAGCTTGTTGTGACAAGAGTTGATATCTTTCCAGAAGACTAATGAAATCCTTTACCACGCCACTCCCTTGTGACTGTCCAGATTTGGACTGTGTCAAATTGTCACCCAATATTCAGAACATTCGTTGTGTTGCAAGATACAAAGCAATTAAGATGTTCTATGACCAACTGTTTTGTTTGTTGCATACATCGTGTAAGATTAGTCTTGTGAGTCTTAGCAGACGCATTCAAGTTCTTTTCGGTGGCTAGCTAGCAAGCCAAGTAATTCCGTGGCAACATAGGCAATCACAAATACTAGTGATCTTGCTAGCAATGGTTCCAGTTCACTATTGAGCTCTTTGCGTAATGAGGGCCCCGTAGTCATAGATCGAGCTAATAAAGTCTTCACCACATCATGGTAATTAAGCTTGCCACCATATATATATGACCTGTAATTAGCCGGTGAAGAAGGATATTCGGATAACAGCGTTTGTTAACAATCCCTAGCCTTTATGTAGTTGATTCTGAAATCCACCATTATTGATACTTGGAGCTTCTAGGTTTGAAATTTGGAGGAGAGAAAGGCAAGATTGGGGAAGAAGAACCCTAAGCGCTATGTGAGATGGTAGGGATAGTTTCGTCCAAATACTATTGACTCAAAGTACTTAGCGGTCGTTTCGTAATTTATTCATCGATTAAATTATCCTCCTTAAGAAGATTATAAACCTAAAAAATTAAAAAATTAATACCTGGATAATTTATTAAGGACAAAAAATTAAAACATTCATCCTGAGAAAATAAGGACATTTGATAAAATAATCCCAAAAAATTAGTTTCGAGGATATCTCATCCTTATTTGACAACATGAATCGATGTGGGCCTACTATAAGTGTGGGCTCTGTAATGGGCTTTCTGATCCCATTTTTATACTCTATTTGATAGAAGCCCTCATAAATTTATACATTCTACCAAATATCCTTAGTAAAAAATTACAACTCGCTCACGTTTGGATATATCCTACCTTATACCACGCACCAATCGATTTATTTTACCCTTAAGGACAAAAATTAAAACATTCACATGCAAGGGAAAAAATTTAAAGACCAGCCCAAAATAAGGACATTTGTGCCGATGACCCTACATATGAACTTTCCATTATTGGATACCCCAAAAAATCTGATGAGTCCGAGGTTTCGAGCTGGCCCACATGAGATAACTAGCTTCAAACCCAGGTGACTTTTCATCGCTTGTATTTGACAACATGAATCGATGTGGGCCTACTATAAGTGTGGGCTCTGTAATGGGCTTTCTGATCCCATACCTCTGGGTAAAATTCAAAATGGGTCATTTGCTCTTTTGTCCCAATTTTGTGGTGCTCTTTAATTTTTGTCCCTCATAACAAACAATTTTTTTGCAGGGCATAAGTTTATATTTTCGCATCATATTATTTCACAAGTTATGCCCTGCACCTTTAAAAAGCTTATTGTCACGTCCTTAGTCTTCAACTAAGCACACGTGCGGCACTTGACAACTCGCTCACGTTCTTGCACAACTTGCTCACGATCTTGCTATGCCAAGTCAGCCTAGTTTACTACACTCAAGATCGCTAAGGGAATAGTAATTGAGAAAGACAAGAGAAATTTGCTAGAAGAAAGCTTTTTATTATAGAAGACTTAATTGATTTTGCTTGATGGTTTTTTACAAATGTATGCCCCTCTATTTATACTACTCACCTAGGGACTACTATGCAAATAATAATTATTATATAAGTCCCTACATATTTACTAATAAGCCCCTATTCTAGAAATCTCTATACAACTAGAGTATTCCAAGGACCTTCCATGAAAATCCATGAAATTCTAGGGTCTTCGCCGCCCGATAAGTGGAAACCTCCCTATATCTCTAGAATCTTCCCATAATATCTACTCTTCCTCTTATGTAATCATTCCACATGGCAAATATATGTGCCAAGTGGCACCTATGTGGCATGATGACATGGTGGGTCCTCACATTATGCTCCCCTAAGAATAAGTTCGATTTTGAAAGACAAAAATTAAATACCAACCAGTTTGGAGGACAAAGAGTACAATTTCTTCATTCAGAATTAGTCACTTTCAGTTCTTGCAATTGAAAAATAGTTATTGTCACGGAGTTTCAAATTCCACAAATGAAATTCCAAGATATTGTTATAGAGTTTCAAATGTGTGAAACTCCATGGCATGGGTACGGCCGCCAATGTGTGTTATTCAAGGTAAAATTCATAAATAGCTACTTTCCGGTCCATATAACTGAAACGTAGTTATTATCACGAAATTTCAAATTCTACTACTAAATCTTAAGGATATTGTACTGTGAAAATTGAAAGTAGTGAAACTCAATATCCATAATAGTGGTTACTTTTAAATAGGGGACCAAAAAATAGCCAATAAATGCTATTTCTGTTGAGAGAAAAAAGGGAGGATGAAGAAGAATACAGCGACTACCTCTGTTTTTTTTTTTTTTTTTCCCTCTTCATTATATGGGCGCCTTTGGTTTTTTATTTTTTTGTCTCTGCTTTAATATAATTAAAATCTCTTTTTTGTGTTTGAGACCCACAGTTTAAAAAATGTGTTATAAAGTGGAGTATATGGTAGTTAAAGCTATGCACTGATTTGGTGCATTCAACTTTAAACTTGAATTTCTTTTTATTTTCATACTTTTTGGTCAAAGACATAAAGCTTGCATCTTTTAAAAGAGAAGAGGGAAAAAAAGAAAAAAGCGATAATATTTAAAAGCTCTCACACTTACGCCAACTTTAGGCACAACATTAGCAAAATGACAAGAATGACCAGTTGTAACGCATGATGACCAATTTGTTCCTGAGAAGATTGACCAATTTAAGCCTTGCTTTTTCTTTTTCTTTTCTTTTTCCTTTTTGATCTACAACTTAGTATTTTAATTCTATGGAATCTACTAATTCGGCTAATTCAAATTCGATTTGAGCAAGTATTGAATTGTCTCATATCGGATGGAATATTGTGGATATATATTTGATTGTATTGGACAGTCCTCAGCTTATGAATTAATTTGTGGTTGAGTATTTAAACTCACGATTCATTTCTTTATCATGGTATTAGAATAAAATTCATATTAATTTTTTATTTACTCAATGTTGATCCCCCATATTATATTGTTCATGATCTAGTTGGCAGTCCTATACGTGCGAGAGGGTGTTGAATTGTCCCACATTACGTGGGATGTGGAATCTCGGCCAATCCTATCAAATTTTGAGATAGCTTTTGAGTTGAGAGATCCCATGTCCATTTTTTTTTTTTTTTTAATCATGGTATCAGATTCAGACTCAATCCAATTCTTGACTGAACCAATGTTTAGCCCCTATGTTGTTCATGCTCAAGTTGGTAGGCTTGAGCATGCGGGAGGGTGTTGAATTGTGCTTTTTGGGTGAGATGGATATCTGGTCTCACTATATGAATTTGAGCAATCCTAGTATCATGTGTTAGTTTTTGGATTGAATTAGGTTAATATCCATGTCGTTATCAATAAGTCCACTCGTTTGTTGGAATTGGAATATGCCGTCTTTTCATAGTTTTCCTTTCCCTCATAAAGGTAGGTAACCTAATTTTCTGATTGATTCATTTTGGTCAGTGATCTTTATAAGGTTATCATTTCAATTGAATTATGTATATCTTATTGAGGAAGGAAATATCCTAAAGTGATTTTCCATATGAAGTCACCATGCAATATTAAAACGCTCATGTGCTCTCACACGAACTAAATAAATACTTGTGTAGAGGACCCACGGCAAGGACCAGCAAACGCCAAAATATAACGTATTTGAATGGGAGGAGTATGATTCAGATGAGTGAAAATAATGCTAACTTAACTAAGCCTGTTTCTGTATATTAAATTAAGTAGATAATTAATTAAGAGGCCAAACTAGAATTTAAATTCCAAAGTTTGAGTTCTCTAAGGACTAAGATTATGACTTTTCGTTTATTGCACAGGGGTAGGGAAAGGGAAAAAAGGATTCTAGCGATGAATCGAACCTTACGCAACTAAAATATAAAATGACAAGAATAACCAGTTAATCAACGCATGAGCCTACTAAGATCCAATCTAACACTCGCTTTTGGATAGTTGTTATCCATCGTTTACATAATGTCTTGTCTAATCTACTAATTCGGCTAATTATTGTATTGTCTTGTCTTGGACTATTGTAGATATAATGTTTGGATAAATCGTTATGAATTTCTTTGTGGTTGAGTATTTAAGTAACATTTTTTTTTGTTTTAATAAAATTCATATTAATTTTTTGTAATTACTAAGTTTACTAAAATGCCCTAAACTATTGGAAATATTGAATTTATTAAGTTGTGCAAAATAATGCATTGTAAATATATTAAATTGTTAAATAAATGCAAATTTTAACAAAATTAATGAAAACAGTAATGGACAAAAAATACATATGTAATTTGAAACAAGAGAAGAAACCCGAGCAATTAAAAATAGTACACTATAAAATCACAAAAGTTTTTCACTAAAAGTAGGACACAAAGAGGCGAAGAAGGAAAAAGAAAACAGTTGACTTATTGGGAAAAGAAGAGAGACGTAGGCGTCAGCATTTGGATAGAGTTAGATAATATAGGGTAAAGGTAAAATAGGATTATGAAATATTAAGTAAGGATATAATTGGAAAAAGAAATTAGGTAACAATGTAACAAACCTTGTTACATAAAATTTTTAGTAACGAAATTTAACAATACAATACGATACATTTTAAATAACAATCAAAACAAACATCAGTACTTGTAGTAACGATACAATACAATACAATGGGTAACAACGTTCCAAACACAGTGTAAAATTATGAGTTCAAACTGAATATCTGTATTATTTTTAGGAATTCCATGTGTATATCAATGACCCATGCTTGAAATAATGACTTTAACTAAACCTGCTCTCAACGCTCTAAGTTCACCATTAACTATAGAGAAAGGAGGAAAAGAGAAGAGAATAACAAAAGTAGAAGAAAGATGGAAGGCGTGACAGATTATTGCCTCAAAAGAGTAATTGTGCGTTTATGAGGTTAGCAGACAACACTCTTTTTGAATACAACAAGCATGTTATCAATTGTCTTAAAAGAGTCCGATATATCCTGTGGGTAACATCTTCTATAAGAACGTAGGCAGAAGGTTGTAATCTTTTAGAAAGGTTATAGACTTTTTCCAAAAAAATGGGTTTCACGAAATGTACTTTAATTTCACAGATGGTACTTCAAATATAATTTTTTAAATACATCTCTAATATTATTTAACTCATTGTACCAAAGAATAGTATATTATTTCATTCCAATATTACGAACTATAACTATGTGCTTATGCTAGTGTATTATTGACTGGGATATGTGCCGTTGCAAAAAGCTTAGCCGCCTCTGAAATTAATCCATTTGAAGCTAATTCCATGATGAGGCTATTTTCAGCTTAATTCTAAAATCATTCAAAAAGCCAATTTTCTGGATTAAGAAAAGAGAGGATGTTAAATTAAAACACATGAAAATGACTCAGCTTTTTCAGATTCACTACCAGATATCCTTTCTTCAATTTCTTTTTCTAGTTGAGGATAGAATAAAGTTAGCCTAGAACAAGCTATTTTCATTTATCAAAAACTCACTTCTCTAACTTTTTAGCTTTTGTCATTTCTGGCAACACTGCACATGAAATTAGATTATATACGTTATACATATGGTGTAGTCAAATATCAGAATTAAAAAGGAAAAAAGAAAAAGAAAAGAAAGAAAGAGTATACATGAAGAAGAAAAATCAAAAGATTTGCTTTTTTGTAAAGTTGATAAGCTATCGGATAAGAATTTGAAAGATTTCTTTACAACTTATTGCATATTTTAAGCAAATGTATTACCGAAATTGATTGGAAAGATAATATCTCTTCACTTTTAGTTAAATATTTCAAATTTAAACCCTGAGAATTAAAAAAAAAAATCTAGTAAAAAAGTACTTCTTCTTTTAATAAGTACTACACTATAAACTTTGTATTAACCGAATTCCTAATATAAATACAATTACCGAGTGAGAAACAATAAAAAAAGAAGTTTAAGCAAAAGTATATGATCAATTGGATCCCAAAAAGCAATCGTTGAACATGGAAGAAAGAGGTGGCATGAGATGTTGACTGACTTTTTGAGGATCCCATGGATTCTGATAGCAGTAACCACTTTGGGCCCACTTTAAGAATGGACTTTTCTAACCCAATCCTGGAGTGATTTGCATTAATAGGATACTTTCATGTCAGTTAAACAAGTTTAACAACTTCCTCACAAATAATGATGGATTACCAAAACTCTAGATGGATAGGCAAAGATGTCTTTGTCACAAATCCTAGGCAACACTAGGACTCTAATACAAACTGTATCGTAATGTGAAACAAATGAGTCACGAGTCCTAGCAGATCATCACACTAGCATAAACCTGTCAACTAGGCCGGTTGAACCGGTTGTAATGCGGTGATCGGAACCGCCAAACCGCCCTTGACTTAGACCGATTCCCGGTTGGCAATTGCACCGTTGAGACGGACCATTAAGGGTTAGCCAAATAGAGCGGTTAACCCGCCGACGACATCAAACCGTTTAACCTAAAATAATTTTTTTTTTTTTTTAAATTCAGCCAAACTAGCCGTTATGGGCCGTTGCCCAACGGACCAATTTGCAGAAATGGCCGTTGGCAATGGCCAAATTTTGGTGGAGTGGACCCCTACCACCCCCAACCCCCCAAACTTTTATTTTTAACACTTTAACCCCACCCCCACTCCTATATAAACCCCTCTCCATTTTATTTTCATCCACACCAATTCTCTCTACACTTTCTCTCAATCTATAGCTATTTTGCAATAACTAGCCACTTCAAAATTACAATTTCTCTCAATTATACACTATAAAGTTTCCTTTAAGTTTCAATTTTATATTTTGCAATTATACAAACAAAGTGTTGGTGGAGTTGGAAATTTTGCAACAATCTGAAGTAGCTTCAAAGCTTTGGTGGATTTGCAATTTTAGCCGCCTTCAATTCAATGATTGTATTGTCGGAATTTATTCCGACAATTTGGTACCTTCATTCCAACTCTATCTTTAATTTTCACAATTTAATTCTTGCAATTTAATTTTCGCAATTTAATTTCTTGCAATTTAATTTTGTTGCAATTTATCTTCTTGCGATTTATTTGCTTGCGATTTAATTTCTTGCTATTTAATTATGAAGAGACGGGGCTTCTTTGGTGGTAGTAGTAGTAGTAGTGGTGGTGGTAGGGGGAGGGGCAATATGGATGCAACATGGGGTGAAACACCTAATATAGGTTATGACATTAGGGAAAATAATCCAATTTTAGATAGCGAAGTAATGGAATACCGATTTGGCCCAAACTTTCATCAAAGTTGATGATGATGAAACACAATCACCAGAACATCCGATAGGAGATACACAAGCACAACAATCACAAACACAAGATGAACCGCCAAAACCAGCTCGTAAGCCAACCTCTACAGTTTGGAATTATAAGACTAAAGATAGGGAGAAAGAAATAGTCACATGTAATATATGTAATAAAATATTTCAATTCAGGTGTAGGAACAATAAGGATGGGGGAACGGGTTCACTATCGAGTCAGTTAGCGGCAAAACATTAGGATGTTTGGGGAGAGCGAACAGGTTCCGGGGGTATTCAAAAAATAATAAACCCAAACACCGGAAAAACTTTTAGTTACAACAAGAAGAAAGACCGTGTAGAGATATCTAAAATGGTAGCTTATGATGCTTTATCATTTTCCTTTCCTTCGGGGCCGGGTTTTGTTATTTATATTCAATGTCGTTATAATCCGATGTTTGAGGGTATTCCTAGAAGTACTTGTAGAGCGGATATTATTGATTTATATAAAAAGTATAGATTTTATTTGCGCCATGTACTTAATTTTTTAAATTGTAATATTTCCCTTACCGCTGATCTTGATCTTAGTGTTAATAAGTTAAATTTTTTTGCTATTACATGTCATTGGATAGATGATAGTTGGGTGATGCAAAAAAGTATTATAGCTTATATATATGATGAAGGGAAAGTTCGTTATGACGGTAAATTTTTAGCGAAGGGAACAACAACTACTATGAACTTTTTTAACATTTACAAAAAAACACTTTGTATTACTTCTAATAACACATCGGCGGTTGGCCTTATAAAAATTAATTAAACCCTCCACTAGAAAATATTTTTCATGCGAGATGTAGTTGTCACATTTTAAACTTGATTGTTAAAGATGGTCTTAATTTATTTAATGTATTTAAAAGGTTAGAGATGCGGTTGCTTTTCTTTTTTGTAATGCCAATAGGGCTAAAATTAGAGATTTTAAAGATTCAATGTGTGAGTGTTGGTCTTACACCTAAGAAAATGCAAGTTGAATTAAATACTAGGTGGAACTACACTTACATTATGTTGCAACAAGCATATGATTATAGGGTTCCCATATAAAAATACTCACAACAATCACAATGAGGAGATGAGTGAGTGGTTAAGTAATTCCGATTGGGAAGATGTTGTGGAATGTTTAGGACTTTTAGAAAAAATTTATAATGTTATTCTTGTTTTTACTAGACAATTCTATCCAGCGATTACCGAAATTTTAGCATACTTAAGCCGAAATAAGTAAAGTTTTATATGGGTATAGGGAAAAACCGGGTTATCAAGCGGCTATTCATAGTATAAGGGGAAAATTTAAGAAGTATTATTTTCCCATCCCAACTTTATTTATATTAGTTAGGGTTCTATTCTAAATCTTTATTTGAGGCTAGATGTTGAGCTTAAAAAAGTTTTAAAACTTGTTTTACCGGCATGAGTTGGTTAGACAAATTTATCGTTTTTTAGATATTACTATCGAACTAGGAACCATCTTTATTTGAGCGTTTTGCGAAAATGGTTGATGAGCCTACTTCGAGCTGATGATAAATACGGTTGGGATGTTGAGCTTAAAAAATTTTTACATATTATTCTAAGTTGTAAGGCACTTGAAATCCTATAGAATCGGCTACCCTTCCAGCCAAATTTCGCTCCAATTTGCGGAACCTACGACTTCTACTTCTCAAACTAAAAAACATGGCATGTCTAGTTTAGGAATTTGGAGTAAAATAACTACTCCTTCTAGTAATAGTGCAAACTTTGATGAACTTCACTTTTATTTGACGCAGCCAACGGTGGAAATGAACAAGTCCCAAGCCTCAAGAAACAAGGATGTCTTATCATGATTTTAGGTTGAATTCAAGAAATACAAGGCGAGAAGATTTTGGATCCTCTTCATAAAGTCTTTAATTCAAGTTTGAGGCATTACCAGGTATGTAGCTATCTACGTGTGGGAATATCCTTAATGTTCAAATATCAACCGTGGCCCGGGAAAGTGAATTTAACCAAGGAAGACAACAAATTGAGACCATAGACACCCTTATCCGGATTTAGCTTGCAAATAAGATGATTATTTCATGTTCCTACGTATCTCTGCATTCATGCAATTGGATTAGATAATTACGGAGATACGGCGCAACCAAAGGCTATTTACAAGCTATTTCATGAAACCATGTTTTAAGGAAGGCATGATTACAATAAGAAGAGAAATCATGAAGTTTTAATAGCAAGTGAAGAAGACCAAATTGAAGACATGAAAGATATCCCAATGGATGAATATGATATGGTGAATGTTACCGAAATGGTTGCAACAATGTGATTTTATTCTTGTACTACTTAGTTGTAACTCATGTATTATTTGCAAGTTAAAAAAAATTACAATTTTCAAATAAATGTTATCCATTAATGAATAAAATATATGGCTCATTGAACTTTCTTCTATTTACCTGTGTTCATATTCTTACAAGTATTCAAGTTAATATTATTTATTTTAAGTTAGGAATATACCTACAATATACTTAGAATATACTTATAATATACATCTACTTAAATTATTAAATAGAAAGTTATAACTATATATATTTATAGAAATATACAATCTTGAATTTTATAATACTCATGAGTTATTTGTAAATATAAAACTTAAGTTATGATACATATAACTTACACATATATACCTACAATATACTTAGAATATACTTATAATATACATATACTTAAGCTATAAAATAGAAAGTTATATACTTAGGAAAAAAAACAATCTTGAATTTTATAATACTCATAAGTTGTTAGTAAATATATAAACTTAAGTAATACATATAACTTAAACATGTATATATGTATACCTACATATATATATATATATATATATATATATATATATATATATATATATATATATATATATATATATATATATATATAAATATGTAGACACACACACACAACATATATAAATATACTTAAGTTAAAGATATATACTTGAAAATAAAAAGTATACAATCTATATTACATAAATTACACCTATAATAGACAATATATATGTTATATATATATATATATATATGTATGTATATATATATATAGACACACACACATAACATATATAAATATACTTAAGTTAAAAATATACTTGAAAATAAAAAGTATACAATCTATATTACATAAATTACACTTATAATATACAATCTCGAGTTTCTTAATACTTATAACCATAGGTATATATATAAACTCATATATATATATATATATATATACAAAATTATATATATATATATATATATATATATATATATATATATATATATATATATATATATATATATATATATATATATATATATATATATATATATATATATATACCGATTTTTTAATTTATGTGTAAAATCCGGATTTAGGCAACAAAAAAAAAATACATTCGTTGCCCAACCAGCTAACCGATTTTTTGAAATCATAGATGATTTTTGTAAAAACCGCAACCGGCCCCCGATTAACCGCAAACCGTTGACCATAGACGATTTTTTACTTAAGAACGCCGGTTGGGGAAAACGATTCCGTTCCAAGCAGGGTTACGTGTTTACACTAGCACACAATATTACCAGCACGTTTTTGCTCCAACCTAATACCAATGAGAATCGTATATTATTAGACTTTCATCTCGTACGGCTCAAGCAAAAACACCCAAATATTAGTTGCGACGGCTATGGAATAGAAAGTTTTAAATTATTTAAGTTCTGATCCCATCTTCTCTGAAAAATCCGAAAGCTCTTCTTTGCGGCCGTAATATCAAAATATCAAGTTGGCGCATTCGTCTTTATCTTTATTTTGATACTTAGGAGCCTGTTGAATTCTCTTTTTCGCTATTTCCAATAATTTACAATGATTAGATTCAACTCAAACCTTTAACGATTAATATAAACTTTATCTTCTTCAATAATAAAGCTTAACAAAATTTAACAATTATGTTCTTCAACTTCCAAACTAATCAGAAATAATCTTCCTTGTGCATGCAATCTACCAGTGAACTTCATTGCTTACGCATGAACTCCTTTCTTGCTAAATTTTTCTTATCATTTTTTCAATAGCAAATGGTATTATCTTATTCTTCTATACGGGTTGAAGTAAATTTTGACTTCTCTTCCTTCTATTTTTTTTAGGAGAAAACAAATTAAGAAACTTGAACTGCATCTAGAAGTCTCTGAAAGAAAATAGTTAAGCTAAAAAGTCATAGTCCTCAACTGTCACCACTTATTATAACAATTAAATCTTCTTTCAAGGAAACGTCATTTAATTTAATTAATTGTTGAAGTCAGCCAAAAAGAAAAAAAAATGGATTAACAATGTCTATTGCGATTATTAAATTACGTGTTTCTTAAGTTGTTGGAATTTGGTTAGGGTTTCAAGTAATTAGGTCATACTTCAAACCAAAAGATTTCTATTCGTTAAATCTATGCTCAGCACAAGTAGCATTAATTATTTATTAGAAGATGCAAGTTAACATATTCTTTTTCTTTTTAGGGTGAGAGTGGTATATAGGGACTAGGGTCTCAAATATGACTGATGAGTGCTTAAAATTTTTGGTTTCTGTCAATCATGCTCCTTGTTTCCATTAGGTATTTTGTGAATTTAAAATTATATAGATTGATAAAGTAAGTTTTTATATATGATCAGTGTAAATTATAACTGATCAATTTATCGTTTTAATTAAATTATCAATTTATGATTTTCATAAATTACGTATAATTTCCTTATAAGTCATTTGATTGTATAGGTAAATATTTTATTTATAATGTCAACAAGATAAAATTTAAACTCTCTTTTTTCATGAGGAGGCGGTGGGGATTGGAGTGACAGGTCTACAAAGCATAAAACAAATCTCAAATGATAAATAATGTCAACCATTTTCTCACAGTGTTATGAGGAAAAATTAAAAGCAAAATACATTGACAGGACTTAAACTTAATTTTTTTCGTTTAGATACTCAAACTAAAAGTTATATCTATTGAACACCCGAATTCAAATCGAATCATATTTATCGAATGCATGTTGCTGCTGACATGGCACAATGTGGGTAATATCAGATAAGTCTAAGAGGCTGTATATCTAATTGCCTGGCAGGCTAGAATTTTCTTAGGGCATTTAAT
Organism: Lycium ferocissimum; assembly: GCF_029784015.1. Lineage (NCBI taxonomy): Eukaryota > Viridiplantae > Streptophyta > Magnoliopsida > Solanales > Solanaceae > Lycium > Lycium ferocissimum. The sequence goes on from NC_081347.1 coordinate 67,565,787, forward strand.
TTGCTACTTTAGTTGTTTCCTCGTAAACGTGACATATTTTTTGGTCTACTTAGCTCATTGAGAAATATTTTTATTTTGTAACTCACACAATTGACATGTGTTGTTTGGGATAAAAGAAATAAACTAAAAGCATGTGGACAAAAAAATGTAAGATTTGGGATTATCAACTTGTAAGCAACAAAAAAAAAAAAAATCTCATACAATTAATTAATATCAGTGGTATAATGCATGTAATAAAAGAAATTCCCTTATCTGTAATGGCAAAATTCTCTAATTACTATCATACTTTTTCAATAAAGACAAAAAAGAAAAAGAAAACAGCTATAATCTTTAAACTATTGAGGGGTCGTCAGCTGCATGGTATAAGCTGGGATATCTCAGAACTAATTTTTTGTATCATGTTTGGTAGAAGGTATAAATTTATCATGGGATAAATTTATATCTTGTACCAAACAAAGTATAAAATGTATTCCAACTTAAAAGATGGAATATCTCTTCTTATCCCAAGAGATGAGATAAATTAGTTCCAGAATTATAATCTTGAGATAATTTTGGCTCCCTACCAAACGACCACTCAGAGTTACGAAACTTAAAGAGCAGCAGTACTTATCGTTCAAAAGAAAAAAAGAAAAGAACCAATTATCTTTAAAGCTCTCAAGATGACCACTTGAAGAAGCAAATTGACAAAAATGACCAATTGTAAAGACTTTGCCTACCTATTATCCTTGTTATGACTTGTGACAGTTCAGATTAAGACGCATTGAAGAGGTAATTAAGTAAATACAATTAAGTATGCTATATTCAGCATGTTATTTTTTTGAATAAAATAATCAGATACCTGAACATAATATTAGAATCAAACTCACTTTATTAGTTCACTTAGTGTTGGGACTTGGGCCCTCATTTGTAAACCACTCTAACAAAAATGTGCTCAGACATGTGAATAAACACAAATAATGGATTTTAAATCAGTAAATTATTTACCTTGTGATATAATTTTGAACTAGGACCACTAAAATTAAAATATTGAATCCACTTTGACTATTGTAACTTAAGCATGTATACTTCTCTTCTTAGTGCATATACTTATAGAATCTCTAAACCCCGTCTTGGCAATGTGAAAGTGATGCATCTCTCAAAAGAAAAAAAAGAAAAAAGAGAAAAGAACAAAAATCTCTAAAGCTCTCACATTTAGTACCAACTTTAAAGAGCAACAGTTAGCAAAATGACAAGAATCACCAACTGTAACGCATAACGAATTTGTTCGTGACAAACTGACAAAGACTTTACCAACAGATTGATTATCCTTTTGACGACTCATTGCCTTTTTAAGACTTACTTTAATTATTTTTTTCGAAGAATTAACTTATCGTTCATTCTATTACTTAAATTAAAGGGAAAGGGTTAAAGGGAAAACTACGTATATATACATGTTAAGGAGAAATATTTACGAAACGTAACGATAGTTTTCCTTATTTACAAAACATAACGATATATTACAAAACACGACGATTTTCATATATTTTTCGCTTTTTTATTTTTTTTTAAAAAATATACATTTTTTATAAAAAAATATTTTTTTTAAAAAAATATTTTTATTTTTTTAAAAAATAATTTTTATATATATTTTTTAAATATTAATTATTATTTTTTTTGCTCAATGGCTTAAAAAATTACCTCATATTTCTACGTATTTAAAGTTGTATTTAAATTGTATGTGTGAGAAAATTTTTAATATAATTTTCATATACAAAATTTTGAAATAAAAACTTTAAGCCTCAATATTGTATGAAAATTGTTACAATGTTGTCATGTAGTTGTATTAATTTTCCGTAAACCTAATATGAAATTTATATACAAACAATGTGAATGAAATTCTAAGTCTTGAGGAAGATATACACATTTCATACCATTCTCATGCATAAAATTTTAAGCATAATGTTTAAGCCTTAATCAAGATATACACATTTCATACGTTCTTCATACATAAAATTTGAGCGAACTTTTTTAGCTTCTCGAGCAAGATATACACATTTCATACACAAAAATTTGAGCGATTATTTTAAGTCTTGAATGTTGTATCAAAGTTATATATAATGTTGTTGTAGTTGTATTAATTTTACAGAAATCTAACATGAACTTTATACATGAAAATGTGAGTGAAATTTTAAGACATGAGCAAGATACAAATTTCATATTGTTTTCACACACAATTTTGAGCGGATTTTTAAGCCTTGAACGAGATATACACATTTCATACATTTTTCATACACTAAATTTTGAGCAAACTTTTTAAGTCTCGAGCGAGATATACACATTTCATACAACTTTCATACATAAGTTTTTGAGCAAAAAAAAATATTAATTTTTTTAAAAATAAAAATAAATTTAAAAAAATATTTTTTTTTAAAAATAAAAAAATATTTTTTTAAAAATGATTTTTAAAAATAAAATATAATTTAATTTTTTTTTTTTTAAATATAAAGCATGTTTTGTATAGGATTTGTAATGTTATGTTTTGTAAATATAAAACTATCGTCACGTTTCGTAAATATTTCTCCTTAAGATGTATATATATGTCAAAGTCCCTTAAAAATACCCTCTATTTTGGAAAAAAGATTTAAAAATATTTTCCGTCACGAATTTGAGTCAAAAATACCTGTCTTGGCATTAAAGTTTTCAAATTTATCTCTATCTTAGCAGAAAGCCCCAAATCCCTCTTTAATCCGATTTCTTTTTTTAAACCCGCTCTATAATTTAAATCCGACCCAACAAAATAAAAAATCCGCAATCTCATAATTTCCCCCCACTTCCCTCAAACATTACTTGTCATAAATCCCTCCCATCCCCATAAGGTTTGTCCTAAAACAAAAAGCCAAATTCAATAAATGTATGATGAGAGTACGAAGAAATGCACATAGTATAACTTTCAAACATCAAGAGAGTACAAATCTGATTTTGCACATGATTGTTGCACAAAGGTGGTAGAGCCAAACTACTAGAAACCATTATATTGGAAAGTTTAAAGCTCAGCCTTCCCAACTTATCAGATGGACACCATGTCCAACTAGGGTCCGGAACCAAAATAACCCAAAAAAAAAGGGTATGAATCAAAATATCCCAGGAAAAAAAACAGGTACAAAAGTACCTTTAACGCATTTAAAAATCATGCTTTAAAGGACTTAACCTGAGAAACGTGCATCCAAGTCCTTTAACGCATGATTTTCATGCGTTATTGGATGTTCTGTTTTTTTCTTTCTTTCTTTCTTTCTTTCCTTTTTTTCCTTTCTTTCAAACTTTTTTACATACTTTAGCCATAGATTAATCATGCTTTCGAGACTAAACGTCAATATTTTATATAGAACTCGATATTTTTCTACGTACAATAATGTAGGCCCAATACATCAAGGATACGTGACGTTCGGATAGTCATTTTAGGGGTTGAAAAGGTGCCCGAAGTAAGTTTTGCTTGAAAAACTTAGTGTTTTTTTCATACTTTGACCAACGATTAGTCGTGTGTCAAGACTAAAACGTCAATATTTTATATAGAACCCGATATTTTTTTCGCTGGTGCAATAATGTGGGCCCAATACATCAAGGATACGTAGACGTTAGATAGTCATTTTAGTGGCAAAGTGCGTAAGTTTTGTTTGAAAAAACTTAGTGTTTTTCCATACTTTGACCAACGATTGCGCGTCAAGACTCCGAAACGTCAATATTTTATATAGAACCTGATATTTTTTTCTGGGTATAATAATGTAGGCTCAATACATCATGGATACGTAAACGTTCGGATCGTCGTTTTAGGGGTTGAAAAGGTTCCCGAAGTAAATTTTGTTTGAAAATACTTAGTGTTTTTTCCATACTTTGACCAACGATTAGTCGTGTGTCAAGACTCCGAAATGTCAATATTTTATATAGAACATGATATTTTTTTCTCGCGTACAACAATGTGAGCCCAATACATCAAGGATACGTAGACGTCGATAGTCATTTTAGTTGAAAAGGTGCAGTAAGTTTTGTTTAAAAAATTTAGTGTTTTTTCCATACTTTGACCAACGATTAGTATGGAAGGTGTCAAGACTAAACGTCAACATTTTATAGAACCCGACATTTTTTTTCAAACAAACTATAATGTAGGCTCAATACATCAAGGATACGTAAACGTTCGGATCGTCGTTTTAGGGGTTGAAAAGGTACCCGAAGTAAATTTTGTTTAAGGTTTAAGTGTTTTATTTGGAAGATTGAGCAAGGCAAAGGAGAAAGGACTGCGTAAATCTTTGGTCTGTCTATCATTGCCCATGTTAACGACTTTTTTTTTCAAGAAGACCACTAGTTGAATTATGAAACTATGTTGACTAACTGAAAAAAGGGTACTACTCTTCTTCCTCCACTACTGATATTGACTGACCTGTTGATAGGATAGCAGGGAAAGTTTTTTAAGGTTTTGATTTAAGCGTGTTATTTTTTAATCAAGACATAACTTTATTTTGAATATAAATCTAATTCTAAAAAATATAAGGTGAAAAACTAGTTGTAAAGTGGTCAAACTTTAGATGGTCATAACTTTGCGCTCGGACGTCCGATTTACGTGTTTTTTTTTTTTTTTAACTTGCGTATTTTTTCGAGATCTATGCGGACAAACCGCCACAAGGCGGTTTGGCCGAGCCGATTTTTAAAAAAACACCTTTTATCCCATTCAATTTTAATTTTCCCCCAAATTGGCGTGAAATTTTCAGTTTTATTTACTTATAAGACGATGATACGCAATAGATTTCAACGTAAAAATCCAGGGTAATGTAGTTGTGAATGTCAAGTTCATATCGCGTTTCAAATTTTGAAAATAAAGCGACTAATTTTCTCGACATATAAAGTTGACTAAAATAACCTTTACCAAACAAAACTTACTTCGGCACCTTTTCAACCCCTAAAATGACTATCCGAACGTCTATGTATCCTTGATGTATCGGGCCTACATTATTGTACGCAAAAAAATATCGTGTTCTATATAAAATATTGACGTTTGAGTCTTGACACACGACTAATCGTTGGTCAAAGTATGGAAAAAACACTAAGTATTTTCAAACAAAACTTACTTCGGACACCTTTTCAACCCCCAAAATGACTATCCGAACGTCTATGTATCCTTGATGTATTGGGCCTACATTATTGTACGCAGAAAAAAATATCAGGTTCTATATAAAATATTGACATTTCGGAGTCTTGACACACGACTAATCGTTGGTCAAAGTATGGAAAAAACACTAAGTATTTTCAAACAAAATTTACTTCGGGAACCTTTTCAACCCCTAAAACAACGATCCGAACGTTTACGTATCCATGATGTATTGAGCCTACATTATAGTACGCCGAAAAAAATATCACGTTCTATATAAAATATTGACGTTTCGAAGTCTTGACACACGACTAATCGTTGGTCAAAGTATGGAAAAAACACTAAGTTTTTTCAAACAAAACTTACTTCGAACACCTTTTCAACCCCTAAAATGACTATCCGAACGTCTACGTATCCTTGATGTATTGGGCCCACATTATTGTACGCAGAAAAAAAAAATCAGGTTCTATATAAAATATTGACGTTTTGGAGTCTTGACACACGACTAATCGTTGGTCAAAGTATGAAAAAAACACTAAGTTTTTTCAAGCAAAACTTACTTTGGGCACCTTTTCAACCCCTAAAATGACTATCCGAACGTCTACGTATCCTTGATGTATTGGGCCTACATTATTGTACACAGAAAATATCAGGTTCTATATAAAATATTGACGTTTGAGTCTTGACACACGACTAATCGTTGGTCAAAGTATGGAAAAAACACTAAGTTTTTTCAAACAAAACTTACTTCGGCACCTTTTCAACCCCTAAAATGACTATACGAACGTCTATGAATCCTTGATGTATTGGGCCTACATTATTGTACTTAAAAATATCGTGTTCTATATAAAATATTGACGTTTCGGAGTCTTGACACACGACTAATCGTTGGTCAAAGTATGGAAAAAACACTAAGTTTTTTCAAACAAAACTTACTTCGGGCACCTTTTCAACCCCTAAAATGACTATACGAACGTCTATGAATCCTTGATATATTGGGCCTACATTATTGTACGCAGAAAAAAATATCAGGTTCTATACAAAATATTCAAGTTTTGGAGTCTCGAAGCATGATTAATCTATGGCTAAAGTATGTAAAAAAGTTTGAAAGAAAGGAAAAAGGAAAGAAAGAAAGAAAGAAAGAAAGAAAGAAAGAAAAAAAAACATCTAATAACGCATGAAAATCATGTGTTAAAGGACTTAACGGTCCTCTCGTTAAGTCCTTTAACGCATGATTTTCATGCGTTAAAGGTACTTTTGTACCTGTTTTTTTTCCTAGGGTATTTTGGTTCATACCCTTTTTTTTGGGGTTATTTTGGTTCCGGACTCACCTCCATCTCTACATTTAATTATTTCAGATTGAACTATTTCCATTTTTACACGGTTCAGTTTCAACTTGTCATTGATAGACTCCAAGAACTGGCTGCACCAAGATCTGGAGTTGGATAAAGATGAAATTTGAGGTGAGTTTTGATATTTTTTATTTTTTTTTCCATGGAAGAAGATGAAGCTAGAGCTTGATGATGATGATAGGCGAGTTGGGTGGGACGGGGTGGGTCAATAAAAAAAGTGGGTAATTTTTTTGAAATTGGATAATTTGAAAGGATTTGGAGATTTCCATCCAAATAGGGGCATAAGTGGGTAATTTTTTTGAAATTGGATAATTTGAAAGGATTTGGAGATTTCCATCCAAATAGAGGCATAAGTGTGCAGTTTTAAGACTCTAGGGGTATTTTTATTAACTTTCACTAACGGAGAATATATTTAACTAATAAAATAAGGTAGAGAGTTATATTTGATCCTTTTCCCTAAAGAGTCCGGAACCTAAATGACCCAATAAAAAACGAATTGAACCAAAATACCCCACGAAAAAAAAAGTTACCAAAGTACCTTTAACACATGTTTTTTATGCATTATGTAAAAATGTGCTAACGTTGCCCGTTTACATCCGTTACCCGAGCTTTTAAAAAAAATTAAAAAAAAAAAGAACAAAAAATTACATAACGCAACATTTTGCTGCGCTATGCTGCTTTAAGAATAGATTGTGTTATTATACTTAACCAACTTCTACTTCTACTCTAACTTTCACTTTTTTAGTTTTACTTCTAATATCCTATAGAATTTTGTTAAATTTAATATTCTAAATATTAGTTAAAGTTTTAAATGTTACTACGCTTTATCCAACATTGAAATACATTTTCAAGAAAAATTTAATTTTCAAAGCGCATAAAAGGCGATCAACATTTTGAGGATATTTTTGTCTTTCAATATTTAGCGTTTCAACATTCATGTTAATGAATTTTAGAAATTTTTATAAAATAAAAGAAAGTAAGACACTTAAATTGGTGTTGGGGGATATTATTTTTCTTAAGCATAAGCTAAATCTTATATATAAGTATATATTTTTAAAATAATTATAATTATTTTCTATAAAAGAAAGTAATACACTTAAATTGATACCGAAGAGATATTGTTGTTCCTAAGCATAAGCTAGGTATTCTATTTTTGTTTTCTTAGAAATGATTATAATTATTTATAAATACTATATTTTCGGTTGCCTTAAAATATATTATAATTATTTTCTAAAAAGAAAAGTAAGACATTTAAATTGATACGAAGATGATATTATATTCTTAAGCATAAGCTAAAACTTACATGTTTGGTTATCTTAAAAAATAATTATAATTATTTTTTATAAGAAAAGTAAGACACTTAAATTGACACCGAGAGATATTATTTTTTCAAAGCATCACTAAGTATTATATTTTTTGTTGTTATATTTTCGTAAGAAAGGAGACACTAATCATTTTCTAAGACAACCAAAAATATAAGACATAGCTTATGCTTACGAAAAATAATATCCCCTTCGTATCAAATTAAGTGTCTTACTTTCTTTTTTAGAAAATAATTATAATTATTTTTTTGAGGCAACCAAAATAATATTCAGAAAATAATTATAATCATTTTCTAAGACAAGAAAAATATAACACTTAGAATAAGCTTCAGAAAAACAATATCCGTCTTAGCATATGCTTCGAAAAAATAATATCTCTCGGTATCAATTTAAGTGTCTTACATTTTTTTTTTTTAAATAATCATAAGCATTTTCTAAGACAGCCAAAAATATAAGACTTAGATCATGCTTACAAAAGATAATATCTCCTTCGTATCAATTTAAGTGTCTTACTTTTCTTTTTAGAAAATAATTATAATTATATTTTAAGGCAACCGAAAATATAGTATTTATAAATAATTATAATCATTTCTAAGAAAACAAAAATAGAATACCTAGCTTATGCTTAGGAACAACAATATCTCTTCGGTATAAATTTAAGTGTATTACTTTCTTTTATAGAAAATAATTATAATTATTTTAAAAATATATACTTATATATAAGATTTAGCTTATGCTTAAGAAAAATAATATCGCTCAACACCAATTTAAGTGTCTTACTTTCTTTTATTTTATAAAAATTTCTAAAATTAATTAACATGAATGTTGAAACGCTAAATATTGAACGACAAAAATATCCTCAAAATGTTGATCGCCTTTTATGCCCTTTGAAAATTAAATTTTTTTCTTGAAAATGTATTTCAATGTTGGATAAGATCGTAGTAACATTTAAAACTTTAACTAATATTTAGAATATTAAATTTAACAAAATTCTATAGGATATTAGAAGTAAAACTAAAAAAGTGAAAGTTAGAGTAGAAGTAGAAGTAGGTTATCAGCATAGCGCAGGAAAATGCTGCGTTATGTAATTTTTATTTTTATTTTTAAATTTTTTTAAAAGCTCGGGTAACGGATGTAAACGGGTAACGTTAACACATTTTTACATAACGCATAAAAAATATGCGTTAAAGGTACTTTGGTAACATTTTTTTTTCGTGGGTTATTTTGATTCAATTCGTTTTTTATTGGGTCATTTAGGTTCCGGACTCGTCCAACTATGAAGAGAGACTGTAAAATTCATAAACAATAGCTGGCTGCCTTTCATGGACTATCATTAACCACAACAAAATAGTCGGAACCAAGTTGAATATGTTTGAGGAATCAGTAGAAATAAGGGGATCATAGGGTTTTTATTTAGATGGGTCAAGTTTAAATGATGGAGCAGGTTTAAAAATTGAAATCGGGTTATTTTGGGAATTTGGGGATTTCCGTTAAGAGAGGGTTACTTTTGACCCAAATTCGTCATGGAGGATATTTTTAGCCCTTTTCCCAAAGTAGAGGGGTATTTTTTTTGACTCTTTTCGCTAAATTAAATTAATTGACGGATGTAAAATATATATACATTTATAATATATACTAATTATATATAATTAGTGGATAATATATACTAATTATATATAATTAGTGGATAACCCATGTATATATGCTCATAGGCGAATTCAGAATTTGGAATTTATAGATTCTATAAGCTACAACGACATCAAATAAACATACTACAATAATTGGGTTATACTATCCTAATCTGTGTCCTCCATGACATTCTATCTAAGGTCATGTCATCGGTGAATTGAAGCTGCGTTATATCTGGCCTAATCACCTCTCCAATACTTCTTTGGCTTACCTCTACCCCCCCTGAAACTATTCACTCTCACACCTCCGCACGAGGATATCCGTGCATCTCCTCTTCACATGCCGAACCATCTCAGCTTTGCTTCCCGCATGTTGTCCTCCACCGAGGCTACTCCTATCTTGTCCCGGATATCTTCATTTCTAATTCTATCTCTTCTAGTAAGTTCACACATCCACCTCAGCATCCTCATTTCCGCAACTTTCATCTTCTACACATGAGAGTTCTTGACTGGCTATCACTCCACCCCATACAACATAGTTAGTCTAACCACCACTCTGTAGAACTTACCTTTAAATTTTGTTGGCACCTTCTTATCACACAAGACTCTGGACGCAAGCCTCCACTTATCCATACCGCACTAATACGATGTATGACATCATCGTCAATCTCCGGACTACCTTGGATAATATATCCAAGATACTTGAAACTTCCTCTATTTTTGATGGCCTGGGTATCAACATCACTTCCACGCCAACCTCATGCGTTATTGTTCTTCAATTTTTGTGACTGCCGGTTGTTTCTTATACTTTGATTATAATATTATTTTGTTGCAATTACTATTCCTTTTCTCAAAATGTTTTCTCATGCTATCTTTAGTATTTTGCCATTGCTTCTTCACTTCTGTTATTTATGTTCCGTACTATTTTGATATGCTTTTCCTTGAGCCGAGGGTCTATCGGAAGCAACCTCTCTACCTCCCAATGTAGGGGTAAGGTATGTGTACACACTACCCTCTCCGGACTCCACTTGAGAAATTACAATGAGTATGCTCTTGTTATTGTGTATATATAGTAGATAATAACACTTATAAATAATTTGAGTAAAAGTTATTATATTTTCGTGAACCTGCATGTACCGGACTCGCCACTGTTAGAAATAGTAAACAATAATTTGATTGACATCCGCAAGGGTTGACTGAGTTGGTTGGGTGAGTGGTTTCCCACATGGGAGACATGATATTGAATCCCCTCACTAGCAGCCTTCTCGGAGCCGTCAGCATGTCACACGAACTTGCCTAGTGCGATTGCACCCAAAGAATAGCGACTGCGGGTTTCCCTGGGATTTAAAAAAAAAATTAAAAAATTGATAGACTATTAAAGATCCCTTAACTTTTTTAATAGCATACTGCATTGCGTTTATTTGAGTGTAAAAATGCAGTCTTTTCTCAGTTGTCTTTTCTCCCATAAAGGGCAACAGAATTTTCTGATGAATTCATTTTGGTCATTTGATGTTTTTAAAGAAAGAACCAACACATTCTTTAATTTCAGTGAAATTAGATTTCTTATTGAGAAAGGAAATTCTTTTAAAGTTTTCATTATATGTGGTCCATAATGCAATAATAAAAGCTTACGCACTCTTGACGAACCAAAGTACTTGTATAATAATTTTAGTGGACCTATACATGCAAGAATCAAAGCTCCACTATATACAGGATTTAAATGGATATCCTTAAATATGTATATTTCTATGTTGAACCATGCAGGGGTTAGGTCCAATGTATCTTAAAAAGTTAAAATCGGCATGAAATTCTGCATAGATTAATACTATATTTGATTTGGGTTATTGAAACAATTAATTTCAGCATAAAGCTTCAGAGGTAGGATGTAAAATTTGATTGACGGTTATTAGATAATACTTTCATTAAATTATGCAGAAATTTTGTATACTATTTTAAGCAAAATATAATCTGGAATAAAAAAATGTGTATCAACAATATAGAGATTAATTATTTAATTTTTTTTTTTAAAAAGAAGTCTTTTTAGAGTTATTTTTTCATGCATGACAGCCTCCTGTTAATGGTCACTGCATAACAATACTTTCAGTATTATAGCCTATTTGGTTAGTTTTTTGGGAAGTAAAAAAAAAATGCCAATTTTATAGAGTTGAGGACTTGAGGTGTTTGACCAAATATTTAGCTAAAAACAATTATAGTGAATAGTATCATGAGTTGTTTTTCGGAAGCTGGAAAAAAATAGCTTCTCCAGAGAATCACTTTTTATAAGTTTGGCAAATAAAAAATTGATGTTCTAATATTGATAAAAGTGCGCTCCGAAAGTATTTTTTAAAAACACTCTAATAAAAACACCTTTCAAAGTAAATTAATTTTAAATGCTTAGCCAAATATATTAATCACCACACAAACAATTTTAGGATCACTAATTTCAGCTTTATTACCTCTAAACCAAACTACCCTAATTGCAAAAAGTTGCTTTCAAACTTTTTCGTACATCATCCAAAAATTCAAAACTTCCTCATTAAGATAACGATGGAGTAAAGGTTGTTAGATGTATATAAATAACAGTCGCACTTATTATTTTCAACTCAAATTCTATATATATTCATAACTTTTTAAAAGACATTGTATTTTTACTAATTCTGTAAAACTCAATCGATATCATAAAAAAGTTTAATCTAGTTGAATTCGTGTGGTTAATTAAAAACATTAAAATCGTTCATATCTTGTAGTATTCCAATCTAGTGACATAAAATAAAGTCATGGGAAAAAAAATGAAAGCGCTATCTAAAATTGACTACTCTAGAATAGGATAATTCTAAAAAAGATCTTCTATTTCTATTCTCACTTAAATCCATAAATTCGTACTACTTTATTTGATTTGGGTTATTGAAACAATTAATTTCAGCATAAAGCTTCAGAGGTAGGATGTAAAATTTGATTGACCGTATTAGATAATACTTTCATTAAATTATGCACAAATTTTGCATATTTTAAGCAAAATATAATCTGGAATAAAAATATGTGTATTAACAATATAGAGATTAATTATTATTATTATTTTTTTTTTTTTAAAAAGGAAGTCTTTTTAGAGTTATTAGTTCATGTATGACAGTCCCCTGTTAATAGTCACTGCATAACAATACTTTCAGTATTACAGCCTATTTGCTTAATTTTGTTGGGAAGTAAAAAACTGCCGATTTTATAGAATTGAGGTGTTTGACCAAATTTTTAGCTAAAAACAATTGTAGTGAATGATGACATGAGTTGTTTTTCAAAAGCTCAAAAAAATCAACTTTTCACAAGAAACACTTTTTAAAAATTTGGCCATATAAAACGTGGTGCCTAATATTGATAAAGGTGCACTCCAAAAGTATTTTTTAGAAAAAAAAAACACTTATAATAAAAATTACTTTTCAAGATAAATTAATTTTAAATACTTAGCCAAATATATTAATCACCACACAAACAATTTCAGCATCACTAATTTCAGCTTTATTACCTCTAAACCAAACTACCTTAATTGCAAAAAGTTGCTTTCAAACTTTTTCGTGCATCATCCAAAAATTCAAAACTTCCTCATTAAGATAACGATGGAGTAAAGGTTGTTAGATGTATATAAATAACAGTCGCACTCATTAATTTCAACTCAAATTCTATATATATATTCAGAACTTTTTAAAATACATTGTATTTTTACTAATTCTGTAAAACTCAATCGATATCATAAAAAAGTTTAATCTAGTTGAATTCGTGGTTAATTAAAAACATTAAAATCGTTCATATCTTGTAGTATTCCAATCTAGTGACATAAAATAAAGTCATGGGAAAAAAAATGAAAGCGCCATCTAAAATTGACTACTCTAGAATAGGATAATTCTAAAAAAGATCTTCTATTTCTATTCTCACTTAAATCCATAAATTCGTACTACTTTATTTTTTAGATAAAAGGAAAAATGTTTAATGCGCTACACTTCTAAAAAAATAATAATACAGAGTTAGCTTTTCTGAAGTGAAAACATTTATGCCTTACATGATATAGTCATGGAGAGCGAGGCAGAGAATCGTTTCAACAAAATTCATGTTAGTTTAAGTTACGATTGGACAATATAATAATTGAACAGTGTCAAATACTCATCTAAATTGTCAAAACACTGAAGGTTATTGTCTTGCACAAACTCTCAGAAAATGATACATTTAGATCTTGCACAAACTCTCAATAAATAGTTTTAAATACTGTCCAAACGCCAATTATTATAAAAGTTACTCTATTAAATTATTTTTGTACACCACTCAATTTTATTCAAGTATCACATAAAATCAGTAAGCAATTTGTAATTAAAAAAAGTCTTAACTTTGTCTAAGTATCTATCAAGTCACTAAACAATCTTATAACCAAAAAAAATCAACTTTACCTAAATATCATATTATTATCTATTGTTTCTTTCATTCTCTAGTACTATCTGTTTGTTTCTTTCATTTCCTATAGTACTATGTGGTTGTTTCTTTCACCCCATTTCTTATTATCTTATTATTTATTTACTGTTGTTTTTTATATCCTTGAATCGGGTGTCATCTAAACAACCTCGATATCTATCACAAGATAAGAGTAAGGTCTCCGTACACTCGATCCTTCCCATACTCCTCCTGCTCGGATTATATTGGGTATGTTTTTTGCTGCTGCTCTAAGACCAAATCTCCCTCTTTCACGAGCATGTCAAAGATAGTTTGTAACACTCCGTAAATATTGGTTAGGTGTGAATATGTTAACACTCCCTCTTCATGACGACCTCACTTTGATTAAATTCACACTCACCATTTCTGTACTGACACGTGTCAATTAAACCACCCAGCTTCAATGACACGCCATACTCCTAGTCATCACTTACACAATATTTTACTTTTTTCCAATTTTATCCTCCACCCCTAATTTAATTCCCTCTATATCCCTCCTCGTTATAATTATCCCCAATCCCACATTTCTTTCAAACCCCCATCTCTCTCTCTCTCTCTCTCTCTCCATTTCCCCACTTTCTCTCTCTAAAAAATTATTCTCTCAAATTTCCAAATTTTGCTCAACAAATATTAACTCAAATCCCATATTTTTTTTTTTGTGGGTTTTGTTCTAAGCTTCCAATTTTTTGGGTTTAATTTGTTTCAATTTTCAGATCTGTGAAAAAAAAAAAAAAAAAAAAATTAAAAATTTCAAATGTCTTCAACATATTGGTGTTATAGATGCAATAGATCTTACAGATTACTAAACCAAGATTCAATCACTTGCCCCGATTGCAATTCCGGCTTCATCGAAGAAATCGGGTCGGGTCGTGTTTCCGGGTCAAGTCCGGGTCAACCCAGAACCCGCAGAACTACTAACGGTAATAATGGTGGCGGTGACAGGTCATCACCGTTTAATCCAGTCATCGTCCTACGTGGCGGCAGCGGTGGCGGAGGAACCGGGTCAGAAGCGGGATCCGGGTCGGGTTTCGAGCTGTATTATGATGATGGAGCCGGGTCGGGTTTGAGGCCTTTACCGAGTAGCATGTCGGATTTTCTACTCGGGTCGGGTTTTGATAGGTTGTTGGAACAGTTATCACAAATTGAAGCTAATGGTATGATTGGTTCAAGATTGGAAAATAATAATAATAATGTTAATCCACCAGCTTCGAAAAGTGCTATTGAGAATTTACCTACAATTGAGATTGTTAATTCACATATTGTAAGTGATACTTGTTGTGCAGTTTGTAGAGAAGAGTTTTGTTTAGGTAATGAAGCACGCGAAATGCCTTGTAAGCATCTTTATCATTCGGATTGTATAACCCCGTGGCTTTGGTTGCGTAATTCGTGTCCTGTTTGTAGGCACGAATTGCCCACTGAAAGCCCGAATGTAGATAACGCGAATGTAGCGAATAATGAGGAAGAAGAAGCGGTTGGATTAACGATATGGAGATTACCGGGTGGTGGATTTGCTGTTGGTAGGTTAGGTAGAAGAGGTAGTGGTGAAAGGGCGTTACCCGTTGTGTTTACTGAAATGGATGGTGGTTTTGGTAATGGTAATAGTAATGGGGTTAATGGGGTTCAAAGGAGGATTTTATGGGGTTCTAGAGGTGATGTATCGCGACAAAATGGTGCGATTAGGAGGTTTTTTGGGAACTTGTTTTCTTGTTTTGGGGGTGGTGTTGTTGGTGGTTCGTCAGGGTCGAGTACTACTAGTTCGGATTCAAGGATAATAAATAATGGAAGTAGAAGTAGTAGTAATTCGATGTCGTCTGTGTTTCTTGCGACAGCAAGAAGGCGTAGAGGATGGGGTTTTGAAGGTAATAATGGAGTTAGAAGATGGTAAGGAGAAGTTGTTTATTATCGTCGTTGTAAATAGATGGAAGTGAATGCTGTGGATCTTCAATGGAATGCAAAAAAGATTTAATTTTTGATGTTTATTAAGGTTATATTTATGCAATTGAGTTGAAGATGCTATAGCAAGGAGGGATGACATTGGAATATTTGTGTAAGAATTGGCTCTTGAGTTGAAGAATTTGTTTCCTTCATAAGTGCTTGCAGTGTAATTCTTCATTTTATTCTTTTATCTTTTCCCTATTAAGATTTAGTGTCTATTGAAACTTATGAAGCTTACATGAATTCTCAATTTGTTGTATCTTTTTTTTTTTTTTTTTTGGTTGGAAATTCAGGTATGTCCCAAAACAGGGACCCTGTTTTTAGTCTTGGCTTGTTAGTTAAAGACTTGCTTTTGATCATGTAATCAAATTGGTCATCGAAGCTTATAAATAGCAGATTGTTTCCTTATTGCAGAATTCTATTTGTTCTCTACAATTTGATGTCATTAGTTGAAGTATGAAAGCTACTATTGTTAGTTGTTCTATGCGGAGGATGGACATGTACATACGCATAATATGGTAAATGTTGAACGTTGATATCCTCTGTGTTTCGGTTTGAGAGGGAAGTTTTTAAAGTGGTGTTGATTCCTGGGGTATAAACCTTTGTAAACATGAGTTGAAGTTGAGTCAAAATAATTGGCCATGTTAAACTATTGCATACTACTGATGGTAACATAAATAACCGACTGATGGAGAAGTTACAGGTTAACAATAAGCTAAGGAAGTGATGTTAATAAGATAAGCCTATGGCCTATACCTTGCCTTATCACACACAAAAAAAAGAACTTATGGCCTAAAGGGGTAATCTTGGTAAAAGTGGGAACCTAATAACTTTTTGATGGGTGAACCTAATAATGCATCTGCTGATAAAAATGGCTTTCCAGTGATGGCTTGTTAGTTAAAGACTTGCTTTTGATCATGTAATCAAATTGATCACCAAAGCTATGAAGAGCAAATTGTTTGTTATAGCAGAATTCTATTTGTTCTCTGCATTTTGATGTCATTTCTATGTTTGAAAGCTACTATTATTAGTTGTTTTGTGGGAGGATGGACATGTACATATGCTGAATGTGATAAATGTTGAATGTTGATGTTCTTGTGTTGCTGTTCGAGAGGGAAGCTCTTAAAGTGGTCATGACTCATGGGTGATAAACTCTTGTAAACACCGGTTGCAGCTTGGAAAGGTGAAGTGAGGTCAATATAGCAGGCCATGTTAAGCTATTGCATAACTACTGATGGTTAACATAAATAACCGGCTGATGGATATGTTAATTTGCTTATTGGAAGTTACAGGTTAACGATAAGCTAAAAGGAAGTGATTTTAATTGATAAGATAAGCCTATGGCCTATACCTTGCCTTATCACACACACACAACAAAAAGAGCCTATGGCCTAAAGGGGTAATCTTGTGAAAAGTGGGAACCTAATAACTTTTTGATGGGTGAACCTAATAATGCATCTGCTGATAAAAAGGCATTCCAGTGGTGAAATGCATGTTAGTGTAGCTCCAACATTCTTGGCTAAGACTTTGTAGACTTGTACTCAATGAGGAAACTTCTTCAGGACAGAGGATAGATTGTAGCTCAATCCTCCTTGATATGAATTATAAGTGGAATTGATTATCAAGAATACTTTGAAAAAGAGAAAAGAGGCAAGTTGAGAGAGCCCTAGCAGCATTTTAGTAGGATGTGACCTATAATAGTTGTTTAGTGCTGTTACCCTGCCTGCTAAGGAGAAGAAGTATTTCTTGGTTTAAGAGTGTACTTGATTATACTATTAGAGGCAGGTTGCAAGTTGAAAAATTTTATTAGGATGGGACCAACAGTAGTCTGGTAGGGCAGTGGTTATTGTTTGGTGCAACTTCCTTGCCTGCTACGGAGAAAAATATTTTTTGCTTTAAGTGAAGAGTATTTGATGAATTTAAAAGTGATCCCATTAGGGATGGTGGGGAAAACTGAGTTTTATACTAATTTGTAATGACAGGGTGGGACATCCTAATCAGACTTGACTATGAAAACTTTGCGAAATTGCTACTTATTTCCCATAGTGGAGACCTGGTGCTGCTTAGCTCAACTCTATGGTCTCAAGTTGTCCCATGTATAATTTTATAATATGGGTGAATAGTCCTTGTTCTCCTTTTTTCATTTCCTTATGGTGGAAATGGTAGGTCTCATGTATGGTTAAATGTGGACCATGAGCTGCTGATCCTTTGGTTAGTTATAAACTCAGACCGACAAGGGGATCTTTACCATACTATTCTTCAGCTTATGATAGTGTTGGCCTTTGTCACTATGTATTTGGCTTTCCGTTAACATTGTCGTTGGGTGTCGGCCGAGGGTCGCTGGCTTATGAGTTGGGTGCGGCCTAGTGTCGCAGGGTGGGTAGCCTATGTCGCAGGGCGGTGGCCTAGTGTCACTCTGGACACAGAGCGGTGGCCTAGACATTGTATTTTGCAGCATGCTAAGATTACTTCAATATTTGGGTAGGTGCATACCTATCTATTATTATAGTGTGCTTATCTGGCAGATTGTCTGGTCATTAATTGATTTTCTTGTCTTAATCCGGGCGTGTAATGTTTGCTTGTATGGTGAACCAATGAGTTTGGCTCTTTGCTTAGGTTTGTTAACGGTGTGCACTGTGCCATGTGATAACAAGAACTGAGTGTTTTTTGGACTCTACAGCTTTGCATTTGGCCATCAAATGGATCTGTCTTTTCTGAATGAAACACCCGGAAGAATACATGGCTATTTGACAACAGCCTAATGAATGTTTTGGACCACTAGTTGGCTAGTTAAAAGTTATAGGTTGAGAAAAACTTAGGAAGTTCTTTTAATTGATAAATTAGACCTGTATAGCATATGGGGTCATCTAGGTTGAGTGGGATTGTAAATTGTCGGTGTGATAATCTAATAATACACCTGCAGATAAGAAAGAGTGAAATGAATGCTTTTTTAAGAGTGACATGTTTTTAATGAGGAGAAGTTCTGAGAAGAAGACAGGTGTTAGGGCCAAATCTTCTTGATTAAGAATGTTAGTAGTGGTGATTACTGATTATCATTAAAAAGATTAGGAAAAGAGAGAAGTTAGTTGGAGAGCACTTGCAGCATTTTTATTAGGATGGGACCTAATAGTCTGGTGGGGTAGTGACTAGTTTTTGGTGCATTCCTTGTCTGCTAAGAAGAAGAAATGGTTCTTGTTTTAAGTGAAGAGTATCTGATTGATACCAGAATTTTTAAAGTGATTCCATTGAGCATGGTGGTTGTATAATAGTTTTTGATGACAGGTAATGTGGGACTTCCTAATCAGACTTGACTGGAAAGTTTTTGCAACTGAATTTCCATATTGTGAGGGACCTGCTAGCTGCTGCCTGCTTAGCTCAATTATATGTGGTCTGCATTTGTCCTAATGCACGCTCAGGTTTGTTCATTTTCTAAAGATTGATGACATGGTAGGTGTGATGTATATAGTTGGATGTGGACATTTTGTTTAATTATAAACGATCAATATAGTGGAGATGCATCTTCAGCTATTGGTTCTTCTGGGGCACATTTGAGGCTACTAACAGACACAGATGACCAAAATCGAGAAAAAAGAATCAGCTCAAGGTGGGACGTCGTTGAGCATTTGATTATATTTCTCCTCAAACTCAAAAGCCGTTGTTGGATGTTTACTGCATTGGCGCTTCCTATGATTTCTTTTCTTGATATGGAAGAGAACGGAAGGGTGCAACAACTGTTTCCCTGTATACACAACTATCAATTGCATAACATTCTGGTGGTAAAACATGTGCTACCATTGAGCTATTCTGGGTGTCTCACGTTTGATTTTCTAGGTTTTCTTGAAGTTTTAAGGTTGCAAAATTGTCTCAACTCTTGAGCTAATGTTTGATAATGTCATGTTGCAGTAGCTTGAGTTTGCATCCATTATCCAGGGCTTTTGAGTCCCACTCATTTGTGGGTTACCTTATGAGAAACTGAGGCAGCAATCTTAGTCTTACAAAATACTAGTTGACAAGGAGAGTCGAAATAACTATTACTACTACGCTTTAGTCCCAAACAAGTGTAGATTTCGGTATTTAGCACATTAATGTGTGCACTAGTGGGAGATTAGTCAATTGACTGTAAAACCTTTACAAAGTGTTGATTTGGCACAAAACATGGCAGAATGGTGGTAAAGGGATTAATATAGGCTATACCAGTAAGTTGTGAATAGGTTTAATAGGATCTAGTTCTTCAATATTGAATTGCTACCAATTTAAATGAAATAACATGACTTGTGGTATAGCCTCGATTTTAACTTAACTTGAGTGAGGCTAGAGATGGAGCTAGGGGGGGTGGTGGTTCATCTTCCTCGAATGTTTGTGTTATAGTTAAGGTCCAAAGTATTTTACAAGTATATGAAGATGCTGATTGTTCTTGATATTTTTATGTGTTTACTTCTTTATATTTTAAATCCTTTTAGTATAAGTCTTAGCTTCAAAATGAGGGTTTATTCGCTATGAACTAGAATGTGGATTTAGAAAGTAGTTGGTTGACTAGTTAGATTGTAAAAATCTCATAGTTCATGTTCAATGATTCTATTTTTGTTTTCAGCAAGTAGGCGTCGCGAATGTAACACTTAACTTTAAAATTAAAAAACGATTCTTCAGTTCCTTTTTTCTTCTTCATTTTCTTATTTATATCTTCTCCTTAAATTTAAGGAACGAACTTTCGAGGATATAAAAAAGTCCTTTTATCAGATTGGGACCCATGAATTCAGCATTTGATTGATGTGATATAGTAATATTTCATTTGGTTATAAAAACTGATATTTTTTTATACAAGCAGTATCTTTTAATTTTAATCCTCAAACCTTTTAATACCTCGCTTCTTTTATCCTCAAATTCTTTAACTTATTTTTTCTTCAAGTTTCTCTCGCGTCTTTTTATTTTTTTTAAAAAATTAAAGAATGAAATGTAAGAATTTAGAGTCATCAACCCGGCATGTTCCTTGAGATTAATTATAATTCAATACTTACATTGAACCAGATTTTTAGGAATAAAAAAATAAAAAAAACTAAAAGGACTCCATCGGTTTATTTTAGATTATAACCGTTATATTTTTTCATGTTTAATCTACGATTCTCTCTCGTAAAAATTTTTTCCATCGATTTTTATCGATGATAACAAAATACATTTCTTTGGATGAAATTTTGGATGTTTTTCTATTAAATTTTTTTGTTAAGGAATATAATTAAGCATCCAGATTTTAGGGAATGACAAATCACGTCAAAAGATTGAGATCGTGCCATGTGATGACAACAAAATACTTCTCTTTGGATGCTTACAGCTTGGTTTTGCTATTAAATGGAATTTAAGGGCCCTTAAGTCAAGGGATTTGTCTCTTTTTAATGAACATTTCGAGGAATAAGTGGCTATCTTTGGCATCTCAATGATTTTTGGACCACCCACTTTTGGTTCAATGAAAAATAGGAAAAGCTTACTCTAATTGCATGACAGAATGATATTTATTTCCACAATTGTTTGGATTAAAACAGTTAAAACTTCAATCATGTGAAATTTTACACGCTGAGTACTTGAATTTTATTTTAAAATGGGTAAAGATACAAAATTTATGAACTTGGAACATAATTAAATAATGACACCAAAATCGAGTATCTGTGCACTTTCCACTACTATTGAGTTTGACCATGTCATAAAACTGACTGATTGTGTTTTCAAGCCTTTTTAAGCATATCATCTAATTGCTATTCGTGGCACAACATTTCCCATTTTTCAGTACTACTAAATATTTTCACAATCAGAACTTGAGAGCAAAATCCTGCCAATGGCAGTAAAATTTTGACGGATCGCTAAGATAAAATTGATGGGCAAAATTTACCTTTTTACGAATCATGTAGTTCGTCATAATTTGAAGTGTAGATTCACCAATACGTTTTACTTTAAAACTGATTCAAATCAATTTCAAATTTTATACTCCAATGTAGTAATATCAATCTCAATAATTTTCAGTTGTTAGATTCAACTCAAACCTTCAAAAATCACAGAACAATTTTCTTTTCCTCAACAATTTTTTTTTTTTAAATTCAACAAGATTCAACAATGGTGTTCTTCGTTTTTCTTCAACCAAACCCATCTAAATCATTAGGAACAGATAATACAAGCTCAACAATATTATCCATACTTAATTCAATCACAAATTAACAGATCTTTGATTTCTACAACACATAGCTCGTCTGTTTTTAATTTTAAATGTGTCTTATAATACATTACAAAAGAATAAAGAGGAGGAAGAAGAATAACATGACTTGGTGTCCAAGAAAAAACGATTCATAATGATCAAAGTTGTAATTTCACTTTCAGTTTACTCCCCGTGCTGCCAACAGCGTAACAACTCACCAATTTAGCAAATTAGCTGACCTGGTGCACCAGCTGCTGCAGGTACAAATACTCGTTCACCTTTCTTAGGTTGACAAACTTCATAAAATCCAACATAAGCAATCATCCCAGGCATACCTGCAATTTCTTGATTAATGTAAATAGCGATCTTACATAAAAGTATCGTTGAAACGCCTCAAGACACTTTGTGGCCAAGAACAATATGTAAATTATGTAAGACTATGATATCATGACAAAATTTTATAAATAATTGGTTGAACTCCACCTATAAATATTGGTACACATGAACTAAATTAAACATTACAACTAAGAATGATGACAGCTGAACGAAAGCGGAGAGTGTGTGTGTATATATATATATATATATATCAGAATCCCAAGCCAAATTCTAAAAGCAAGTAAGTAGTAACTAACTAACATCCCACAAATGCAATGCTAAACACCAGATAGAATAGTATAGTCAACTTGGTTCTTTTAATTAGGATTTTTCTGACAAGAATATAGTTACCAAGAATTACAGTATAACAGGATAAGGGAATATCAGTATGTTCAATCTTTGAATGGCTGCAAATTTACAACAATAATCGATATGAATACTTAGTAAAAAGAAACTCGAATTAGAGGTACAAAAGGTAATTTATTACGATGTTATGCACTATGATGACAGGGTAAAACAAATGTGTTTATATGATTTCCACAATTGTTTGGATTAAAACGTAATTATAACTTCAATCATTGAATATTTTAAGATTCATTTTGTTATTATAAAATTAAATGGTATTATAAAGTGGAGAAAATGTTATCATATTTAATAGAAATTTATAATAGTTAACTTGAGAGATAAACAATATATAAATAAAAATGACTATAACCATAATAAAAGTTGCAGTAAATTTATATGCTTTTGTGAAAGAATTCCACTACTATTGAGATTGACCATGTCCCCAGGCAAAAAAAAAAAAAAAAAAAAAAGATTGATTGTGTTTTCAAATGCTAACTTCTTTATTATTATCATCTAATTGCTATTTTGATTTATTATAACAATACTTTTAACCTAATTTTATTAATGACTAAAATATTTTGATTAATTTAATTTTCTATGATATATTGTATTATTTAATTTATTTTGTAAACATATGGCATTATTTAAAAATTCATGACGGAAAAAAATCGCTAAGATAAAATTGTTCTATTGTCTTAGGCAAAATTTACCTTTTTAAAATCTTTAATCTGTATACTTAGATTTTTTTTCTACTCCAATATTTGAAGTGTTTTCACCAATACGTTTATATTTGAATGAAGTGATTCAAATAAATTAAAGATCAAAAAAGAACATTTTTATAGGCTCCAATGTTCTATTTTGACTAATATCAATTCAACCAATTTTCAGTTGTTAATTCAACTCAAACCTTCAAAAATCACAGAACAGTTGTTTTCATTTTTGTTTCTTCAACAATTTTTTTTTTTTTAAACTTTCTTCTACAAGATTCAACATAATGAAATAGTAATATTTTTCTCCATCTTCAACCAAACCAACAAAACTAAAAAATTAAAGAAAAAGTTTGAAAAAAGAAATAAGTCAAAATATTATCCAAGATCACTTTCATTTCAATATTAAAGTAGTATAATTTGCAAATGCATCTCTTTCACTTTTGTCATTACTATGTGAAAACAGGCTTTGATTTGGATCAATTTTTTAATTTTTTGTGTCTTATAATACATTACATATAAATGATAAAAAGGAAGAATAAAAACTATTTCCAAGAAAAAACGATTCATGATGATCAATGATTTCTCTTTCTATTTTTGGAAACCCCGTGCTGCAACAACGGTGATTTCAAGATAAAGGATCAACATCACCATGTTTAAATTTAAGCAAAAAAAATGACCAACATAGAGAGAAAATCTTCTCGAATTGAGATGCACCAGCATGCTGCCTTTTAAATTAGGTCAAATTGTACTTTTTCTCTTTTTTTATGAGTTTCCAGAACAACAAAATCTAAATATAATCACCAAATAATAAAATTATTACAAATTTTAAAAGTTAAAGAAACATTGTAGGGAGACATAACAAACAACAACATAACATCCCAAGTGCATGGAAGGAGACATGACAAAATAGAAAAATAAAGTGTCTTTCACTATGATTCTATCTCGATTAATGTAAATAGCAATCTTACATACCTGCAATATATGAATGTAAGATACTTAAAAGTAAAAACCTTAATAGCCAAACCTATTTGATCCATAGCCAAACCAACGTTAACAATATATAAAGAGAGGAACTTAATAGTTGATAAACATATGATAATAATCATATCATATATACATAACAAATTTATATAAATAATTCTTTAACTCCACCTATAAATATTTTGATGATTTCCCACATGATTGTCAATCAATGAACTACAATTAAATTAAAGAGATACATTAAATATGCACACTGAAGAATGATGACAGCTGAACGAATCTTATTTTAAGCAAAGAGAGTGTGTGTTGATTATATATATATATATATATATATATCAACCTAGAATAATACCACAACCTAGAACAATTCTAAAAGCAAGTAAGTAGTAATCTAACTAACATCCTCAAATGCAATTTTATCATGAAGACACCAGATAGAATAGTATAGTCAACTTGGTTCTTTTAATTGACTTTAATGGATTTTCCTGACATATAAACGAATATAGTTAGTGATTACCAAGAATTACATATATTTGTATAACAGGATAAATAAGCAATCGGAAATATCAGTAATGTTCTTCTCTTTCTTCAATCTTTGAATGTGTGTGTAATTTACAACAATAATCGATATGAATACTTAGTAAAAAGAAACTCGAATTAGAGGTACAAAAGGTAATTTATTATATATATATATATACACTAAAAAATAAATATTTAATTACAGGGTAAAACAGATGTGTTTATATGATTATGGTGGATTATACACTATAATAAATGAACTAACTAAAAAGTTCATTATTTAGTAAAACAGTACTACTTGTAATTGATTTTTCTCTTGTCAATTCAACCAGTATATGATCAAAATTCATAAACGATCAGGCTTTGAAAACCAACTCCCCAGTTTCATACAATCAGCCTACTAATGGGTAAATTTCTATGGCAAATATCAACAGATACCTTGATAAAAATGGTAACTAATTAACCGCTATAATAGGTTCAGGGGCGAATGTAGCCTTTTGACTATTGCTTCTATAACTTTCACTACAGGGTGTGTGCATGTGTATACATATATAAAAACCTACTAAACTCTTGACTAATTATATTTATCTGAACCCACAATTTTAACAGTTCAATATTAAAAAATTGGATAAATCCTATAAACAAATGTAAGAATTTAAGAAAGGAGAGAGTTAACATTACAGTGATCCTCCTGAGACTTGTGCATGAGGATACGCATTAAAAGGTTGCGAGACAAGTAGAGATTCTTGACAAGAACCCCATTTGATTGGATGGTCGTTACCCATGGTTTCATAATGTACGGTATCGTATTGTAGAGTACGGTATTATATTATATTGTATTGTATTAATGAATACAATGTTTGGATAGACTGTTCTGTTTGTTGCGGTTAATAACATTTTTATTGTTTGGTTGGACGGTATGATATTGTTTAATAACATATCAATTTACTAAAATACCCTTAACCCTTAATTACAAGCTAGTTGGTAAAGGATAAAATAGGAACTTCAAAAAATAAGTAGGGTTTTGACAGACACAATATTCAATGACTTTAAGTATTTTGAACATGTTTGAATAAATGAATCAAAGAAAGAACCGGTTAACTTTTTATAAATAGAAAAAGGGGATGAAAATGCATCTCAAGTCTCATCTTTGTTTTTCAGGAGCAGTTCTATTTTTAGGTTAACTTTTTATAAATAGAAAAATTATCCAAATGAAGCGCACAAACTTCTCCCGATCAATGTTAGCCTATGAATAGCCGTAATATATACAACTGAACCACCATGCTTAGACTAATATTCACAAATCACATGTTTAGCAACATTTAAAATATCCCAATTATGAAGCGAGCAATATACATACTATCAATGCTGCTCGTATTCAAGCCAAACTTGAAGCAAAGAAAGAAAAAGGAAAGGGGAAAGCAAAGTAAAATATATATATATATATATATATAAAATTGATCCTGAGTCCTTAATTCATTGAATTGAATAGTTTGTCGAGCTTGTATTTATTTGGGTCCATAAAGGTCTCCAAGGATATTACAGAGTTTGTCTAGCTTGTATTTAGTGGGGTAAAGATCTCAACTCCAAAAAGATATGTAGGATCCGGTGTATGAAGGATGAGATATCTAATTATCGATGTCAATGTCAAACATTTTGACTTGACTGTATTAAAAATAGAATTTATGTAATTAAGAATCACACACTTTTCACAGGCACAATATTTTGTCACTATAGCACTTTGAGAAATGTTTGAATAAATGAACCAAAGAAAGGAGATGAAAATCCCTCTCATCTTTGTTCTTCACGAGCAGTGTTATTATGTGGCTCATACATTATTTCTTACCAATGTTTTATAATCGGACCACCATGCTGAGACTATATCCACGAGCATTAGATTGCACAATTAGAAACATTGCAGTATTTAAAACATCTGATGATTTAAGAGCCTTTAAAATATCAGTAATTTGCTTAAAATGTGCTCTGTACAAACGCTTAAAAAGATTTATGAGCTACACTTCCAGCATAAAGTATGGCAAAATGTCAAAACTTTTAACAATTCGAAAGCACAGAAATATCAAGCAAATGACAAAGCATACGAATTAGCATATTTAACACCATCAGGTATTCCTAGTTTGTCTACCAGTATATGCTACTAGTAGTAGTATATTACGGAGTATAATACATGCCGATTTTACTTTGCTTTGCCCTTTCCTTTTCCTTTCTTTGCTTCAAGTTTGGCTTGGATACGAGCAGCTGCTGCGGCCTTAGCTTCTTCTCTCTTCTTTTTTTCTTCCTCCTTGGCTGCAGCTGCTATTTCTCGTTGCTTCTTTAGCTCCCTGTTTAGATGTATTGCCGAAATCTTAATCACTTGTTTTTTAATGATGTTCATGTAGGCTCTTACAGAAAATAAAAGCATGATTTTGAAGCTAATAGAGAGAGAGAGAGAGAGAGAGAGATCACTTACTCCAGCCTAGCCCTTTCGTCTGAAACACTGCTGATGCTAGAACCTTTACGTGGTCTACAAGCCACCAGCTCCACTTCGAAAACAAGGGTTGCCCTGCATTAAGATGTTTCAAAAACAACAATTAGATTACCACTTCAAAAGAATAACTCCCCCCTACCAGCCCATAACATTGATTATGTAGCTACCAATCAACGTCATGTTGCTTTTAACTGTTGGGAGTGCCGGAGGGACAAGGAAGTTGGTTTTAATGACTTGATGAGATGGAAATGCCAAAATGATGCCCAGGTGAGGCTGAAGTCAATCCACTATCCTAGACTGGTTAGAGCGCTAGCCATTCAGAAGAGGGGACGTTGTTTAGCATGATTCAAAGTGGACCCATATCATTTTCCTAATATAGAAACATTATAGTTTTCTCTCCCCAGTTTTGAATAGAGTATACATGAATGTTGGGATCAGGAGACGGAGCTTGAATTCTCTTCTTCAGTTATACCCTCGTAATGAAGGAAAATCCAAGATTTAAACTTGATGGATTTAACCTTTAAAGTTCTTAGAACAAAACTTATCATACTTCAAAAATTATGGATTGGAGTTTAATGCATATTCAATTTAGTGGTTTTCACATATATATCTATGTTCTGTGTCAAAAACACTAGGTTCATTTGAGCCCATAGTGTATAGCCTCTATCCACGCCTGACGGTACTATCAAACATTGTGTGACAAGACACACTTGCAACATGTTTAAAAATTTCCAGACTTAACTTACTCGGGGGGAATATCCGGTGGGGATCCAGCACTTCCATAGGCATATTCTGGCTTGCAGGTAATTACAGCTAGTTCCCCAACCTGGAAGATCAAAAAGAAAAAAATTGAACACTAATTCAAACTCAATGTACAACCACCACAAGTTAAAGAGCACATCGACCTTCATGGTCCTCAGGGCAACATCCCAAGCCTTAATAACAGAACCAGTGCCTATCTCAAAGGAGAAGATTGTATTGTCTTCACGGGTAGTATCAAATACTTCACCAGTATCAGCAAGAGTGCCTTCATAATGAACTGTTTTGTTACCGAAAAACAAAAGGAAAAGATTAATACATCGAATCTCAACCAACATGTAGTTCTTCCCAATACCGCTAAAAAGAAATATGCACTAGAAAGGAACTGAAAATGTGATAATGAAGATTGAGAGATTGCTGAAATAAGACAGATGGTACAGATAAATTGGCGATTATCAGTATGGGAATCACAAAACAGAGTACTAAGCTTAAACTGAACCTCATCCCTGTTTTTTTTCTTTTATATGTTTGCTAGGAGAGGATTAATTCACATGGTAGTAATGATTCTAAAACAAAAAAAAGTTTTCCATATTCTTGAGCTCTTATGCCGGATGCTGGGGCTACACTAGTAGACAGCAGTGCACAAGTCAATCCAGAAACAAATACCTGATCTTTTTAATCCAAAATGTTGATTGCTGTCTATTAATTTCAGTCACAACCATTGCGGCGTAAAGAAAATCTAGAAGCTTATGTATATAAACATGTAATTTTCCAGATCAAAAGTGGAAGAATACACTTTGGGGACTTCTTAAGTTAAAAAAGGACCTTAAATTATGAGGTTATTTGTCAAAAATAACATTTATCTTGACAGCTACTCTTGTCAAAATCTACTAGTTATCACACTCTTGAATGAGCGATGGAAGGATATTGTAGTATTTGAGTTATCCGCAGGACTTCATGACAATGGATGTAGAGTAGCTGGAACTCTCAATTGAGGCCTAACTTATAGCAGTAACTGATTAAACAAACTAACACTGACTTCAGAGGAATTACAGTTTCAAAATCTCCAATCCTTACACCTCTTATCAACTATCTCAAAGCTCCCGCTCAACCTTTCTTCTTTGCCATAAACTGCATTCTTCAAGCAATGGCGAATCTAGGATTTTTGCTAAGGGCATTCAAATATACAGATATAGACATACAAGGACAACGGGATTCAACATATACTATATATACATTAAAAATAACTTTAAACTTGTATATGCAGTGTAAGTTTTCGACAAAGGGTTTCAGTACCCTAGCTCCGCCCATGTCTTCAAGAATACTTTATAGATCAACTTTTAAGATTTTGAATAGCTACACTTTCTCTATTTACTCCAATAAGCTAAGCAATGTGTTCGCTTTCTTCTTTTGATATTATAAGGAGTATCCTTGCCTTTGCAAAAATGCAGTAACTACAACACTCTCCTCTTGCAAAGCATTGACATCTGTACACCCACGAAGTAACAGAATAAACATCTTTTTTTTCTTTACAACAATGTTCGAGAGGTGATTATTAAGCATATCGATGAAGGAAAACACGATATGTATTTACAGTCTCAAACAGTATGGGTCAAGGATGTAATGGCATGAGAGCTATAGTTACACAGTAAAGGTTCATTATGCATTCAAGTGTCATCCTAATAACTATATCAGTAGCCCATTATAACAGACATGCCAAAAAGAAAATAAGAAAAGTGAATGCCAGAGAGACTGACAACACCAAACAGAAAGAATGTAAGTGTTTTATGTTATATGCCAAAAGCTAGCTATGTGACCCATACCATCAACAAGAGGAAGACCCTCTGAGGGAGCAATAGCATCAGGTTTGGACCGTCGAACAATTTTTTTCATAACACCTCCATCTCCAGTTAAATCAATTGCATCACCCATGTTATACAACTTTTCAGCAACCTGGCTGGAAAAGAACATCAAGTAATGAGCAGAGAACGTTATTCACGTTATTTAAGCCACTAACTACTTAAACCACACACAACAAAAGAAAGAAGGAAATAAATGGGAATATTGTCAGAAGGAAATAGTTAAAGAAACAACTGGGAGCGTTTCA
Organism: Lycium ferocissimum; assembly: GCF_029784015.1. Lineage (NCBI taxonomy): Eukaryota > Viridiplantae > Streptophyta > Magnoliopsida > Solanales > Solanaceae > Lycium > Lycium ferocissimum. The sequence goes on from NC_081347.1 coordinate 67,596,069, forward strand.
TAGTTCTTTTCTCATTAACTGCATTATGGGAGAATTTATCTTCATCAAAGACGTAATTTTCACTAAACAGGCAAATGTTCTGAAACTGAACCGGCTTTAAAATCATTAACAGAAACTAGACCAGCATAATGAAGAATGGAAGAGCAAAAGAGAACCAATTACATTACACTTTATGTAACATTTAGGTTTGAGAATACCGTTTTACTGGTCCATATTTCTCTTGCAAAGCCTATAAGAACTAACCTAATATTTTGAGCAATAATTAGTCTTTCAGCATTTGTTTTCCCTTTATTAATTAAAAATTGAAAGTTCAGTAACGGGACTTTCTTTTTGCTTTTGTTGTTTGAATTTTTCAACTTAGATCACCGTTTCTGACCTCCTACTATCGTATCAGGAGAGGATACACAGTGAGGTTTGTTGCATAGAACAGTCACCAATCTCAATCAGATAAATCAAAGAAACTCACACCCATAGCAAATGACCACAGATGACCTATCAACGCGCACAAGGTCCATACAATAAAATGGACCGCTTTTCTGATAATCGATAAATCCCCAAGAGACCATTGTGCACGGTTCGAAACTCGCAGAGTATAGAGCCCGCCCCTGTACCCTTCTCCGCCTAGATAACAAGCTTTTTTCCACAATAACATGGACCCATTGTAACCCAGACATCACATAATATATCCCCCACTTCCACTGCTAGCCATATGAGTGAAGAGAATGGCAGTTCGCAACTCGAAAATGTTTAAAAGATGAATATCTTAATCAAAATAATTAGAATTTATTACTACTAGCAGCTAACGGTATATTGAAATTTCATTCTCTTCTGATATATGGAAAATCTGGAAGAGTTTGCCGGCTAAAATTCACCAAGCATTCCATAGGCCTTACTTTGTTAAAAAGTTAAAACATAATTCTGAATTATGTTGACCTCTCCTGCGTGGTTTGCAAGCTATTGCATACGACCTGGGATTATCCTGTGCACACACACACGAAGGGTAGCGGCTGCGGGTTCCAAAAAAAAAAAAAATCGGAGTGGAAATTTGAGCTATCCAGAGCATCAAGCGACTTGCACAAAATGTCCTACTAAAAAAAACTTTTCCTTTTTCAATCTCCTAATAAACTCACTTCCGCGAATTATACACTCAATATTTATTTACTCTCTAACGATAAAATTGATAAATACACAAAAATAACTACTACGCCACAATCCCAACTGGTTCAGTTCGGCTATATGCATTCTGATCTAAAGATAACATTGATATGTTAAAAAAAAATTGTTTTTTTATGCGTAATACATAGACAACCCCTTAAACTAGCCAGCAAATTCCATTCAGACACTCAAACTAAGGCTTATTCCAATTGAGCACCTGAACACATGATAAAGTGTTCCTATTAGATACTTTCGGTCCAAATTTTGAAAAACCTTTTACGAGTGTTATCAAGTGTCCATCACGTAGATAAATTAAACACTTAAAGTGTGTCACCTCCTTTAATTATATGCATTTGCCTCAATAAGCCGTAAAACCTCAGGCCCGTTCCAACTGAGGTTGATGTATCTACATAAAGGAGAACACGTGCTAAAAGCTTCTTTTTCTTAAAAATTTGAACCGAAAATATCTAACAGGAACACTTTATCATGTGTTCAAGTACTCGCAATCGGAGCAAAGTCTTAGTTCCAGTGTCTAATTAGAATTTACTGGCAAGTTTAAGCGGTTGTATATATGTGTTAGGCCATTTTTAATAGAGAAATCAACTGTATCGTACTAAAAAACGCAGATTAGTACAATATCAGAAGCAAAAGTTTTTGCTGCAAGTTAAAATTGCAATCAATTTAACAATTCGAATTATACCATTACAATATCATGCAAAAAAGGCGTTAATTAGTTAAAAGGGGTATATGACCCTCTATATGCATATGGGCGATTCTGAAATAATACAGCGATTATCTGTTGGAGGGTCATTTAATACAAAATTAGGGAACTTACAGTTCAATTTGGCCGGATAAATAGTTCGCTAGGATTTAGTGCCGTGTGACGGCATAATAATCAATCGGAATTTTTGGGTTTCAAATTTGGTATCTATTCGCTTCTTGTCTAAGCTAAACAGCAATATGGGCTTACAAGTGCACAGATAGCTCGTTTTGGAACCATCATTTTAATTATAGCCCTAGTATGTAAATATTTGCAAGTTTAGCTATTTCCGGACCAATTTTACGTACAGGCGACTCATTTAAATTGTAGCCGTAACATATAAATATTTACAAGTTTAGCCTTTTCAGGGTCAGCTTTAGGCATACCGTGATCGAAGTTGCAGAAGTTTGACAACAAACTTTCAGTGTTTTTTCCATTCCGACATTCTCACCTAAAGTTTAACTTGTCAAGACCAAACTTTTTGATTTTTTTGTTTGAAACTTCAAACATATGTATTCGAGAGTGAAAGTAGTTTTTAACTATCAATCTTCATTCCTACTAATATTCTCAAATTTTTTAACAGCATCCACTTAATTTAACTCAATTTTCACACTATAAAATTCAAAATCCTTAACTAATTACAGAAACAAAACTTTTAAAAAGGTGATTGCGCCTTAAATAATATTGTGGATATAGACTAGACTATGGGTTAACCAAAGAAGTTGATTAGGCGCAAGTTAAAGAGAACTTTTTTTTGTCACGGCAAGTCTCTACTATTAGATAAATTTATAAAACAATCACCAAAGCATGTTTTGAAATGGATGAAATTCTTCCACTCTAGTTAAAGTTTCTTTCAAGCTCTCAAAATGAAAATATTTCGATAGGAAGTGCTTTACACCACTTGGTAAACTTACTCGGCACAATATAGATTAGTCAGACTAATAATTGTGGGATGCCTAATAATTACATCGGAAACTAGTGCTAGAGGTTTCAAATTCGAGCTATGGATATAAAATCGTCTTTGTTAGGGAACATTTTATCACCCAATATGAAACTTTTCGATGTGAATCTAAATTTAAGTGGACAAAATAAAAATATCTAACTGAGTGGAAAACAAAAAATTCCAAAAGCCATAGATCAATTGGAAGCCAGTACACAGTCAAAGAGTATTACAAGAAGGTCGAATCTCAAGCCAACTCGTGCATAATGTTCGCGAACAGTCCTAGTCAAAGATGGAGTAATAGAGAATCAAAATTATGAGTTTGGATCCAACCAATTTGGTGACTCACATCCAACTCTTTTTGTCCAACAAAAAGCAACTCTAATGGGCCAGGGCTAAATAATAGCCCACCAACTCATTTATTAAGGATGTTACACAAACATCATACTTATCTCCTTGATACATTCCTCGGTTTTAATTTATGTAATATACTATTTAACTAGAATAGAATTTAAGAAAAAATGAAGTTTTATGAAATTTATGATCTAAAATAAGTCATCAATATGTGTGTAGTTGTAAATCATTTCATTAAAAGTAAAGAAGAAATTTTAAGTTAAAACATTTCTAAATATCGAATTATATTATTTTTTTAAACAGATTAAAAAGAAAAATATATCACATAAATTGAGACTGAGGGTTACATAAAGACAGTGCTTTTCACCTGAACATATATGGAGCCCACAAGACATTGCCCATGTGAACAAACGCGTCTAGCAACAGTAGAAAGTGTCTCGTGGATTTTTGGGATCTTGAAGTTCTTTGACATTTATAAATTTAAAAAATTCACCCACTTAATCGTATTCATTTTTAATCTTCGATAATATATACTCAGTGTGACAAATTTAGTGAAAAAATATATTTTGTAAATTATATGCTCGCTAAAATTTACAAAAAAGAAAAATAAGATTATAGTTTGTTATGAGCTTTGTTGAAATACTGTATAGTGTAGTACTACTCTTTTTCACCATGAGGATTAATGGCGTTTTCATTTAGCTTTGCCTAGTTTGAACTTCCAATTTATGAGTTGGTGATAAGTATACTTGACTACTGCAACATATTTCACTTGTCATGAATTTCATAAAAGAAAGAGTCCAAATTTACCTATTTGGCATACAAAATATCTTAATTTACCATGTGTTACAATATTAATTGGGGTTATTCATACCATCATCGTTAATTGATCGTCTCGTATTATTCTTTTGACTTTGATGGATTTGTAGAATAAATAGGATGGAATACACGTGTACAAGTATTTATATTTCAAAAAAGACATTCAAATATACCCTCTTCGTTTTGACTATGGTTTGAAAAAAATGACCTTTTATTATAATTTAGAGTAGAAATCTAGTAGAATCAAGATAAAATACGAGACGATTTATTAATGACAAGAGTATAACTGAAGTGAGTGACATAAATATAAAGGCGGGTATCGAACACAAGAAAGAAATATAAAAAATATCACTTTTAAATAAGAACGAGTACTGTATGAAGAGAAGAACTAAATGTTGAGCCAAGAGAGCAAACTTTATTTATTGCAAAATTTGGCCCCCCATCATAGTCCATTCCTCTTGGAGGGATTTCAATACATTGATCACAAGTCTTTAATGAATACAATGCATAAAGCATGAGTGAGAGTTGAGAGTTGCATGTGCTCTATTAAAATAGAACTTTCCAGTTTTGGTAAGTTTTATCTTGCCCTTTTCCCATAAATCTTTTATACCAAAGTAATTTCTCAAAAGTCACATCTCATTTTATACATAAATAAGCTCATTGAGAAGTTGACAAGACACAAACGTATGCATGAAGATAACATGATAGCAATAAAAGCATCATGAATCAACATTTTGGCATAATTTCGAAGTGATTTTTATTCGTGTTTATGTTTGCTATTTTAACGAAAAGGACAGAGGTCAAATCAACTTTCATTATTAAGCTAAGATTAATAAAAGGGATATTGAAATTAGGATTAATTTGTAGGGGTTTGACACAGTCGAGTGATTGTTGGGAAAAAATAGTTAAGTTAGTCTCTTAGATTACTATAATTGAACATTGGCTCTTTTGTTTTATTAAAGTTAGGTTAAATTCTATAAGGGCATTGTCTACGTTCAGTAGGTTCCGCAACCTTTTGGTAAGCTTTGGAAGAATTTTTAAAAATGGTAAGGGATCGTTCGGTAGCTGGTTAGGTATTTATGTATTGCAATCCTGCATATGTAATACTGGGTTTGGTAGCTAGTTATGTGGTGAGTTATTCCTGTATAAAATTAGTTTCGTGTTTGGTTTGAAATTTAGAAAATCGCATAACTAATCTATGTATATATGTTATGAGGGAATCTATGTATTATTTTATGCAGGACAAAGGTGAAATAGCTAATGAATGAATAACTAAACCCCGCATATCAATACATGTATAAAATAATACATAGATTCCTTTATAACTAATCCATATATTACTAATATCTGGATAATCCTAACCAGCTACCAAACGACCCCTAACAGTCTTATTCACTTATGTAGGATAGGTGCATAAAGTTGGACAAATCCAAGTACAACAACGAGAAAGTTATTATTGTAAATTGCATGTATCAAACATAGTTGTACAGTTTAATTGTTTCGGATAAAACCTAACTCGAGTAATATTGATCTCTTTATCTCAATTTATATAAGTCTATTAACATTTAAGAAGAAAATCATTTTTTTAAAATTATTATTATGGCTTTTCAAACATTTTTTTTGTCGAAATACTTTTGGCTATAATGTACTATACTAATTATGTAAGTTCTAATTATTTTAGAAATCCATTCAAGTTTTAAGAGAACAATATATATGAATTTTGAGAAACAACCAAATCCAAATTCAGATAGCCTGTACCAACCAAAGAAAACATATTAAATGGTTCTAAATAATTAAATATCAAACACAACGTCTTAGGAAAAGAGACAGCAATCTGTAGTGAGTTATAGGATCAGATAGTGTTAACATAATTGACATCAAATGGGGACCCTATATATTGCCAGTTGCTAAATAATGACTCACGAAGATATTCCAAAATGAGTTTGATGGCTATAACTAATTGCCAATGAGTCATGAGTTTTTGTATTATTCGAAACAGTTTTTCTTTTTATAATATATTTTATTTATAGAAAAACTATTTGCGCAGCAACGTAAATTCGAGTTTTCTATTGTAGCTTGGGGCTACCAAAAGAGCATTGTAATTGGGATTTAGATGTATCGTTTTATTTTCTTTTACATAGTGGAAAACTCTTTTTGATATTATTTCGAGAGCGTAGACTTAACTGAACTTTGTTAAAATTTGCTTATAAAGTTTCCTTCTTTCCTATTTTCTTTCTATGTGAGTGTGCCCTAATTTAGTCCGCACGTTTTAATAGTATATGTAGACATCAAATTTCTGAGATGTATTCACAAAGAGATCAAGCCATCAAATACTGTCTTTATCAAATTGTTCGACGTTCTTGGAGATCAAATGCATCACGAGGAGGTTATCCTACGTTCGAGAAATACGCTACTAACGACCCTCAAATTGCAGATAAATTTTAAAGAGAGAAGAATCAAGGATTAAACAGATCTTGTACCTGCAACATTCATCAATAAAATATCTATTTCTTTATATTTTGTTAGTGGTTGCAATTTAGTTCCACATATCAAAAATTTATTGCAAACAATTTACGTAATTCGAGTTGAAAATAATAAATACAGATAAACCTACTTGTATTTTAATATATTCTTTTTTCTTTTCTTGATTTTTTATTGTGTCATATTCCTAATAACTTATTTAATTACTAACCTATAAAAATATGGAGAGAAAAGAGACAAAGAAGAGCAGGTGGGGGTAAGTGAATAGGGTTAAAGGAAGGGTTGATGGGAAGAAGAATCAAGAATCCCCATGTGGTGATCTCGTGATCCTTTGTCAGCCAAACAGTAGCAGTGTATGTTATGTGAACCCAATTCTTACATCTCCCAATGCCATTACTTCTCCTTATAAGTAACTTAATTTTATTTGTTAGTATGCAAAGTTTATTTTAGTAGGCTAAGCAAATAAAAAAAAAATTCTTTTGTTATCTTTGTTTTGCAAATTTTTGGTTTTCCGTGTGATGTCCGTTATCTGTTTTAAAGGCCGGCTAATCCGGATTCGTGCAGAAAAACTCCGCTTTAAAGAGTAAAGTGTTTCAGAAGTCGAATTCGAGACCTTTGACTCATAATAAAAGCAAATTTACCATTCCATCATAATATTTGGCAGTTATTTATGCTACTCGTTATATAGGTATGCTATTGACGTTACAAAGATTTTTTAAATTATAAATTTGATTTACTTTATAATAATATAATTAGGAATCTGATTTGAAAAAAGATATTAAAATTTTGAAAATATGACCTTCTTAAACCACTTGTTGGTAAACTGTATTTTGAATCTGAATGCATATTGCATGTATCGTATTTGAATACCGATAAGGTTCGTGATAGGATTTGAGACTCTTTGTATATCTCTCTTGAATATGTAGATATACATGTACATGGAAAATAAAATCCATTCATTGTACCTATATATAAGAAAAACCCATTAATTCATTGCACCCGAAAATCACAAGATTCCTTTTTTAATTTTAAAAGAAAAAAATAAATAAAAGTAGTATCGAAAAACTTAAAAGCAAGAAACACGTAATAATTTTGCATTTAAATATCTTATAGTTTAAATGAAATATATATTTATTGGTCAAAAAAAATTCAAAACAATAAATATTTTGATTTTTCATGATTCTTCGGCCAGAATAAAATATACTTGTTTGTACTTATCTATTTATACTTGGATTGTAATACTCCTTAAAATAAACATATCGTGTAACTTCTTTTTACCATCTTTGAAGTGAAGCTTTGGCGTAACTAGTAAAGTTATTGTCATCTGATCAGGAAGTCACGGGTTCGAGCCGTGTAAACAAGCTCTTGAACAAATTCAGGGAAAGACAAAGATACAGTAGATCCCGGTCCCTAAACCCCGCACATAACGGAAGCTTAGTGCACCAAGCTCTCATTTTATTTCCTTTTTTACCACCTGAATACATCATGTGAATGTACCTAAATATTTTGCAATCTCAAATTAGAGAGAATTGGTGTTTAACGGAGAAATAGTGGGCCTCAATTTCCATGTAATTGACTTAATATAAAACAAAAATTGAAAAGATAGACCAAAAAGATAAAAAATTTGGCCAGTGCAGAAAAGGGGAAGGTCAAAGTGGTCCCTTAATGGTCAAATCCCTGAAGAAATTCAGAGAAGAATATTTATTGGGCAAATGGCTCCGTGGAACATCGAGCCATTTACTTCTCCAGCTATTAGCCTTTGCTTCTAGATTTTTCAGAAATTTTTTTGTTCTTATTTATTTACATTTAATAGTGATTTAATCTTAATTATTCATGTTTGAATTATTAAAACCGATAACAACAACAACATATCGGTATAGTCTCACAGGTGGATATGGAAGGGATAGAATGTACGTAGACCTTACGTTATATTTGTAGGATAGTAAGATTGTTTCTGAATGACCTAAAGGAATTTGAAAGATCACATTTGGTCACTATTCTTTCTACTTTTACAGTTAACGTCATCGTCGTTATCGTTTTCCACCATCAACTATACTACTACTCAAAAGAACCATCTTAAATCACAATATACCGACTTCCCCAATCACCATAATTAGAGATCACCATTACTAGCTCATAAGCGCTATCATTTACGATCATTATCATCATCAATAGTTTTTAAAATTATTTTATTTTATTAAATCTTAAATTTTTAAATATTTAATATCAAAATTTAATACAACATCTTAATATTTAAAGGAATATTCAAATTTAAACTTCATCGTATATATTTCACAAAAATGTGATGAAAACTAGGTGACCTCCGCACCCGTCATTCTTGTTGAGTACATAATTTCTTTTGCATGTTTAGTTTTTTGTGTGTGTCTAAAATCTTTTTAACTTCTTTTAGAATTTTAAAGTAAAAAATTATCTTAATATTCTGAATCTCCCCATAGAAAATCGTAATTAAAATAACAATTTGCATTAGATGCACCAAAGCACGGTTCACTGGGAGTCAGTTTCAGTTTCGACCCATCACTTCAATTGTCAAGCTAACATCAAAGCACACGAATCTTTCAGAAAGAAATTCTTTTTTACTTTTAGTCAATCAGTGTCCAATATTAAGGATCAACTAGTTTAATTTGCACCAAATAAATCAACTAAAGCATTTAAACAGAGTTTCTTTGTTACTAATCTAACTCTAAAATAGAAACTTAAACTACTTAAATTTATGACGTTAAACATTTCAATTTCACACGAAGAGTTATAGTGGGATAGCTAAATTTCGAGCTCGTAATCTAAGAATGAAAAAATCATGATAAAAAGAATTTTTCCACCTTAATAGCCCTTATGCAAAGGGTTTTTTTTATAAGGTTCTTTTTGTAATCGGAGTCTCAAACGAATACTAGACATCAAGAGAGAAATTTAAAAAAAAAAGTATTTAATAATATTGAATTGTTTCATTGTTTTTGAAATAGGCGAATGAATTAGGTCAAACAAATTGAAAGATGGGGTGAAAATTTACATTTTCAGAGCTCAATGTTATAACAAAATCTCTTCTTACAAATGTGAAATATCTCAACGGTTCCATATCTCGTGGTAGTAAATAATTAACCCATCAGATACTCTCTAAATGCAAAGTAACCAATTTTCTTGACCAAAAATAAAGGCTCTTAGAACTCGCATAAATTCAAAAATAACATAGAAACACCTTTTCTCCTTTCAATTTGATAGTAGGATCTGAATATATCTAAGATACCAAAAAAAAAAAAAAAAAAAAAAAAAAAAAAAAACAAGAACAATATTACAATTTTTTGTAAGTTGTAAGTTATTTACATCTGCTTACTCTTTTTTCTCTTCCTTTCCCGGATGCTGGAAAAATATTGAAAACCCCATCAACGTACAATCTCATAGAAAGAAAGAGAAAAATATACTTATATAAAGAGAAAAAAAAAAGACATTTTTTTTCTTTTTTCTCTTCAAGAATCTCTATAATCACGCCAGCAAATGAGCATAGTAACACAACGCCTCATAATATAGAACTTTGCTCTTTGTTCTTTGACCAAATTTGCACATTTTCTTGTAAATGCACATCTTTTGTGAGATGAAGAATTTTTTAAGCTTCGAGATAAACTTTGTTTCTTGGAAAGATTATTCCATTTTTCAACAGTATTATCAGCAGCCATTTGAAGAAATTAAAGAGATAAAAAATGAAGTGATGAGAGAGTTGAAAGATCTTTAAAGATCTATTCTTGGTTTTGGAATTTTTGGTCACACTTTGGCTTTTTTTTTTTTTGAGTGTGTGTGTAAAAAAGCTAAGAGAATGGAATTTTTTAGCTGATAGAGAAAAGTGGAGTTTAGTAAATGGTGATTTCTTGAAGAAGATGATGATGAGCTTTTGAGAGTTGAGTCAGTGAGTTTGAGTTGGAGAGGGGTGTGGAGAAAGGCAACTAGGGTTAGTATTTATAATGGGGTTGTGGTTTGAGGGATGGTTTGGTTATGAGTAGAGGGGATTTAGGATTTTTAGGGGTGGTCTAATTAGGAAGGAGGTTATTTATGTATTAAAATTAGAATAATTTAAATATTATGTTTGGTTGTATGCTATAAGTTGATTTGTATAAAATTTAGCATATCAAGTTCATTTGATGGTAAATTCTTATTAATATCAGGTGTTTATACCAATTAATAATTATCATGGTTAAATGATTTAATGAAGTTAATATATATATTAACTAACCATTGTTAATTGATAGTTGTATATAATTAAATACATATCATACATCAATTGGTTTGATGTAAACATCAGGAGAATTTTTTACTGTGTTTGATTATTATTTTTCAATTTCATGTTAATAAAATGGTATTTTTGTCCAATTTTAATTATTATTTTAGCTTTTTTCACGTTTATTATGAAAAATTACAAATAGAACTCTTATAAGATATAATTTATTAAGTTAGTCTTATATATTATCATTTGCGCTCATTTTACCTGTCCTTTTATTTTAAAAAAAAAATTACTTCAAAATAAGTATCACTCAATAAATTCAAGATCAAAGATGACAATACCATTAACATTTACGAAGTAGCCTTACTATACTTTATTAATTTTTCAATGGATGCGAATAAAGGCAACAATCAATATAAGACAGAGGGAGTGGTAAATGCTTTTTAAGAATTGAGTAATTTAAAAAAACATTTTTTAATATTAAGAGTGTATTATTAATTTTAAGTGTTAATTATTTGGAACAATCTTTTTACATAAAAGAACAATTAAAATGGGACGAAGGATTATATTTTTCAATGCAGTGTGACGGTAACCGCCTAGAGATGGCAGTACCGCCTTTAATGCATTGAGAGTCCCACCAAGTTTAAATTTAATTTATTTTAACAAACTAATAAGCATTATATTATGGTACTATATTCATAAAAAACAAAAAATAAGGCGGATTCCCAATGTATACGTCATGAAGTTACTTAAAATAAGTGAAAGAGAATTGTGTTTCCAATTAATGCGATAATAACAGGCGAATCCCACTGATCAGCTGAGGTGTTACTAGCTAGACTTCTGAGCCTCTCATTTTCTTATATATGGAAGTAAGTATTTACTCCCTCGATCTCAATATATGTAATATAATTTAATTAGAAACAAAATTTAAAGAAAAAAAAGATTTTTAATATTTGTGATCTAAAACAAATTATAAATATTTATGTGATTATAAATTATGTCATTAATAATAAAAAAGAAAGTTTTAAGTTAAATTATTTTTAAATTCAGAAATATATCATTTTTTTGAGATAAATTAAAAAGAAAAGTGCATCACATAAATTGAGACAACGAGAGAGTATTAAACAGAGAAGTAATGTAAGTATAGAAACCTAGAACACACACACCTTGATTTTTTTGGTTAGGGGTCCCAGCATTAAAGGACCAGAAATATCAACAATTGTTTTTTGAAAAAAAAATTGATGCTTATAAATTTTTTCCTTGTACAGTATCTCTTAATTTAGTGTATCTATGTTCACCATTTTAAATAATTTTTACTTGTCAATATGTATTATCGTGTTTAATTGTATTAAAAGTAAGAGAATTAATTATTTCCAGGAAAATATTCTTTTTGAAAAGCATTTTCTTTCGGACCAAACACATCCTAAGTTAGACTCGATCTTCATCAGTTTGAATACTGGATATGGCTTTACTTATCCCTATTATTTAGGATTGTTCATACCATGTTAACAGAGGAGGCTCACGTGTATAGTGACGGATTCAAAATTCAAACATGATCTTAAGTTAATATTATAATAATAATTGAGTTTACATTTTTGATTCTTAATGTATATACAAAGTCTAGGCAAAAAATTGTTGAATTCACGTGAATCCATAACCAACCTCTAGATCCGCCTATACGGATATCCAGAATTTAAAGTTAATGGGTTCCTATAGCGGCTACTATAATAATGAGATTCACAGTCAAATATCTAATAGATATTGAGTAGATTTCTTAATATATATACAGAGTTAGAATAAAAGCTATTGAATTACCGTAAACCCGTAGACACATACCTCTAGATCCGCCCTGATAGATATATTCACATTCTTTCATCAATGACAACAAGTGTTTTTGAGTTTTATACAATCTTTTAGGGCTCATTTGGTACGAGGTATGAGGATTAATAATTACGGATTATATTTGAGATGATTTTATCCCACGTTTGGTTAGGATAAAATCGCAGTATAACTAATCCCGGAATTAGTTATCCCAGGGTTGTAATGTTATTTTATCCATATTGGAGGGTGGAATAACTAATCCCAGGATAAGTTATCCTGTGATAACTTGTTTCCAACCAAACAACCCCTCAGGGTGTGTTTGGAGGTGTTAAAGACTTATGAATCCTATATTAATTGAGAACGCGTGTTTTATAGTCTCTTTATATGATTTTAGAGGATTGTTATTCCATGAGCTAATTTTGGAATTGAGTTATATCCAATCTGCTCATCTTGTTAATTAAATGTTTAACACAGTTTAATCGAAATGTCATAATAGATTATACCAGTAACCAGCATTGATATTTTTTATAAGCATATCTGTTGCCATCAGTGATAAACTGATAAGACAATTAAGTGGTGTATTAACTAATAAGTAGTAGGTGAAAGGTGATGTAGTAGTGCTAGCTAGATTTGAAGAAAATTGTTGCATAGTGATGGTAGTACTTGGTACTTTGTTATATAGCACTAATCGCCAGAGAAAAAATTGAAGACATGGAGAGTTCCAGATCATAATCGACTGGCAATTATGTCTACGGTGGCAAAGGTTAATTTTCAGGTACTGGCGGACCCTTGAAAAATATATTTAGCAGGTCCTTTTATTTATTTATAACTTTTGTATCCGGAACTCACCGATTCAATTAATCCAGATTTACTTCGTGCATGACTCGTTTAAGGGAAAAATGCTTCCTGCTTAGAGTTACTCATTCACTAAGACTTGAATATGAGAATGGATCATTTCTATTACTAGACTCAAGTATTGGACTCTTTGAATCTAGTAATTGGAATAAGTACAATCTATATCCTTTTACGAGAATTTATTGGTAGGAGGGTGCTAGCAATTGTTGTAATTTCAGCTTCAGTAGATTATATTTAAATTGTTGTAGTTATTAATTCGTAGTTGGACTTTGGGATGTATCGGCGGCCGGTCCTCCATAGATGTGCGCTGGTCATCTCGTTTCTTCTGTCGGTGATGTACTCTTGACCTCAATTGATAGGTTGTGCCTTTGGTATTGTTACAGCGAAGAAATTAGAGTGCTTAAAGTAAACTTATTTTGTATTTGATGAGATAAAATTATAGAATTTCGGTCCTATAACATTAACATTCGAAGCCGGACTAATAATTAGTAAGGATAGTGGGGATATTCGTATTTCACTGTCAAAGGTGAAATACTCTGATTTATGAAAGACGAACAATTGCCAAGCATTTGACAAAAATATTTTTATTAATTAAGAATGAAAATTAGAAGCTCGAAGACGATTCAATACTATTTCATTCTCATCCATTAACGATGCAAATCAAAGATCGGCGAATATTGCTCTTAAGACTCCGCCGTCACCTCTGCAGCAAATAGTTATAATTTGTGTGGACTTCGCAATTAGAAATTATGGATTTCCACCAATTGAACTTAAAGCTTGAGCAATGAACTAAGAAGCCTATTCGATCCAACCCAGCAGACTTAGAGCAAGAAATGCGTACTTTCAGACACAACTAGTACATTCCAAAATCACCGTTACTCGGTGATTGAAAAAAAAAACCTGAAACCGGGTCTAAGCTCTTTGCTTAGACTAAGAGTACCATGGAAGTTATGAGCATTACGTTCATGCATAACTTCCATACCAAGGAAAAAGTTATCACACAATAGCTTGAAAAATCTTTTTTTTTTTTTTTGTATATTCAAGAAATTAGTAAACATTATTCTGAAAATCAACATTGGGTGCAATTCTATCTTTTGTCACATTTGAAAATACAGTAACATTTAAGAAGTTGGAGTATGACAGGGTCAAAAAATACGTTATTGTAGATAGAGTAGGCATTGGGGACATAAATTTATTTGTTTTGTTGGCAACTAACAGTGAGATGACAAGATCTCCACCATTGCCTTTCTTTAACAGTTCTGAGCATTTTAGTTAGGCCCTACTTTACCAGAGGAAGAAAAAACAAAAGGCAGAGTGAAAATTAGCCACACAATTTTCTGAATATTTATCTTCCACCATTTTTTATACAAGAAGCCAGAGAAAAATGAAAACCAAAAAGAAAAACAACATTAAGTACACTTGGATTTAATAATGTGGGATATAATTGATGGAATACAGGCATACGCAGCGGAAGCAAATAGCCAGAATCGAACTTGCATGTAATATAGACAACACATAATCAAAGATTTTAATCAAATATAAAATCGATACTTATCTCTTGAAGCGTGACCGCGGCTGCAAATCGAACCTTCAAGCACGAGCAAAAGTTGTCCAGGTGTTCATCCTTCAATTCCACAGTCTTCTGTGTTGTAACCCGAATAATACCAAAATTTGTGAAATTCGTGTGGGCGAATTTCTATGGAAAAGTTTAGAAACTTATAAAACCCTTAGCCTCCTTATGGAATAAGAGCCCTATTTTATAACTACATGTTTAGGGTTTTTACCCTTTTCCAAAACCTATTGGGTCTTTATTTTCCACCAAGAAATAATATTCCATTTAATTCTTTATTATTCGGGCACAACAGGGACCACAAAATTTAATTAACGAGGCTTCCTATTATGAAATTAATTCAAAAAATCTAAATTAATCCTACCATAATAAATTACGAATTATTCCACTAAAAAATCATAACTGCACTCCTCAGTTCAATTTCGAAATCATACATTAAAATTTATTTAACTCCCCATGTTAAGATTATAGATACCAGTCAATTAAATTAAATTAAATTAAATTACTGACAATTTAATTCATTGACTAATTGAATCTTTTATATTTCTGCTTTAACTTACATCATGTGATGGATACAAAATCCACCTGCAGGGTTTTCACATGAGACTTATAAGCATCCATAAAGGGGTATCATCAATCTCAAAGTCGAGACATGGATTCTATCAACTAATTATTATTTCACAAATGTAATTTGTCATTATCCAATTCACCAGGATTATATAGACCCGCAATTAAGTCGTACCTTTTAATAAATCAAAATAATGAACAAATCACATTGATCATAATAATTATATCAAGATTAAGAGTATAAGTATATTTAATGAACTAGAGAATTTGTTTTATATATTCGATACAAAAAAACACTTATCTCTACTTGGTCCGTTCAATACACACAAAATGTACTTAGCACAAGAAGACGGAACTATACCGTTCCCATAATGAAGATACATTATATTAATCTTGGGCTACAATCATCTACCGATGGCTTTGTCCAATTTTCATCTTAGATTGTGAACATAAATTTTATACTTAGAAGAACGACGATTTAATCTTCCATGTATAAGCTAAACTCTATACACTAAATTATCTACTATATAAGTAAAGGACACACATACTAATACATGATCTATTTAATTCTTTATTAAATAATGAATAAATAATTGTTCTATAAAAAATACTATATCCAAACACATGGTTAACAGTATATATCCCAACAATCTCCCACTTAGACTTTTAACCATGAAAATTGTTAGAATATACCATGTCTGAACGCATGATTAATGGTATATACCCCAACAATAATCAGTGTTTCTTATTAATTAAAGGAAAAAATATCAAAACTAATGAAATATGATTTTACTTACTGAAGTGACTCAAAATCGCCCTTTGGGACAAACACACCTCGATTATGGACTAACATATTGGTTGCGGGGGGGGGGGGAGGGGGATGGATATTAGTTAGATTTTTAGGCAGAGCCACTAAATTGAG
This sequence comes from Lycium ferocissimum, assembly GCF_029784015.1. Lineage (NCBI taxonomy): Eukaryota > Viridiplantae > Streptophyta > Magnoliopsida > Solanales > Solanaceae > Lycium > Lycium ferocissimum. The sequence goes on from NC_081347.1 coordinate 67,612,535, forward strand.
GTCTTCGCTCACTAGCTTTAACGCTAATTTAGCAGACAGCGAGTGGAGGGCATAAGCTCTTTTAGAGATAAGACTAGTATCACAGGAGATCGTAAGTAAAGTATATATATCATCTGTACTAGTTAAATGAAAATAAATTAGATTTACCCTTATATTATGCATATGATTCAATTTTGCCTACGTACAATGTGTATGATTTAATTTTGCTCTCTATGCCACCACCAGTACTGTTTGCCATCATCACCTTCAAAACAAAAATCGAAACCCTTCTCCTTTAATATCTATACAATTCATCAATTATCTATACAATTCATCAACCACAAAAGCCAAAGAAAAATGAAATTTAAGAAAAAATAAAATATTGAGTACATTTAGATGTATTAATTGGTGGGGTTATAATCAGTACTGCTTACTTTTATTTAGTTAAATAAAGATCAATTGAGGAAATTAAGATAGAGGAAAGTGATGCAGGAAAATTACAAAGTTCAAAGTCAATTTCTAATTTATTCCTCTTCCCCCATGCGTAGCAGGTCAACAATCAACATCTATATTAGCTTTCTGGTACATATGCTAGATAAGAGTTGTTTCTAGTTGCTTTCAAAAATTATTAATCATGAAGTTGATGCCGACGAGGATGGATGTATATATAGTGTAAACTATGAGTTTACGTGGTCACTTCGATAATTTTTTCCGGACCTTATATATACTTTAAAAAATTGTTAAATATTTTATAATTTTATTGTGAGTCCAATAATTATTAGGAATTCATGAAGTTCAAATCTTAAATCTAACTCTGGATATCAATTGAAATTTTCAAGCTTGATAGGAACGATCCTTTGCCGCCTATTCTTTTAGTTTGTAGCAATGCACGTGACTTTGTGTACATATATAGTTGAACAAACAATTATTTGATTTATAAGATTTAAGTTATATATACTACTCTTGTTTTAAGAAATTCATTATTAATGTAGTTTAATTGGTGATAGCAAGTTATTGTCATTTTACCTCGTTTCAAATCATTACTGTTTATCACAAAAATTTACTTGTAATTATCTTATAGGTAAGTTGATGTTTGTATACATTATTTTTATACATCAACATACAAGTTAAACTCAATTATATATTAATTCTGAGTGGGAACTCCTAATTTTTAGATAGTGATAGAGATCCACAGACGAGAAGGCAGTTTCTTTTCTCCTCACTATTTCTAATTTGTGCAAGATCAATTGAAGTATTGGATCTTTATTATAAATGGTATCACCAAATACAGGATATATGGAAATTGGACTAAGCATTGATTAAGACATCCTTTAATAAGATTGTCAGCAACGTCCATTGATTCAAAAAAAATCTTTTAATTATATGTAAATGCGATATGTTTAAAAATAAGAATATTTCGTAAGAGTTTTCATTATTTTTTGTATGTATGGATGTGTATACAAGTGATGAAAGTCACATATGAACAATGATTGCTATTTAAAAATTTAGCGACTCGGGAATCATAAGTAACGAAGGGAAAATTCAATTGCTAAAATGAGTTATAACGATCGGATAGTTTGTCGTCGCTAAGATTTTTTCACAATCCGATAAGAATCCAGTCATGTACTTTTAATGATCGAGGACAATCGAATTTTCTTTGATCATAGTTGATGATAACAATCGGATTAATTGTTATTTAAATTTTTTATTGACTAAGAAATCATTATGAACGAAGAAAAATTTCAATCGCAAAAATGAGGTATCACGTTCGTGTTACGTGTTGTCCCTAAAAGTTTTCTAACGATCGGATAGGAATTCAGTCATGTGCAATTAATGCTACGGCCTTTAGCGATTTTGGTGACGAATATCGATTCGATCCGAGCTGTCTTATTGAGAATTCACATATGCCAAGGACTCGAACCTCCACACTCTTTAGCATGAGATTTTGAGTCTCCCGAATTGTTTTCATTCAGAATATCGATAATGATTGGATTTGGACTTTTAGCGACCCGTTTGGCCGTTACGATTGAATTTTTCTGATCCTAATTGATCAATAACGACCTACTTCGAATTTTTAAAGACCAAAATTTTTCTCGCTGAAGACTTTTTTCTTGTAGCTAGTGAGATTCAAACTGATTTATAAGATGAATTGTGATCATAGACAACAATAACAATAAATCAAGTGTAATCTCACAAGTGAGGTTCGGAGAGGGTAGAACGTACACAGATTTTACCTTATCTTTATGAGGTAGAGAGGTTGTTTTCGATAGTACTTCGGCTCAAAAGAAGTGAAAATCAAAGCACGATTGGAAGAAAGTAACAACAGCAACATAGCAAAATGATATAAAGTTAACATTATACATAAAATATTGTGTGCGCCACCCCACCTGTCACCACGAGAATAATAAAAAAAACATGGAACACATTGTACACTTAATGCAACTTGAAATCAATGAAGCTCTCTGTCTTTTTTTTTTTTTTCTCTCTCTTCTTGTTCATGTGCTAGTTCAGCACATATGAATGAAGATATAATTAAACCTTGGAGAGTGGCCCGGCTTTTAACAATATTGGCCTCTGCCACTTCCTCTTTATGGATAAGCCTCAAACCTCATAGACCAGCTCGGCTGTCTTTTTATCCACTTCACCGTTTGTAAGGTTTTCTTTCTTTATCAAAGTATATACATACTAGTGGCATTTGGCCCGTGCTAAGTCCGGACTCAAATCTAAAATAAAAAGTTAAATTTGTAACTATTTTTATTATTTCCCACTCTTTGTGACATTAAGTTATAGAAAAATTAGTTTGATACTTTCGGCAAAACTCTAGCACGGGCCCAAAACTAAGATTAAAAGTTAAATTTGTAATTCTTTCTTATTTTTTCCTGCTTTTTGTGATATTAAGTTATTGAAAGATTAGTTCGATATTTTCTGTAAACTCTTAAAAACTAAAGACTTCCCAGATATTTAGATTGCATAAAAATATTTAAAAATTGAACAAAATTTCTTTTTTTGTCCCTACTTTAGACCTTTTTTTACCTTCAAAGAACTATGTGACATAAAATCCTTAATTTCTAACATCATCTAATATGAACTAAAACGTTTTCTTCCAAAAAATGACATCAACTATATATGCTACATTTATTCTTTCGTTGAGATTTTAATGAGGTTACTTATAAATAAAGATAAATTTCAAATAAATAAAACTAAAATTTTACACTTTACTAATATTTGTAGATGACAATTAATTAAATTATACAAAGTGTATTGAAACGATGAAGAAAATTATTCACAATTTCTTAAGCATTTTAAGAGGACTTTTAAAGTTTCTAAATTTATCAAAATTATGTGTGGCTCCTCAAGTAATTAAGAAATAAAGTAGGAGTAAAATAAAATATATGAAGAAGTTAGTACATGTTACATCACCTTAAAAAAATGTTAGTCTAGGGAGTTTTGTATTTTTTTTTTTTTTGAAAGTGCCTAGATATTTTTAAAACACTCTATAATAGATGAAACAATATAAGACAAATATAGGGATAAATTTGGAAAAGGCAACCTTTAGTTGGCAACCCTTAGCTGTAATGTAACCAAGACTCTTACTAAGGACTGCCAAAAAGTTATATTAGCCCTTATTATATATAGTAATACACTCCTAATTAATTCATTTAATATTTAAATTACTAAAAAGAGTTGTGTTTTTATTTACTTTTGTTTGCAACATGTGTTTTAGTGTGAGGGTTAGATTTTTTTTCTTATAGGTAGACCAAAATTCAAAAGGCCACTTCATCAAAATTTTCTCTATCAATTTGTGTGATTTCTTTTAATTTATTTTTATTTAGAGATACTTTTTATATATTTTTTAAATATTTTAAACTATTAATTATGGCGATTTATAGTACTTATTACGTAGCAATTTTATTTCGACAAAATTTAAAGAGTTCATATTCAAACACAAAGTCAAAATTAAGAAGCTTGAATATCGAACTCCACTAGAAACAGAGTTTTTTTCATCAACATGCAGTGAGAAATTTGAGTATAAAATATGATTTTCCCACCGAACCAGCTCATCGAGAAAACACATAGTAGGAAACAGGTTCTCATTGGAACGCTGAGAAACTTCCTGATTTTTCCGCGTGAAAACACTACTAGTTAAGTGTTTCCCACCGATATTCAATGAAATAGCCACTAAATATATTTCATTGGGAAATTTTAGTGAGATAAGAGTGATTTTCTTAGTAGTGAAAAAGCGAAAAGTGTCACGTAAATTGGAACAGATGGAATAACATGTTTTACTTATAATTTTCGATCAACAACACAACGTGCAATAGGAGAAAAGACAAGCATAAAAAATGCAAGTATTATTCTTTCCAGGGTAAAAAAGATAGAAAAAAGCCAAAGAAAAGGGTAAAAAGAATTTGTATGGATATGGCAGTACAATAATGGGGATAAGTAGGCTAGTTGTCGTGTTCTTTTACTGATCCATCACCCAAACAGAGACCCACCAAATGACTGGTCAAATGGACTTCATCAATTATGAGTCCTATTTTTGGGGACTTTTGGGCCTGCACTATTATGTTTACGTGTCTACTGGTGATTGGTTACATTTTTGTGTGAACAGCAAGATTTTGCCAAAATGGTGATGAACATCTTTAATTCTCAGGGGCTTTAGTTTGCTTCCATATCTTCTCCATTTGTTTTGGGAATTTAATTCCAAAGTAAATTCACAAAAGCTAAGATATAATAATAACATAATTTTGGTGAATCCGACTGATAATGTTTTATTGATATCTACCTGCTTGGAGTGAGATAAAGGCTCACTTGTTGATTATGTTGTTGCATGATTTTAGTTGAGCTCCCACCTCTCACGGCTATAGTTAATATCAGGAGTCTAAAAGAATATTCGTTCGGGGTGAAGTTGAAGTCACTTATGACGATTATGCAATTTTAAGTGGATGTTCAATTGGTTTAATGATGAATTTAGTCAATGGAAGAGGGATGATAATAATAAACTCAAGGTCTTTTTGTTATGTTAATTAAAATGTGTAATTTTGAATCTTTTACGTAAGAAATGTGGTTTATTTTGATCATTTTTAGAAGTATATCAACTTTGTATATGGAGCAAGAATGCAAGTTAACATAACACATTAGTAATTAAATGGTGGAACAGTTGTAATTCTGAAAATTTGTGATTAGTCACACAAAAGGACTTTAAAAAAAAAAAAAGATTGCATCCATATGTGCAACTTATTCCCCCTCCCCCCACCCCCCACGCGAAAAAAGGGGTAAAAGTGCACATTAAGTAATTTAAAATTACATGTGTTTAGCCCGATATCCAAATGACTAAAATTAAAATTTAATAACTAAGGTATATATACCAAAGTTCTATCCTTCCTAAATATAAATATGGAACGGTAATTTAAGTTATACATTGATATATATATATATATATATATATATATAGGCTTTTATATATATGTTTAAATTACGTACACAAGTAATACAATTTAACTTGTTATAAACTACATATAGTACTTACTACTCCCTCCGAATCAAAAAGAATGTCCACTTAACTTTTTTTTCTTGAGCCAAAAAGAGTTTTCACTTATCAAATTAACAAAGAATAAATCTTATTTTTCTAGATTTGTCCCTATTAAGTGTTATGTGATCAAATCCAATACATATTTAATTAGGAGTAGTTTAGTCAAATTACTTTTTTTTTTCCTTCCATGAGTTAATATAATTTTCTTAAGGGGTGTGCAAATGACTAAGTAGACACTCCTTTGATTAGGAGGGAGTAGTATAATATATACTTTATTAAAGATTATCAATCAATTTCAGTTAACAACTGGATTTGTCTTTCATCAATTCATTAAAAAGACCTTAATTTCTTGTTATCTTTTTCTTCTTTTCCATCCTAGTGCAAACCATTGCCTAGGACTTGTCGGAGTATTGGACGGTTGGACGGCAAAAAAGAATTGGAAAAGAAGAATAGAAAATGATATACAATATCAGTTGTCACTGACACAAATATATAGTGTTAAGCTTGTCTTTGACCAAATTCCTCTAATCATCATTAGGACATTAAAAATGACACATGTTTCGTCAAAGATCAAAAGAATTTGAAGCGAAAAAAATTAGTGGTAGGGGGAAAAAAAATTGTGGGTGGGAATCTCGGGATTGGATAATTATCATGATTAATACTAATTCCTCTACTATTTTTACTTATTGTTAATGTAATTAGTCACAATGATTGTCATATTACATAGTATAATCCTCTATGATATACGAGTGAATCGTTGACCGGCGAAAGAAAAGGAACAATTGCTATGACTTCTGGTCCAAATATATGACTCGACCACATGTGCAACAGGGACGGTAACGCCAAAGTAAACGGTGACGTGGCATAGAGATAACTTTTTTGTTTCTCACCAAGTGTCCAGTAGTCTTATCAGGGTGGACTAAATTTAGATTCGAGCTGAAAAATTTCACATTGAGTCCAGATATAATGTCTTTTAATAAAGATGACTTTTTGTTTTTGGTTTCCCACCGGTGTTTCGTACATGATTGGAGCCCGACTATATCCGAATTCATGCCTGGTAAGGCCCATTTCTAGGCCGGGGAAGTACTCCCTACCAAAAAAAAATTCATAGCCAGGGCTTAAACCCGAAAGCTGTGGTTAAGGAGGAACAACCTCATTCACTGCACCACATCCTTTGGCGGTTAATAAAGGTAACTTTAAATACAAGCTATAGAACCTCTAAACCCTTATTAAGGATGAGAAACACTTTTTACTCTACCATGTATTAGTCCTTGCATAGAGGGAAAGGGAAGGAAGAGGAGGAAGATGAACATCGATCATTGATATTAAATTCAAATTCATAGATGTTGTTTTTAACAAATTTTCACCGGTATTTGTTTTACCCCAAAATTGGATAATAAGTTAAATTTGTAAATGAGGTATAGGATATGTGGCACTTTAATCTATTCTTTGATGAACAAAAGATGTACGTGTATATTTTACTTATAAAAGCGATTTAAGTAATGTATAAGTTGGTATGCTAATGGTTGGGTAAAGATGTTGGGGTTTATATATTTAAGCTAAGATTATATATATTCCGTGCAATGCTGAATGAAATGATTCAATGAATTGTTTAAACTATGAACCGGACCAAAATCTGGAGAAATCAAAGCGAGAAAGAATTTCAATATATAAAAAATACAAAGCTCTTGGATCTGAAAAGCCAACCCTCAAAAGTGAGGGAATGCCCCCTATTTATAGTTTTCCTCTATGGGCCTTCCTTACATCATGGACTCCTTTTAGGATAAAGAAAACCTAATATGGATAAGGTTGAGTCGTACGGTCTGACACCCGTACGATCGTCGAACGTGTGGCGACCTAATTTCCTCACGTGGCGGCAAATAACGATTATCCGGACCAACCGCGGGATCGAATGGCCATGAAGAAAACGGGCTAACCACGGCCGATTCCGCCATGTTTGAACCGGACAAACGGCCATGATCAACTCGGCCATGGAGGGACCGGACCAACTACTACGGTTGATCCGGACACAACGACTTTAATCAAAACTTCAGATCAAGCGCTATTGTTTGCCTTCTTTCTTTCGCTGCCCCCGGTTTGCACCGGACAAACGCTAACCGGTTTTTACCGTATACAGTATTGACATTAGAAAATAAACTTTGTTAATGCATGAACGTATAAATGAAGCCTTATAGTAATTCTATGTGATTTTTGCATTTTGCTACTAATTTTTTTAAAAATGTTTCAAATGAGGTGACAAAATTTCTACTCTGTCCCTTTTTTCTTCTTCCAGAATCTTCTCAATGAATCATTTTCCCTATTAAATTGGAATGGGGTAACATTATTGTCGTAGCAAAAAGAATCTCATATTTAATTCTCAAAGATCATCAGCCATATTATTACAATAAAACTTTTAAATTTCTTTCTAATTTTATATTAATGTAGAACCTATAAAGTACCACAACTGTACAAGGAAAGAACAGTTTCCACAAATTACGCAGTGGGAAGGTGGAGTACATGAACTTCAATTTAGAATTATCTTTCTTCCTTGGAATTATATAAATATCCACATATGTATTTTAGTGTGCATGAAAAGGGTATGTAGTACTTTTTATTTTTTGGCATCGCAATGTATTTTGTTGCATTATTGTGAACCTGGACATAACTATGAACCATAATAACTTTTATAACATGGCAAATGATTGGAAAGTGTTGCTCCATGTACTTGTTTAAGGTAAGCTTTGGGAGTATATGTCATTGACTAAATACATTCATGTTGCAAATTAGGAAGCATACTGCCGCGGTATTCTAGTTGATTAACATATGTTCACATGGATGATGGATCACACAACATTATTCAAACAAAGATGGGTCATTTTTCCTCTTTTGAGTCAAAATAGGTAAGAATACTATTATAAATAGAGGTATCGCTAGCTATTTTCATATTGTGGGGATTGAAGAGCACATTCAGAGATTTATAAATAATTTTTTTTCCTTCAACACACTATTGAGACCGTAGGCCATTGACTAGCTATAAATTAAACCGACAAAGACTAGCAAAGATGCCCTCTTCAAGATAAGATAAATGCATGCAGAGAGCAGATTAATATAAATACGTAAACAAGCATGAAATACTTTTTGAGTACATGAACATACCGTACTTAATGGGAAAGTGTTTTCTTAAAGCTGCTAGTACACTAGTTTCTCCTTTTCGTTAAACTTTTTCCCTCTTTTTCCTGGACTCATCCAAGTTATAAACATGTTCAGATCAGGTACCTCAACTAACGATGACATAATTATAGTAGTCTTTAAGGGTGATCAAATTAATTCATGAAAATATATATAATTTGTTCAAGTCGTTCAAGTTTGACCTGATTAATGTTCCGTCTATTAATTAACTCTCAACTTATTTGACATGCCCAATATGTAGTTCAAATTGACCAATGAAAAACCTCACATCAAAATATTCAAATTAATTTGTTCTGTTTGGTATGTTATATATAATTATAATAATGATGAATTTTCTTACTAGTTTAGTTTAGTAATTAAAAGAATTATAAGAAAACAAATGAAAAAAATTAAAACTTAATAAGAATTGAGCGGTTTAGGAAATTAATGATCCGTTATTTAGCTTTGTTAACCTAATTAACTTTTGGACAGAGTTAGACAATGACATATTTATTGATTCAATCAATTTTAACATCCCCAAACTCGCACTAAACAGTTCATTTAACACCCCTCGTAGTCCTCTAATTAGAAATCTACTACTATATCCTTCCAATGATTTATGAAACTATTCCTTAGTAGGTAAAGATCTCCTTCAATTATGAACTAAATATATCGTTGAATTAGACAAGAAATAAGATCAAGGGGAGATAATCACCAGAAATAAAAGTCTGATTAATCAGTTGATTTCAGATTCAAACTGCAACCTGACAACAAACAATAAAACCAGCCCAATGATCTTGTGTCTTTCTTTGTCTATATCCTCCTATATAGCCCAATGATTTTCTCTGTCGTTACAATTTATCATGATATCTTAACTTTGACCACAACTATATTAATTCCAGTTGCTTAATTTAGTCGTTAATCTACTGTTAGTTAAGTGGCTTAGAAGATGATACTCACATGGAAGCATGTGCCGATTGTTGCCTATTCTTATAAATTGTGCATAAAAAGTACTTAACTATTTTTTTCCCTTGCCATGTGACAACCTCAATCGGGCCCCCCAAAAAAAAAAATGCCGTAGTTAAACTTCTCTACCTTGATAAATTAAAATCTCTAAAATTGCAGGATTGGAGTGGGCAGTGGCGGATCCAATCACGTGTTCATGGAGAATAGTTGATGTACGTAGTTAAGGACTTACAAGTTCATTTGAACTAAAGAGTTTAAATTTTACTAATTAAGCACAAACGACCCAATAAATCAAATTGATCGTGGCTGAATTTTGAACATGAACACATAATATTCGAATCTTGAATCTAGGGGATTGACCCTTATTCTTAGCACTATAAACTCTTTGTAATTAAAAATCATGACTTCAAATTTAATATTTGTTGAATCATTTGCGGATTTTCGTATAAAAATTATACTCCCGTGTCGAAAATGCTGATGCGGATGAACTCGGTAGAATCCAGTACTTCAATTTTCTAACTTTGATTCTATAAATGTGTGTGTAAAACAAAGAAAAAAAAAAATATACACATTTTAGAACTCACTCTCTTTCCTACAAAACACATATCATCTAAATTTTGAATTAAATAATGAGAGTGGGAATTAATGTAAGAGAAGATGCATAGTCTTTGAGAGCGTTAATTTGTTGGTTGGTTTAATTTATGTCATTAAGGAGTAAATGCCACATCCCACATGCTTCCATGTGAGCATCGATCATCTTGTAATTTAACCGAAGTAGCAGTGGATCGATCAATAAGACTGAAGCAACCGTCTTCAAACAGAAAATCGATCATATATTCCCTCTATCTTAATTTATGTGATACATTTTACGTTTACGACCGTCCCAATTAAAAGAATGATACATTTCTATATTTATAAATAATTTAACTTGAAACTTCTCATTTTATCCTTAATGTAACGATTTACAGCCACACAAATATCTATGACTTATTAGATCACAAGTTTTAAAAGTCTTCCTTGCTTTCTTGAACTATGTGTCAAGTCAAATTGTATCAAATATATTGGGATGGAGAGAGCAGTAGTCCCTCTCCCGAATTTATGTATGACCTTTCCTTTTGGCCTGCATCAAAAAAAAAATGTCATATTTTTATATTTAGAAACAATTTAACTTTATGGAATGACTTACAACCACACATTTATATAAGACTTGTTTTGAACCACACATTTCAAAAACGTTCCTTTATTTCTTAAGTTCCATGTTAAGTCAAATGGTGCCACACGAATTGGGACCGAAGGAGTATATATTTCCTAAGGAGCCGTTTGGACATGCAATTTGGATTTCTTAAGTTGCATTTTTTTATAAACATAAAAACCCCCCAACTTGTGAAAATCATCAAAATTTTCCCAATTCTTATACAATCTTACCAAATGAGTAAATCATAGTTCATAATAAAATTAATACGGTACTAGAAGGCCTTTCTAAAGAATACAACATCAATTGATCAAACTTTAATTAGTTCAATAAAAAGAAAAATTTAACATGAATAGTAATGAAACTACTCTTTAATATATCCTCCCACATGGTACGAACAATCTCTTCACGCCAAGCATGCATTTCCCGATTGGTAAACATGATTGGTAAATATATCTACCAATTTATGGATTTTTTTTTTACAAAACATAAATGTATGAGTCAAATTTTACATTTATATTTTTTGAAATCATGATTTCAAATCCCAAATCATGCTTTTTTGGATAATTTGGGATTTCATCTCATGAAAACGCCCACTAAGGCACTGGTGGAATATAGTTGTGGTCAAAGTCAAATTAACATATACTTTAGGAAAAGACACAAAAAATCATTGGGCTGATAGGATAGACGATGAAACATCGTTTAAAATATAAGCCGTGGTTTTATTTTTTGGTTGTCTGCAGTCTGATATCAACTGAAAGTCTCAGACTTAGCTTCTGTTTCCTTGGCAGGCACCTTTGCCTGAAACTAATACTACTCCCGCCGTTTCTATTTATATATGTTCACATTCCTTTTTAATCTGGTTCAACATAAATACTGTAGTATTATTTTTATATTTAATGAATTTTTAATTTTAATAGTTAATCTAGTCACCCACATAATAGCCGAATTAAAAAAAATTCAGTAAAGAAATTTAAAATTAAAAAAAAAATACGGTCACAAAGAAGTCGAAGGCATTCAACATCTACCATACACGCATTGGCGGAGCCAAGTGGGAGAAAGGGAGCAGCGGAAAACTACACTGTATATACAAAGTTAAAACTGTGGTCAATCCCCTTGGCTTCTTCTTATTTTTGCTTCTCTTATAGTTTGAACCCTGACCTTAGTGTAAATCTTGGCTCCGCAACTGCATGTATACACAGGGGCGGATCTAGGGCCCGCCGAGGGTGTTCACCCGAACACCCTCGAAAAAAAATTATACAGTATATATAAGGTATTTTTTCATTTTTTATGTACATATATCGATTTTGAACACCATAAAAAATAAGAGAAGAGGTTGGTTCAGTGGTTTAGGGTGTTCAAAATTCACCTTGAGGTTCCAAGTTCAAATCTCAATCACTACATTTTTATTTTTCGAACCCCCTCAGTGAAAATTCTAGATCCGCCACTGTGTATACATACATTAAAAATAATTTTTGACCTTTGTTTGAGTCAAAATTCGTATTTTACCCAAATAGTTGAATTTGTTCTAAGGTTAATCACAGTTGATAGTAATTTGACACAGATGAAAGAATTGACACAGGCAAGTTATTAGTTATCGATAAAGAATGAGTAAATAAAGAGAAAAAAGAGTAAACTTATGCCAATTATGATGAACAACAGTAGTGGATTTCCTCGTCCTCAAGAATGAGTGAAAACTTGATGATCAAAGAATAAAGATGATGAGAATAAGCAGAAAATTATAATCAAATAATAGTGCATTTTTCCAGCCAGTCTTGGATGCCCCGTTCTACAAGTCAAAATCCTATTTATAGGTATATCTTCTTATTTGGTGCCCTTCCCGTTGTATGTAAGTAACGGCAATCCTTAATTACTGAATTGATGATTGTAATTTAATTCCTTGATTCTGACCGTTAGTAACCGTTTTGTCGTTACTGCATTAACTCCATTTAATGCGTAGTAAAGAGAGTCTTGTATGCTGTTTCTGTTGATGTTCTCTTCGTTGACCCAGTCTTCGGTATCAGCTGTCTCTCCATAATGTTATGCTCGGTATTACCATTTGATTTCTCTACGTCATTGTTTAAAATGACACGTGTCGATTACATGTTGATCCACGTGATAGATACATTTTTTATCCATACAACCTTATATATACATGGTAATTTTTCCAATGAAGGAAGCCTAACCAGTTATAATTTTGCAATCTTTTTTCCAGCTTCAATTCTAAATATAGTTTTTTCCAACTTTAACTCAAATATTATCCAAATGCATACCGAGAAAGAAAGGGGGCCGACAAACGAAACATGGGATTTGAATTTGAGATTTAACTTGTGAATTTGAAATTTAACTTGTATACACTGAAAAAGTAAATTAGATATACTACCGTTGCAACTTAACCAATCATGACAGGCCGGATACCATACTTTTATGTAAACATATCAAACTTATGGATATATCGTTTGTAAATCAACTTAATCCGTTGTATAAAACAAACTGACATAAATATCGGTCGGCCAAAATGATAGCCAGTAAATACATATTTTGTATAATATTAATGTACAATATACATAAACTATAGTAATTAGTACATTTATTTATGTATAATAGTGTATGTTTTTTTGTATATTTAGCTAGCGAATGTAATTATTTTTGACCGACTAACCAAATGTGTAACTTGCCTAAAAAAATATACTCCCTCCGTCCTAATATATATGAAGGTTGTCTAATTTCGGGATTCAAACACCTTTTTCTTTGACTCAATTTTAAGCATAGATTCTTCGAATGTTTTATAATAAGACTTACCTATTTGAAAATTATATAAAAAGTACTATAAGTCTGATAATTAATAATTCACAATATATGAAAAAATCGGAGAAAATCATAATAAAAAGAAATATTATTTGACTCCCTAAAACTGATCAGACTGAGTGAGTACATATTATGAAGGCATAGAACATAAACTTTTTAATTTATCTCTATACACTTGCAAAATTTAAACACCCTCCCATAGGGACCACATTGATCATCCTCGTGCATTTTAGTAATCTGCATTTATCTTATCTTATCTTCAAGTAGGGGTATCATTGCTAGTCTTTTGTCGGTTTTACTACAAGTCAATGAGCTACTAAACCTACTGTCAAATACTGCTCTTGTTTGCGGCTTTTAGCCTTTACATCACATGCATGCACGCTTTAAGCTTTCGAATCTGAATCGTGAGAAATAAAGAATTTCTCCAATGAGATAGATGAGGTATCTCCTTTTCTTTATCAACAGGGCCGTTTCAACAAGATTGGGGGTCTAAAGTCAAACTTTAGAGAGATGTTCTAATTTTTTATTTAAAGTATATTTTTTTAATTTTTGCAGATGCGAAGTCATTAATTTCTGTTTTATAATCATCAAGAACAATACAAAGTTGTTAACATTTTTTTTTTCAAATCAATCCATTCTAAAAAATAATCAACTGACAATATAGTTAATCAATCATGTGATTAAAATAACTTCTTCTCTCTTTTTTTTTCCTTATAAAATCCCTCTGTCTCAATTTATTACCCTCCGACCCAATTTGTTTGACATTTTTTGCTTTTCGAGAGTCAAACGAGTTGTTCTTTGACCACAATTTTTTCATATGTCTTCTAAATAATTTAAGTTATTAATTATGGTGACTTATAGTGCTTTTTATGTAGTTTTCAAATATGTAAATTTTATATTGAAAATTTTAAAGATTCTATGTTCAAACATACAATCAAAATTAAGAAGTTTGACTCTCGAAAAGCAAAAAGTGTCAGACAAATTGAGACGGAGGAAGTAATAAAAATGGGCCCCCAAAAATATGGGGGCCCAAACCCATTGCCTTAGTGGCTTTGGCCTTGAGCCGGTCCTGCTTATCAAATATTTCTGGCTCAAGCTCTAGTAACGGAGAAATTCGTGATGTGAAGCATTGTTTAGGGATGGATGTAGGCTTGAATATACGGGTTCAACAGAATTCAATAGTTTTGATCCAGACTCTGTATATTTGCGAAAGAATCAACTAGATATGTACAAAAATAAAAGTAGAACCTGGTGCTAGTATTTGAGGTCATTTTCCTATAATTGAAAATAAAGTTCAGATCCTAGATTCGTCTATGCAGGCTTCACTTTAAATGGGCCTTGGGGTTCCTTAGGTGTTGATTCACTATGTATAGATTGACTGAACGCAAACAACTTTCCATTAGCAGGTGAACGTGTTTTTCGCAGGATTTTTCATTAATCATATCAATATTCCACTTCTGATCTCTCTTGGTCTTGACTAAAAACCTCCTCCGATTAACAAAATGTTCTAAGATAATTGATATTATAGCTCTCAAGGTCTTGTTACTTCGGTGCATTACTTGAGCCCTGCTATATTTTCTGTGCCATGAAGCTAGACCCGACGTAAATCTGAATTAGTTGGTTGAGTGAATTTTCGATATCACAATTGTGTAAAATAAAATAATACGTCAACTAATGAAGATCCAAATGCTTGGAGGATTGTCTAAATTATAAGGTTTATTTTTTTATTATCCTGTTACTCTAATTTGTCGTGCTTGACGTTCTTATAAGTTTGGAGTCTAGTGTTTCCACTTTTTATCAAAAAAGTCTAACATTGAACTTAAAGAACTAAGCAATGGTTTATACTTTATGCTAATTATTGGACATCTAGTGTCGCACAATATAATGATATTCTTAAGTCTTAAACTACTAGCTAGTGATCCATTTAATTAAAGACAGCTCTAAGTATACCTACTCGGAATCAAACTTTATAGCATACGGCGCACATTATATTATGCTCACAAAAATTACTTGATCTTCTTTTTAGTTAATTCGGCACCTACACTTGATTGGAAATTCGATCTTGTTCAATACAAAGCAACCACTAATTGTTAATTAATAGGCATTCCACTAAAAGGCATAAGAAACATTGGACGATTGTGTAGGTATGGTTTAATGTTTATAACTATATTATTGTGTTTTACATACCAACATGGCCCATGTGGGCCAAATATTCAGTAGTAATAGAGCGGGCTACCCACTTTGAAGCCATGTCATTGAAAAAATAGTTATCTTGAATTCCAATTTCTACAAATGTCAAATTGATAGTTTTCAATTAAAAAAATTCAGAAGTGATTATTTGTGATATTCGTTCACGCTTGATAAGTAGATCTGAAAATTTGCCTTAACAGAGTTTGTAATGTTTTCAAGTTAGTGGAAACTCTGTTTGTTTGATTTGATTTTTTTTTTTTTTAATATAATGATACTAACTTTTTTTTTTTTTTTTTTTTTTTTGTGAAAATTTTCATAACTTATTAGGTGTTTGATCATGAAAATCAAATATTTTTTCACTTTATTTGAAATTTTGTAGTTGGAGTTGTGTTTGGTTATACTTTTTGCCAAGAATATCTGGTTGTTTGAATGTGTTCAAAGTAAAAAAAAAAAAAAAAAGTGAAACAGGATTTTAAGTGTTTTCCAAATTTCAAATACACATAAATTTGAAACTTTCATGACCAAACGCTGATCTTCAGATAAGATAAAGTGAAAAAAAATTCCGGAAAAAAGTGAAAAATTTTCATGGCCAAACGGGAGTTCTGAACATTTTACTCAAGAATTCAAAGATGGTCAAAGCTTCGGCAAAATTAAAGAGGCACAAAAGAACAACATTCCTAATTTATCTACTACTACTGTCCTTTTTCTGAAGTAAAATATTCTTCATATTTTATGTCATGGCAGTGACAAACAGTCAAAATCATAATTCTAAAGCTGACCAAAATGCATGCACACTAATGTTCAGATACAGATAATTAATTGATTCGGCCTTTCTCGCCTAAAGAACTCTGCTCATACTTGTGTGTCTTTGCATTTCTATTTTACTGGAGATTATATTCATGAACTTTAATTCTATATGTGTTTTTAACACAATGGTTATTTTGATATCTTGTGCATAACTTTTTAATTATATTTACTTTTTATGTTTATGCTAGAACTTAGTCATGTTTGGACCGTTTGTTAATATTTAGTCATGTTTGGAATGAATTACAAAATAATCAACTTTTAAGGCGTAAATAACATTATGGAGACACGGACCAACTCCAGCACATGAGCTCTGATTTTTGGCATGCACATATATGTATATATATATCGGGCCCTTTAGGAGGAAAAGATTATTGGGCCAAGTAGATACGTGTTTAAAGATTTGGGCCTTGGGTTTAAGTTCAACAACATTTTTCTGTTTTCAAGATAGTTTGATGACATAAATGCACCAATTTCAGAGCATTTCTTTTTGGGCAAAAAACATATATGTACATGGTAAGGGGGTATATTTAC
Organism: Lycium ferocissimum; assembly: GCF_029784015.1. Lineage (NCBI taxonomy): Eukaryota > Viridiplantae > Streptophyta > Magnoliopsida > Solanales > Solanaceae > Lycium > Lycium ferocissimum. The sequence continues at coordinate 67,629,709 of NC_081347.1, forward strand.
AAAACATGATGATATTTTTTAGTTTACAAAATATATCAATAGTCTTGTTACAAAATCTATATGAATTAGGTAAATTAAAAAGAAGCAAATAAAACACATTAAATAAGGTAAGAAAATCGTTTTACTTATTTTATCCTCTTTTCTCTCTCCATTCAAAATTTAGAGATATAATTCCCTGATTTTCTCCAACTTTTGCTTCCTTATTTCATCCACCTTTCTTTCCCCATTCAAAATTAAGAGATATTGTTACCTAATTTTCTCTAACTTTTACTCAAAAAGTCCATTATAATCGGTAATTTTTATGTACAAAAGTCATACAGCAAAAAACATACATGTATAGTTTTCGTATGCAATATGTATAACTGTATAGATTCTTATAATTTTTATATATGAAATATGTATAAAAATTATATGAGTATTTTGATTATTATAAAGTACATATAAATTGTATAAAATCTAATCAAAGTATGTACAAATTTTGAGAAAAATATGTATAATAAACTTGTAAGTGATACAAACCAGATTTCATACAAAGTCATACATCAGAAAATAAATATATATTAATTTTTGTATGCAATATGTATAAATGCATAAATTCGTTATAATTTCTATGTATGAAATATGTACAAAAGTTGTATGAATATTGTGATTATGATAAAGTACATATAAATTATATAAAATCTGATCAAAGTATGTATAGATTATGAGAAAGTATATATGTATAATAAGTTTTCTGATTGATACAAACTAAATTCCATCCACATTTCATATACATATCAGTTTTCAACATTTTTAAGACTAATTGATATCGAATTTGTTCGCATTTCATACACATTGTGCCGCATATATCTCAAAAATGACACATAGCAGACTCCATACACATTTCATACATATATTGGTTTTCAATTTTTTTTAAAACTACAGTTTATATAATTTATACAGGTTTTCAAAACACACAATGGTCATATATATCTCAAAACGATACAAATCAATTTTTATATATAATTAGTACACAATTTAGTAATCAAAGATATTTTGTAATATTGGTTTGAAAATTTATACTAGGAGAGAAGATGGACTTTATGTATGAAAATGGTGTCTAAAATCAGATTTTCTTCCTTAAAAAAAGCCTAAAATCTTGGGTATCTATTAAGCACAAATCTGGTATACTTTGTAATTTTATTGGTATATTTTGTAAATAAGGAAAAGTATCCTTATATTTTGTAATATAGAGTCTTAAATAGGTATTATTAGGTCATTTTCCCTTTTTTTTTTGGTAACTAACCGTGTGTGTTAGTTACCAAGTAAAGTCATTACAAAGCCATAGCACAGCAAACACTGCTTGCTATCTCTATCAATAACAAAAGAAAAGAAGACCTATACAATAACTATTCAGCAATTTTAGAAACTATAGCTTATGCATCAGTTGCTGTAGTTCAGGTGGAGCTCTTACACTTGAAACTTAGGCCACCTCCCTTGCAATGCTGTCACAATCCCGAAAACGTTTCTCAAAGATTCTCAAGTTTTTTTCTGTCAAAACTGCATACATAACTTCAGCAAAAACTAGTCTGAAAACAGCAGCTTTCTGAGATATTCCTTTAGCCCAAGAAATAGTCAAGTGTTGATATCGATCCCAATTGGCCCAGTCAAGTTTCAGAGCATTTTTGCTCTTTAAATGGGCTGGTCTTTAGTTTTTGGTCCTTCAAAATCGAACTTATGCCTAGTGAGGTTATAATTTCTATAAGGGTGCAGGGGAATAACTTTTGAGATATTCTGTGCGAAAAATATGAACTTATGACTCGCGAAAAGGTTATTTGTCTTAAGAGACAAAAATTAAAGAGCAGCACAGAATAGGGCCAAAAGTGCAAATGACCAGCTTTAGAGTCTACTCTACATAGTAACTGTAAAGTCCAAGCTCTCTTTAGCTGAGTAGTTGCACGGTATTCCCTTCAAAAGGACTGGTATTTAATTTTTGTCCTTCAAATGGGCTAGTCTTTAATTTTTCCTTCAAAATCGAACTTATGCCTAGTGGAGCATAAGTTTTCTAGGGCGCGGGCATAACTTGTGGATATTATAATGCGTAATTTATGTCTCTCTAAGAATTAGTTCGATTTTAAAGGGCCAAAAATTATGACCAGCACAAAATAGGACCAAAAGTGCAAATGACCCATTTGAGTTGGTCCAATAAAGGTCCTTCGGTTTTGAGCTTATTATCAACACAACAAATAAAACAAGGAGGGAAGTCAGTAAGAAGAATAAAGCCATACATAGAGATGAAGATAGTCTAGATATTTTTATCTGCTTTATAATGTTATATATAGAGATGAAGACAAGTCTAAATATAAGAGGCTATCTTTAATTTTTTGTTTTTCTAATATTTAGTAGCAAGGTTGGTAATTAACTTTGGAGAAATAAAATAAGTGACGTAGAAAAAATTGCATGCCTATATATGTTCCAGTGAATTTCAAATAACTAAGGGTGGTTTTATATATAAACAAGTTATGTAGAGATTGTAATACATAGCTCAATAATGCATGAATTGTAAAATCAGGATTATTTCTTATCGGACATTTGGTTCATTGTAGTAAAAATGTGAAAACGTATCAAACTCTTTCCTTTGGTGCTAGATTTAAGTTATATACAGGAACAATGTTATGGACATTTACACCATTAATGTTATTTAATTTGTTATATGAAGTAATGTATTACAAAGATATATATTAGGTTATCTGTAATTACGTTTTTAATGATTTAATTGTGTAAAGACATTTTATATCATCGTCAATACATATAACTTAAACTGTTAAGCGTACTTCATTAATATAGCCAATACATATTAATTTCAGCATGTGACAAGACTTGGTTCGTCACGTCAACAAATATAATACGTTCACTTTAACACTCAACGTCCAGAGCTAGCAATAATCAGTGAATGGAACATCATAGTATATGATATGAAGTTGAACTATACTTCAAAAAATAAGTCTATGGGAGATACCCAAAATGGAAACCTCCATGTAGCTAGGGAGTACTGCGACTGTTGATATCACATACTCCATGTATAATTACATGCCATATCTCTCATATTTCTTCATGAATGCAAAGGTCAAATATCATCTTGATTTGACTTTAATGGTAACTTGATGCGACTAATACTTATGCACAGTTGAAGATAAGATTCTGTCGAATTCAATAGTTTTGGTTCAGATTTCATATTATTTTAAGAAATCTACTTGATAAACACAGATTATTAATTAAAAATTCAATAGCTTGAAAGAGGGCTCGAATTCGAACGAACAGATTTCAAATCTTGAATACGCTATGATATATAGCATTCCTGTTTTTTCCTATTGTGATTGTTGTTCTTTTTGTATTGAAAAATATGATCGTTAATCTACCGATGTAAAATAAATAAACTTAGTGGTTACAATTTTACTCTAACCACTTAGTTTTAAGGTCAAATACTTTCCATCTATTTTTAAGAACTCCCACGCACATCTCAAAAGATCTTGAACGAGAAGTTACCCCCTTTATTTCATTTTACATATCGATGTTTGATTAAAAATGGAATATTAAAAAAAAAACTAGAACTTGAGGTCTTCAACATTCTATACCACAAATTTCAAATAATGAATTAGCCTTTACATATTAACGAGAAAGTAAAAAGTTTAAAATCAAAAACATTTCAAAGTAAACAAAGAAAGTGTGCAACATAAAATGAAGCAACTCATGATATATATATATATATATATATATATATATATATATATATATATATATATATATATATATATATATATATATATATATATATATATATATTTGGTCATGATCACTTAATTAACCCAAACTCCACCGTCGTCATAGACAGATGACCACTCATGTTGGGATAATTATCGGGATGACTTCTTGGATGGTCACTCAACTAATAGTTATTATTTTAGAAAGTCATATTTCTTCTTGATTCCAATTTCTTTTGACAAAGAAAATAACTTTCTGAGATAATAACAATTATCCGAGTGACCATATGAGAAATCAATTCGATAAATATGTAAGAATTATTATTTTAGAATTTAGTAATTTAACAAAATCAGAGTCATGAACCCCTAACTTAAAATTACAACCCTGTCCCTAACACATAATAATTGTCATATGAAGACTCTCGCTTTCGTTATAACAACTGTGGCGGATTCCCTTAAACACAGCCACTGTTTGCGTGTTACGGTATGTAAGGCCTATCCAAGTAGGCAAAGGTACGTACTAGTGTGAGTTTCCAAATGAAGAAAGCTACTATTGTAATAAAGAAAAGTGAAGAGCAAGGCAATGTAGCATCCATCGTACATTGTAGTATGTCTCCACTTTCTCTATGTGTTTTGCCAGCGAAATTTCTGGGCTATCTTCTGATCAAATCTTTTAGGGCCTATCAGATGTCCGATGTTACATGTATTTGACAAAAAGTACATCCATATTGAGGTTGGCCTAACTTTTATATACGTATCTTTCATCTCTTCTTCTGACTTTTATGTATCATAGGTAATATTCTAATTTCTGTAACTTTTTTCACTACGCAACCTCAACTGTAACTTAAAGCAGACTAAAAAAAAAAATTAGCGGAAAGGCTCAAATTAACCTTTGAACTATGCAAACGGTGCACATTTGCTCTCCGTTAAAAGAATTATGATTTAATTTTTGTTTGAAAATAAGGGCAAATCTAGTTTATTTTTATAATTGTGAATATACATTCGACCACCCCTATTAACGGAGGACAAATCTAGTTTATTTTTGTAATTGTGAATATACATTCGACCACCCCTATTAACGGAGGACAAATCTAGTCGACTTTGGTAACGGCAAGGATACATTTGAACCCAATTATTAATGGTAGACAAATCTATTCGATTTTGGTAACGACGAAGATATATTTTGCTCCAAACTATTAGCGAAGAATAGATCTTTACCATCTCACATAGTTTAAGGGCAAATTGGCCTGTTACGCTACTCCCTCCGGGCTCCGGATCAAAAAAAGAGTCCACTTAGCCATTTGCACACTTCTTAAGAAAATACTAAAAAAAAAAAAAAAAAAAAGGTAATTTGACTAAGGCCTCATTTGTTTGCACTTAATGGAATGATTCGCACATTAAGATCTAAGTACTTATTTGGTTTGAATAGGTCTTAATCATTAAGAAAATACATTAACTCCACCACCCACCCTAAACCCCCTAACCCACCACCCCAAAAAAAAAATAGGTAATTTGACTAAACCACCCCTAATTAAATAGGAGTTGGGATTTGCTACTATAAACATCTCCATCATTACTAGCAAACATAAATGTTTCATTTTTTAATCAAATAATATTTTTATTTTATTAAATTTGTATTTATTTTCTAATATTTAATTACTTTTTATTTGAATTGTATATTTACTATGTTTAAAAATACATTATGAACATTCGATGTTGAAATACAAAAACAAACCATTCAATGTTCGGATCTATTTATTCGGACTTTAATCTTAATTAAAACAAATGATTTGATAGGAATTGAGATTTGATCATATTTTTTGACAAAAAAACAAAGTTAATTCTTTCTTGATTTGATAAGTGGACACATTTTTTGACTCAAGAAAAAAAGGCTGAGTGGACACTTTTTTTTATCCGGAGGGAGTATAATGTAAGGTTCAATCTATGGAAAAGGAATCTATCTAATTCGTTGGTGTGTGTCTCCGGCGCGGGCATTAATGTAATCATGTGATTATGGGGAAAAGGTAATACATCTAATTAAATTTGATTTGAGTGACCCATTAATGTTCCCTGTGGACAAGAATATAATCCTGCACGAGAAAAAAAAATCTTGGATTACAGCTAGGTTTTAAATTTACAGTATATATTAGGGACAGGTCAAATGGCAAACCTTACAAGAAAAGAGTAATCATACGATGCTAAGGAAGATACATTAGTTTCTCCGAAGCTTAACGGTCTAATCCTGACACCTCGAGATACCGATTTCTTTTTTATTGCAACTCATACATATTTTAGTGTACTTTTTCATTTTGTTTCAAAAAGCAAAATATAAAAAAGTGGAGGTTGAGTCATGTTAGTCGTTGGGTTATGACCTCTTTATCCGACAGTGCTTGATTTTACTTATTTTGACCCAAATAAAATTTGAACTGATTGAATTTTGGCACATTTATTGATTTGTACCCCTCCCAAATTTAATATTTTTTTAATTAGAAACCTTTTAAATGACTCTCAAATTTTAATTCAACCTACTCATTTGCCGCCTCAATCGTTAGGTCTGAATCTAGGGTTTCAACATTGGGTATCTGAACCCAGTATTTTTAATGCGAGTACAAATTTTTATGTAAAAACCCAGAAAAATGTAAACAAACACTACCTCTGTTCAAAGTTATATGTCTTACTTTCTTTTTATTTTGTTCAAATAAAGAATCTCACTTTCCATATTTTAAATATTTAATTATAAAATGACACTAGACATGTTTTGGACCAAGAGCCAAAATGACATTTTAGTATACATTATAAACATTTTTAATTTAAGACCATAAGATGGAAATGTCTCGCTTATATTCTTAAATTAGTGAATGTGGCCGCGTTTCACGCGGTTATAAAAGACATTAGTAAATTTAGAAATAATACTTTTATAAATTTAGCTGACATAAAAGAGATAAAATATTTCAAAATATATCCATTTATAAAATCAATTTTTTGTATTTTGATAAAACCGTATATATAATTATCTTTATTAGAATAGAACTAAGATGAACTCTTACTAGAATTAAAACTTAGATGAACTCTTATTAGAATCAAAACTTGGTTAGCTACAGTAATTTCCTTGTTGCCAAGATTTCATAGCGGCTAGGTAGTACTTTTGTCAATCGTGTATCAGAATTAATCATTGTAGTCTCCTGTTATAAAAATAAAAATATCGAGTAGTAACAAATTATAGTCCATATTACTTTCTTTTTTCACATATTTAAGTTTCAGTTTACACAGAATTTTTTTTAGGGCAAATTTAGAATTATAAATCTTAACTACTTAATTACTTTTGCTAATGCCATATACTAAAAAACTTATATCAATCTAATGTGCAATCCACTTCGCAGTGATTTTAGCATATGCTTGTGAATGTATTACTTCATCCATTAGATTGACATAAAATTCTTTTACTGGAGTATTATTTTGTAGAATGTTTAAATTGTTTTAGTATTCGTAAGGTGCCAACTAAAATCATAAATGAATTTTAGAATTAAGGGAATATTCAGATTCTTTCACATATATAATTTCATATGAAAATGAAAATATTATTTAATTAAAACGCGGGCGATTTTATGATAACACACAAATGATGTATTTATTTGTAGAAGGAACAACATGAATGGCCTTGAACTTATCATGGTAAACTTAGCATTTCCACTCCTTGCTGGTTATCGGATGACGACCCATTGTATTTAAGTAGCATCAGCAACCAACTCTTGCTCTTTTTGAAGGAGAGATGCTGCACCTATTTCATCAAATGTTAAAAACAGACCTTATTCAAAAAGGTAATGGTAATGGTTTAATTTTCTTAAAGACACCTTTTAATTGAGCAATAAATGTAGACAATTATAGACTTATTGATAGAGTGGTTTTATTTTTCAGCAAATATTTTTAGGGAAATATAAGGGGAAAAGGTTAAAAAAAATTGACATAAAAGATAAATACCAATGGTGGCCTAAGAGAGGTGTCTATCCCTCGGTTTATACTATATATAGATTTTGTGTCCAATTAACCTAAGGTAAATAAAATGAAACGGAGAAAGTATATTTCTTTTGAGCCAAGGTCTATTGGAAACAACCTCTCAACACTTCAAAGGTAGGAGTAATGTCTGCGTACATCTTACCCTCTCCATACTGCACTTGTGAAATTACAATGAATATGTTGTTGTTGTTAATGAGTCTGATCATATTAAAAACCGTAAAGATCGAACCCATCAAATTAAAATATTCGGTCCATCATCAACCAATTTTATATGTATGCATGGAAGTGTGCCCCAATGGCTCCTCCCACTAGGCCGTGTCCACCGCTTGTCACACTCACTTGACCCCATAACATGTCATTTCTCCTTCACTCCTCGTACCTTTGGGTCTATGAAGCGCATCCAAGAAAAATTCAGACCAGTTATTTAAGTTGATGGGCTACTTTAATTTTTGAAAAAATCCTTTTATGGAGAAAAAAAAATTATGCAAAAGTACTAGTAGAACTCTTTAAAAGATCTTGTGGATAAAAATGTTTGTGCAAAAGAATAATTTGCTTGAAAAGTTGTGTGCTCTAGTACTACTTTGAAGAAAATTATGTTTGTGCGTTAAAGTAGATTTTTTTAGTTGATAAATAGTACGCGAAGGCACTTCTATATCCAAAATATTCTTTGAAATAACTTCTTGGAAAAAGGATTTTCCCAAAAAAAATAATATATATATATGACTTTCTCTGCCTAATAATATTTTGCAGAGTTTTCTATTTCTAGAACTATTGAAAAGTAAATTGTAATATAATATATGTTGTTTAGGATGGGAAGTACATTTAGAATTTGAACTTTATGATTTTTGAATTATAGGACAGTAATCTCAAGTGTTAATAACTGGGTGTTAAACTTAATTTTGTATATATTTAATGTATTTATTAACAGATCTAAAGGATTTGGATCAAAGCTACTGAATCTACCGAATTCGTAAGTTAATGTGTATACCCCGTGATGCATGAGAAGTGTATAACATCTGTGGTCATGTCTGTATAACATTTGTGGTCATGTCATACTTGAAAAAGGTGTAATACATTGATAATCCAGTTAGATGATAAAGTATTTCAATTAGACATTTTCGGTTAAAATTTTAATAACATTTGTGGTCATGTCAGTATAACATTTGTGGTCTGAACACATGATAAAGTATTCCAGATTTCCAGTTAGACATTTTCGGTTAAAATTTTGAAACTTTTTCTAGTGTGTTCTCAGATGCACATTACTTAGATAAGTTAATCACTTAAAATATGTCTCCTCATTTAAGTATAAGAATTAGTCTCAATAATTCGTCAAATCTCAGACATGTTCTAATGGAGGACGATGTGTATAATTAAAGGAGATGACATATTTTATGTAGTTAACTTATCTGCATAATGGGCATTTGAGAACACGAGCGAAAGTTTTTTTCAAAATTAGATCAATTAAAAGTGTCTAATAGGAACTCTTTACCATTTATTTAAGTGCTCAATTGGAACAAACCGTAGTTTGAGTATCTAGATGAAATTATTAGCGAGCTTGAGGGGCTATCGATGTATTAAACTTTTGAAAAATTTATTAGTGGGGTGAAAAAAGATTGCTTCAATTTCATTTATGAGGGTTTTAACCAAACTAATTTGCGTGATTCCGCCTAATATAAAGAATTAAGTTTGAGAACAACTTTGGATGTTGACAATCTTATGAGCATGCTCATCTGATCAGTCAAAGATGCATACAGGTTACTAGTTTTAAAATCTACACTATACATCAAAAGTCAAAACTATGCTTAATTTTTGAATCTTTAGGAACATAGACGAATTTATGAATTTGGGATAGAGAAAGCGCTTGTACTCATGACAAATAAAATAAAAAGTAAAGCGCTTGTACTGAGTGTCGTTCATGTTTTTTTTTTTTTTTTTTTTTTTTTTTTTTTTTGTGTCGTTCATGTTTAGAATGCAAAGTTTAGTACCCGCATGGGGTGTAAATACCAAATCAACCAATGCAGTGTTTATATTAGTATTGAATTTTATATCAAACCAATTCAACTTGTTATTAAATAATTTAATTAAGTGAAATATGAATTAATTAACCATGATTAACTGGCAAACGTCTATATATCAATTATCAAGACATGACATCCATATATTGATTTGATATAAATATACAGACGGGTAAACTTTTACACGTCTTGCATATACACATTTATAACTTACTCATGCTCATGTGATAAGTATTTCTACTTTAATTTTAACTGTCAAGGTATATAATTTGATATAAATATCTTGTGAAATCAGCATTAATGTTTCATTGGTGACACTACTAAAAAATCACTATTTTCTCATTAAATTTTTCACTGAAAAATATTCAGTGGCTATTTCTAATTGAATGTCAGTGGAAAAAACTTAAATAGTAGTATTTTCACACGGAAAAGTACGAAGTTTCCCACCGTGCGTTTTCCCAGAAAACAGGTTCGGTGGGAAAATCATGTTTTATAGCACAAATTTCCACTAAATGTCGATGGGAAAAACCTCTATTTCTAGCGTTTTCCAATAACACTAATTCGGTGGGAAAATCATGTTTTTATAAAGCGGAAGACATCACATCATGTTAAAGCTCAACAAATCGCACGGTTTGGCCGTTTTAGCTCAACAATTCAATGGTTTTTGACTAAATGTCGATGGAAAAAACCCGTAGCTTTGATTTACAGTAGTGTGAGTTATAGTGTACTCACCAATAACACTAATGTGAATATAAATACCAGTAAGAAATAGCCAAACTCTACTGGCAAAAAAAACAAAAACAAAGTGCTAAGATAGTGTCATAAAAGAACGCTTAGCGTGACATTGACTGATATATTTGATTATTGCATTGGCTCTTATATCTGTAGCTGACATGCGTATTAACAAGAATTGTTTGTGTTTTATCTGAACAATGATGTGCATTATCCGATGATCCTTACCAAACTTTAATACATAACGAAGAGATGAATTGATATCGAAATTTAAAAAAGTGAGAACTAGGTGTGGACAATTAATTAGCTGGAGTAGAGTCAGAATCAGAACTAGATGAACCATATACTACTTCTGTCCCATTTATGTAGCACAGTTGAAATTTTGAAATTTAAACCTTTAAATTTTGATCCTAAATTTGGACATAGAAGCTCTACGTTTTTTGAAAGAAAATTTCTATATTTGGAAACTACGTAAAAAGTACTACAAATCACAATAATTAACAACTTAAAATATTTAAAAAGCAAAAAAAGAAATTTCGGTGAAAGAAACTCTTGATTGACACTCAAAATTCCAACAATGTCACAAATTGGGACAGAGGGAGTAACTTTTATGTGATAACTCATAAGCTAGGAGCAAGCTCAATATTCTTGACCCTCAAGATGAATGTGATCTTATAATATGTGTTATTTTTGGAATTATGTGTACATAATTCGAGTTGAGAACAATGAACATAAGTTGAAATCAATGAAGAATTCAATTGAACGGATAAAACATGTCCTCAATCCATCTTTGATTACGAGAAAATCCTTCCAAACATGGTGATTACACCGAATTACATCCAAATCCAATTGCATGGTGGCTTTCCAAACATGCTCTAAGAAAACTTCGCAGCTAGAGGACAGCCAACACTTCCCATAGGGATAACACCAACCCATGATTTGGCATGTAAATTATGAAATTTTTTACTGTATAAAAGTATTTGATTTACTTCTCGTCAATGGAAGTAACTCGTGACTTCTCATAATCTTTATATGCATAAATTAATCTCCGGTTCATCCTGCCATCCCGACCAGTGAATCATTTGGTGAAACGTGAGTCCATTGCAAACACCAGAAAATTTAGAGTGCCATTAGACAAAAGCACAAGAAGTTTATACAAGTGATTCTATTCTATATATTGAAGTTTGCATTGATCTTCAAGAAAACGGAAGGTCCCTACAAGAATTCGGCCAACTAATTATTAGTGCCATTAGACAAATATATGAATGGTTAGTTAGATTTTTTTATTTTTTTTTTGTAATGCAATAACCACAAGCAAATAAAGGACAGAGATATCAACGAACCATTACTAGGTGGAGTAGTGAAATAAAAAGATGGGATGAGTGTGCACTTAGAATGATATACATATAAATTACAAAATTTATATAATTCAAGTGGAAAGTAATGGGTGCACAAATAAAATGAAATTTCTAGGAAAGACAAGATACCTCATTTCTTGCTGACTTGGAATAAATGGGCCTGCAGGTTTAATTGTGGAAAATCTGAAGGCTTATCATTTGCCAGAGGACCCAGAATGATACTTAACAAAATTATATCTTGAAGAGACAAAAGTTTTAGCAAAAGAGATGGTGCATTGCAAAATGTCATGAAGAGAAGAAAAACCTCTACCCAAAAGCTGTAAAAACATTTCATCTTGTACAAGATTTGCCCTTGTACTCTCACAAATAAGCTATATTTGTGAGAGTATAACGAAGAGCAAATATAATTTATTTGTGAGCGTTTAAGGGCAAATCTGACCCTTTTCTGTAGAATGACTGAACTAGAATTTCACTAATAAAATTCAAAACACAAAAATAGCTAAAGAAATTTAACATCTACTAGATATACGTAAAAAATAATTTTATATACATATAATTTTCTGGAAAAGGGAGTTCTGATTTATGCTCGCTAGCCCTGCCACCATATAGAATTTCTTTCAAATACAGGCATATACTTCCTGTTTGCATGCATTTCTAGTACAGCTTAACTTTCTGCACGTTCAGAACATCCAATGTATGAAAAAGTTATATATTCAATTACTGGATGGATTCAATATATGTCAACAATCTAAATAATCTGTATACTACATATGTAGGACTCTAGTATTTTAACTTATTGTAACAGGTAGCCTTGCCTTATTTTCCAGAATTACTAATATCCCACATTTTACACGGAGAATGGAAATTTCATTTAAATATTTTAAACTCCAGAAATTAACATTATACATTGGACTACACCTTCCTATGCAGTAAAATCAACACAATAGAGGCAGATTTCAGATCTTCAAGAGAAAACACATATCACTCCCCATCAGAGAAAATTAAATTAAATATAAATTTGATACATAATGAATCCTAATAAAACATGGCTGAAAACAATAAAAAAGAAGGTGATAAATAAATGTGATTTCTGAGTATACATACCATTCCATAAATAAAGCTGAGAAATATCAACCGATTAAAGGAAACATTAAGAATTTTCTCACCCTATGTACCCCACTCTACTTATTTTTTGTTGATCTTCTTTCATGAAATAATCTAAATAAGGCAATTAATAACACATCTAATATTGGAACAATGATCAAAAATACTTTTACCTTTCGGATTCACACCGATGGGAGATCTGGATTCTCAGAAAAATAGTGAAAATAATTAGCCATTCATTGCAGCTGCAGCATCATCAAGATTCTCATATCAAATAATTAAAGAACCATAGGAGCAAAATAATTAATTAATATTAATTACTTTCACACACCATGGAACTCTATAAAAAATCTCTATGTGAATCTTGAAGATGCTGCACCCGCAAAAACTGACTGATGAGATCTTATGATCTTTGTGTCAAGAAAAGAAAGAATATTACTCGAAAACTATACAACCAAACCCTAAACGATTAAAGTAGGTTGTCAAGTGTAAAGGGAAAAGAATATAATAAAAAAGAAAAGAAGAGAACATCTTTAAAGATTTAGATCTATATGTTCTTATGAAAGACTAGAAGAAAAAAAAACAGAAATCAAAGAAAGGGGGAGAGAGAGAGAGAGAGAGATACAAGGAAGGGGGAGAAGGCAATGTGGAAGTTGATGATGATCAAAGGAGTCTAAGGGGTTCTATAAATACTTATGAGTGGATGGTAATTCACCGGGGAAAAAAGAAAATATGGACTTAAGATATTCAGATATTCTTGAAAAAAAAAAGAGTTTAACTATTTACTGTAAAAATTAATTACAGATAATTTTATTTGATAGCATTAATAATGAATAATATATAATAAATGATAAGTAACATGCTACTATATATAACAAGACACATTACACCGATGGTGTAAAAATTCATTATGATAACAATGTATATAACTTAAATTTATGTAGTTTAAACAATATGATAGCGGTTTAGTTTTTATTTGAGTTTAAGTTTATGCACAAACAATATAAATTTTTTTTACACCATTCGTGCAATTTTCCTTGATATAGCATGTTCCATTTATTATTGATTATGACCCAATCAATTATTGCTTACTAAGTGGATTATCTTCGGTTATCTTTTGAAAGTGATTTGATAATGTAAAAGTTATTTATAATGTTAGTGTGTAGAACTTAAACTCTTACTACTATTTTAGAGTTTAACTAGTATTTAAAGACGACGTAAAGAAGTTTTACACTATCAATATCATTTTCACATGTTGTAGCAACCTCAATTTTAATATTACAAATTTCACTTTGAAAGATTATCTATAAATATCTTTTAATTGATCAGATAGTGTAAATCTTCCTTGGCATTTTTGGCATATGTATAAGTTAAACTCTTATTCTTTTCGGTTATCAATTGCTTTAGTGCTTATCATAAACATTCACTTCTAATTATAAGTAATCTGACGGTTAAAACTTATCTGCATCTGATATTTATATCAATTTAATTAATAATTAAAACACACATTTACAACTAAGTAGTGTTATCACTAAATCATAGTAATTTTACATATTATCGCCTTAATTTCACTTAGTCATGATAAATTAGTACTCCTCAGTCACAAATTAATGTTACTTTAGTTATTAAAAATTGTCGCAGAATAATTTTCTTTTTAAGATTTTTTTTTTTTAATTTTAATTATAAGCCATCACCATTAGGCTGTGGACCTACGGTGTGGGGGGTTTGGCTTGACCCCTACCATGTTAATATATGTAAAAAGATTACAATGATTAGAGGGGGACATGAAACCTTGCCTCTGATCTACAAAAGAAGATTGAAAGCCAATCTTAAGGAAAGAGGCAGCCTATACAATTCTCTTTCCGTAATACAAAAGATATATTAACTAACAAAGAAATTACATTTCTTTAAGAATTCAAGACTAAAGTTAGCAATTATTACTACTTATACAATAAAAAAACATGCACGGTATTTAAGAGAAAAAATCAATCCACTTTCATAATATAAAGATAACTCAATAAACTATACCTTAATAATTTAATGAAACATCAAACAACCAATAATTTTGTACCTTAGTTTGATTATAATAAAATCTTAAATGCGTTAGATTATAGAACTTCCATTTTTATAAAATAAACATGAGTAGTGACTGATGAATATTGAATAACAAATATTAGGATATAAATAGGTACCCGAAAGATAGTGAGAGATTTAAGTTGATGTTTTTTAAGGTGTGTACCTATAACAGTTAGCCATCGCAATCTTAGGTACAAAAATATTACCAAAAACTTATTAATATTTAATGAGTCAGCTCAATTTCCACATTTTGCATACATAATTATTGCTACTTATTATGGAAAAATAAGAAGTTGCCTAGTAGAGCTGACATTTAGGTTTAGAGAATTTGTTGCGTACATGAAATTTTCAAAATTGACATCCTTATTTATGGGAAATTGACGTCTCAACTTTTCCCATGATTTTTACGCCTGGCCTGTCTTAAATATTAATACTTGGTTTGCGTTTATTGATTCACATATTTTTTATTTTTCAAGGGTAAAAACTAACTCGCACCACGTATTTACATCAAACTAGTAAATGCATGCCACGTGTTTGTATTTAAAATTCCTATTAGTGAATTTTAGCTGTATTGAGAGGAAAAGGATATGTTAGTTATCTTTTTTAACAGATTAGCTATTAATGCTTATATATCAATAGATTTAATTGTATCTAATTACTCCCTCCATTCCAAAATAAGTGTCCTTTTAGGCTTTTTATTTTGTTCCAAAATAAGTGACACTTTAGGATTTCAAGAAGAAACTAATTCTATTCTTCCAAACTTACCCTTATTTATTATCAAGAATCATTAAATAACTTTTCTTTTTCTAAGCATTAATTAGGGATAAGTTGGTAAAAACTCTCCTAATTTTCTAGGAGTGAGCAATTTCTTAAGGAGTGTGCATGAGCTAAAAGAGACATTTATTTTGGAATGGAGGGAGTATAAGTTACCTAATTATATACTCTTCATAAAGTTTATATATGTCAAATAGATCCGATTCATTTTTAGGTTTTTACCAAGATAAATTACCTTTTTGGACGGCCATCAATCATCTTGTTATTTTTCCACATTTAACCTCCACAATATGGTGGCAAAACTTAAAAACTTCGATAATAGTTAGTTTAATACCACCAAAAATAACATGGACCATTATATTGGAATGTCGTGCTGATTTTGGGGAGAAAAACAAGGAGTGAATTGGGAAAAATGTTTAGTGATATATACAAAAGGGATATTAACGAGCTGTTAGGATTAAAATGCATTTCTCAAAATGTACGTAGTACTTTTATGGGCAAAGTCGTGTTAGATGATTAATTTTGAGTACTTGTATGTAAAGTATACCCAAAAGATAGTGGTTAGGAATAAGAATTTCAAATGGTTTACTTTTATAACTTATTAAGATATGATCGCTTTAGAATAGCAATCACTTTCACTTCTTAGATCTACAAGTATTCCTTCTAAACGGTAATGAAGAAGCATAAGATATACAATTTTAAAATCTGATATGGAAACAAAAAGAAGTTATTATTCTTTAGAAGAAATTCCTACCTTTTCAGCTCGCCATATTCCTAAATAAATAGGCCGAGGATTTATGCCCGATATTAGGTTATAAGTACATTGATATTGTGAAATTTATTTATACGATCAAATTCAGGAGCAGCACAACGAAGTTGATGGCTAAAAGCAAAGTTCTATTAGAAGGCTTCTTAAACTTATTTCATAATATCATACAATTAATGATGATGACCTACAAAAGAACATGGTTTTTCATTTATGGATCAATCAAACACAAAGTAGCTAAAATCAGAAAAGCTGAATTGAAATTACGAAGTGAAATCTCAAAATCGTAAAAAAGAAATGAATGTAAGTGAAGGAGGAAAATTTAGAATTGAAGGAGGTAAATATGCTAAACTAATGAGAGAAAAACATACAATTATGTACTCACTGATCTATACAACCTCAACTAAAAAAAAAAAAATTGTTAAACTTGAAATCTCTTATTAATGTTAATTACATAATTACGTAATATTGTCATAAAATAATAAAGCGAGAAGCAAAATATTGTAGAGGAGAGGAGAACTCTTATTTCTCTTGTTACGGATGATTTTACAATGAAGGAAAACCACTATATTTATATGGCAATTGACTTGATCTCAAAGTCACTAACCCTAATTTTTTTCCTAAAGATAGACATCCACAATAATAAATAATATTTATAACACTGCCCCCGGGATGTCTATTTGATAAATAATATGCCTCATTAAAACCTTACTAGAAAAAATCCAGTGGAAAAAATTCTAGTGAAGGAAAAAGAGTACACATTTGGGACAAAGAAAACTACGCGTTTGGGATGTCTATCTTTTTTTTTTTTTTGGTAATGAACTGTAAATGTTTTATTACCACAACCAACCAATCCAACAAAACAGCCTAGGAGCACCTGTTTCCTAGTCACCCACACAGGTCAACCAGGATAGCAAGTCTCAAGTGCTACTTACAATTGCCTCCAGAAATTCTATACAATGGCGAGCATGTTTTGAGCCTATGAACATACCTACCCTCTCTTGAACTACAAATTGTATTTGTTTCACAACTAAGTCTGTGTTTACAGTGGTAGCTTGAAAGATTTTCCAGTTCCTTGCTTGCCAGGTGAGATAAATCATTGCTCCATGTACTGCTACGACAATTTCCTTTTTCATCTTACTCCATTGCTTCTTTCTGATACTCTGCACCACCTTTCTTGGTTCTGCCTGTGGTATTTGCAAGCCCAGCCACTTGTTAATCTCAGCCCGTAGTACTTGAAACCATTCACACTTCACAAAGAGGTGATCTACATCTTCCATTTCATCCTGATCGCAAAGCACACATTCAGTAGTATCACAAATCATTCCCATTCCTATCATCCTGTCTTTAGTTGGTAACTTCCTCTGGTATGCTAACCACAGGATGAACATGTGCTTTGGCTGCATCACCTTATTCCATATCAATTGCAGTTCCTTAATATTGGTTCCATTGCCTATCATAGTGAGATAGCTGCTACCAATAGAGTATTTGCCATTGGCTGTAAGAGTGTATACACCAGCATTATACCATTGCTTCATACCCAGTTTTATCTTATTTATCTTCTTCCAATACCAGCTAGAGTCACTTGGAGCAATATAATCCCATAAGTTCTTCCCCTGTTTCATATAAATCCCATGAATCCATTTCACCCATAGATTTTCCTTGTTTGTGACTAACATCCAGATGAGCTTCCCTACTGCTGCTAAATTCCACTTTCTACAGCTTTTAACACTCAAGCCACCTTGGTGCTTAGGTGTGCAAATTTTGTCCCATGCCACAAGTGACACTTTCCTTGTATCTTCACTACACCCTCATAAGAATTGCCTACATTTTCTATCCACATCCTTTAACACACTTTGAGGTAATATAAATACACCACCCCAAAAGTTATGTAAAGAAAAAAGAATGGAGTTTATAACTTGCAGCCTCCCTGCATAGGATAAGTGCCTCACTGACACTGCCCTTATTTTCTCTGTAATCTTCATACTAAGTTGATGACACTCCAATTTGTTCCATTTCTTTGGTGACAGAGGTAACCCTAAGTATATCATTGGGAAAGTCCCCTCTTTGAAGCCTGTGATCTGCAGTAATGCCCTCTTTGTTTCATTATCTACACCAGCCATGTAGATGCTTGACTTGTCTGAGTTTGCAGCTAGCCCAGTAACCTTGGAGAAGTGGTTCAATGCCTCCATAATTCTCTGTGCTGAAGTTGTATTACCTTTGGTGAAGATCATAAGCAAATGTAAGATGTGTAAGTTGTACCCCTTTGCACATAGGATGAGATCTGAAATCCGGCAGTTGGCTCATCTTCTTCAATATTCTAATAAGATACTCCATCACCAAGACAAACAATAGTGGTGATATGGGATCACCTTGCCTTAGACCCCTCTTACCTTTAAAATACCCGCAGCTGTCACCATTAACCTTGACTGAGAATGTAGTTGTTGTAACACACACCATAATGAGTTGTATAAACCTAGGAGGAAAATCATACCCCACCAGCATTTCTTGTAAAAAACCCCACTCCACCATGTCATAGGCCTTCCTCAGGTCAATTTTCATTAAGCATCTAGCTGAGGCCATCTTTCTGTTGTAATGTCTAAGTCATGACAAATTAAAACATTGTGCACCAATGATCTATTTTTAACAAAAGCAGCTTGAGTGTCACTAACCAAGGTTGGTAATACCTCAGCCAATATGGAGCACAATATTTTGGATATACATTTATAAAGCACATTACAGCAGGATATAGGCCTAAATTGGCTTGCATTCGTGGGTACGATCCACCTTAGGAATCAATGAGATTAGTGTAGCATTCACCTGTCACATATATCCTCCCCAATCACATTTCAAGCAGCCTTATAAAAGTCACTTCCATATCCATCTGGCCCAGGGCTTTTATTCACATTGATACTAAACATTGCCTCTTTAATGTCCTGCACAGTGAAAGGTCTCAGTAATAAGCATTGTTGTTCTTTAGTCAACTTAGGGCCTTGCATAAAAAATCCCTCATAAGCTTTAGCTCTATGACTCTGTGCTTTCCCCAACAGCTGCTGGTAGTACCTCACAATCACTTCAGATATCTGCTTGGGATCATGCTGGATTTGATTGTTTTCATCATGAATCTGGGAAACTGATTGAAGTAATTTCCTTTGCTTAAGAACTGAAAAGAAATATTTTGTATTATCATCCCCCATTTTTATCCAGGTAGTCTTGTTTCTCTGCATTAAGAACTCCTCAAAGAAGTCTAGATGAGTGCTTGTACTTTAGTCTAAGTCTCCTTTCTTCCGCTTGTAGCTCTTTATTTAAAGGGTCCTACTATAGTATTTCCTGGCTTTGTAGCATTGCCAATCTATCCTCCTGTGCTTCTTTCACTATATTATTGAACCCTTTAACATGTAGTTGTTTGAGTCCCTTCTTCATTAGCTTCAGTTTTCTCACAGCCTGAAACATTTTGCATCCCCTAATTTGTACACTCCAACCATCTTCAATTATGCCTCTGAAATCCTGATGTGAATTCTAGACATTACAGTATTTAAACACCTTGCCCCTGTTATCACTTTGTTGCACCATTTTTACCACTAGTGGACAGTGGTCACTCACCCCCGCAGCCAGAATTTCAGTAACACAGCTTGGCATGGTGTCAAGACATTCTCCATTCACAAACACTCTATCTATTTTTGAGAACACCCTATTCTCTTGGTTGTCATTCCAAGTGTATTTACAACCATTTTGCGGCATTTCCATTAGCCCACATGCATCTAGACAGGTCTGAAAATCCATTACCTCTGCATAAGTAATAGGGTTACCTCCTAACCTATCTTTATCTTATAATACAACATTGAAATCACCTAGCACAACCCATAGGTAAGTTCCCATGTTCAACTGTGCAAGATAGTTCCATAACTCCTTTCTTTCCTCCTTCAGATTCAAACCATACACAAACATCACAGCAAATTTCAACTGCATTGCGATATTGGTCACATAGCACGTCATAGCTTGATTCATCTCACTATGAAAGACAACCTCATACCAATCTTGTCTCCAGACCATTACTACTCTTCCATTATAATGTACTGCATGATTACTTCTGAACTTCCAGGCCCCAAACATATTCTCCATTATACTAGTCACTTTGTTCACTTTTATTCTAGTCTCAACAAAACACATTAGGCCAACTTCCAACTCATTATAGAGGAGTTTGATCTCCTTCTGCTTCCTGAGGCCATTAAGGCCCCTTACATTCCAACACAAGATCTTAACCATTCCCAGGAGGAGCTTTATTAACTCCCCTCTCATCCTTAGCAGTGTTTGTGCTAGGTGCATCCCCTGCCTTATCCGGAGGTTGAAAGGCATTAGTGACCTTCACACTCTCTTGTGCTTCACCTCAACCAGTACTGTTGTCTACTTTTGTGACATTGCCATGCTCCTTTCTGGTAGATTCTGCGTTTTCTCCTTGCCATTTACCTCCTTGTTGCCTTCTCCATCCTCCACCCCTGTTCCAATTCTTGTTTTGTCCTTGTTCATTTATTGTGACCTCCTTGACAATATTATTCTCAGTTTGCACTTCCTTACCTCCTCTTTGCACAATCTCCGCCTCTTTCACTCCCCCCACTGGTGCAGTCTGCTTATTTCTCCTACATTGTTCCTCAGTATGCCCATATTGTTTGCATACCTTACAAATGGATGGTTTCCATTCATAAGTCACTCTTTGTTCAATAATATTGCCCCTCTCATTTCTGAACTTGATGATTTCGGACAGTGGAGAGTCTATCTTTACTTCTACTAGCATCCTAGCAAAGTTTAATCCTACCTTCTTCTCTGTGTTTATGTCTACCATTAGTGGCTTACCAATCAGGCTCCCTAACTTACTCAACCCCTTAGCACTCCAATATTTGAAGTCCAATCCAGGAAGTTTAAGCCAAATAGGGACAGAATATAATTCATCCCTATTGAACTCCATATCTGTGTCCCAAGCTTTCACAATTAGTGGCTTATTATCAAAGTGGTAAATACTCCCTTGTATTACCTCATTCTTCCCTTCAGCACTGTCAAATCGTACCAGGACAATTCCATTTTGCATCATTGCCACCTTGTTAATACCATGTTTTCCGCACATCCTTTGAATATATCAATTTAGCACAGTGAAAGGTGGATGAGCACCTAATACATAGCAGACTACAACATATTTCCAATACTCGATTTCAGTTGTGATATCCTCTTCCTCTATTTCCACTATTAATTCCTCTCCTACTTTTTCTGGATTAACATATTCTAGTTTGAATCCAAAGATTTGTGATCTTTGAAATATCAAAATTATCCCAAACAGATGCTAAATTTTCAGTTGACTTACCACTTCCCCTTTTTTCGTCACTGTTACCATTGTGTTCCACCTCATCTGCCCATGATTTCCTACTTTAAGGTGTTGCTGCCCTCGTTGCTAACATCCATTCCCCAATTTTTTCCTTCGCTTGCATTGCTTTACTTTTGACTGGGCTGGGGGTACCGTCCTTCTCCATTATTGCCAATTTCTCACCTGTATCACCTTCAATTTCTTTAGTTGGTTGCCCTCGTACTGGCAGATGACCCATTTTGATAACTTCATTCAATATTCTCGTCTTCAAATTGGTACATTCTAGTCCGGTATTGCTTACCGGTGTATTGACTCCTGCTATAGTCCTACTTGCTTCACCTCCGTTATTCCCTTTCCCCGCTGTCTTCTTCATCATCATTTCCGTCGGATTCGTAGTTAGATTCCTCTTTCCCATGGATGGCGTACGTTATGCTAACGTGTGCCGAGAGAAACCGTGCCTAACCGTCCTCCTTTTAATTATTTTAATATTATATTAATGAGTCATTATTTTTAAGAATAACGTTTTCTTTAAAAGACCATTTGAATGGTCATGGGGATGTCTATCTTTAGTGTGCCTCATTAAAAACCTTACCGGGAAAACTCAATTGGGACAAAAACTTTGGTAAAGGGAAAAAAGAAAACTAGGCGTATCAACTCCCCCTGATGAGAACATCAATCCAAAGCTTGAATCTTCGCATCCCAATTGAAAGTTGTAGTTGGTAGAGACTTAGTGAACAAATCAACTATATTATCAATTGAATGAATCTGTTGCACGTTGATATCACCATTCTTTTGGAGACTGTGTGTGAAGTACAACTTTGGTGAAATATGATTTGTCCTCCTATGAATCCTCTCTTTATTTGGGTTATCTATGTTGTTGTATCTTCAACCTTTGGATAGAGTTGCATCAACATATAATATTGTTGAAATCACTCCAAGTGCATTCCTGACTTGCTTTATAAACAGATATTATCTTTATAAGATTTGACTGTCATGTAGAACAACATCGCATGACTGTAATCCCTCATAGTCATAGCAAAATATATAAAAGCATCAATTGTATAAAAATATGGCACTTCAGGACCAAAGAATTCTGTAAGTTTCTCATTTCAACTTCTTCAATAGATAATTTATTGCTTGTGTAAACTCTTCAAGAGTTCGAATAATATTCAAGTATTCAATTTACACTCATAAAGACATAAGGATAGTAGAGTCATGTGTACCCTTGGTCAATGAATATTCATTATGGTAAAATCGCATTCATCTTGCTCGATTTAATCCATATAAGAATTATGAACACATTTTTAGAACCTGTATATGCTTCAGGCATTTAGAATTCTTCAAGAATTTTCATATAAATTTTGTCAAGTGACAATATTCATAAATATTTAAATGGTGACATTTTCTGTTGTCTAGACTGCAGGTCTAATAAGGCTGAAGCTTACCAAAATGCGTCATTTCACTTGGTAATAATGTCTATGTTAGCATGCTTTATAGACATAGAATTCAGATCCTCACAACCTGTTACAATATTATTGTCGACGATATATCATTTGTATCAGTTCGCAATAGGACGTAACTTATTGAGATCTCATTACTTTCATTATTTTTTTTAGGTATCTAAACCTCTCATAAGGTTTTATGAAGTGTTATGTCGTAGGCTCTTCAAGAGCACATTACCTCCTTATAATGATCATTGATCATTTGCTCCTCTTTCTTTTCAATGATTATTGTGTTTGGAACCGATTGGTCTACCATGCTTCATGCATGCTGTAGACTCTGTGCTTCAGGGGTATGAATTTAATAAGAGCATTTGCAGCTGAAATTAGAAATTAATATTGGGTCAGTAAATGCTTCTAGCATTTGAATTGAATTATTTTTTGAATGAGGATCATACTAATGATAATTCATAACATATTTCTCGGTACACTTATTCTCTCCCCTTTATGTTAGAAAAAACTAACATATATTTCATATCCTCTTAGGGCATCATGGTTGATTAATTAATCATATACCACACATAAAAACTGTTAGATGACAATATCTGGTTCCTGACCCTGAATCAATTGTGAGGGAAGAATTTATCATAATTTATTAGTTTGAAGCATATAAGTGTTGGTGTATGCAATATCATATTTCAGATCAACACATGAAGCTTTGTTCTCATAAGCAATTGTTTAGCTATATATCGGAGGCATTCAACGCCAAATCAGCTTGGATATAAACTAAGCCTATCAATTGAGCCGGGTCGGCTCGGAACCGGCTCACCTAACCTGTCCCGGCCCCCCAACCCGGTAAAAGGGTGGTGCGCTGGGCTAGTGGAAAAAATTAAAGGGTTGGGCCGAACATGCCATTTAGCCCGGTAGCTCGGCCCACCAACAGCCAGGGTTCTGGCCCACTAGGGGCCCGATCCTGCCCGGCCCCGCCCACTTCGAATTAATTTTAAAAAAAATCATAAATAGGCATTTTTACATATATATGATAGATTTCGTAACTTCCACCATTTCTTTTTTTTTTCTCCTATTTGCTGTAAAAAATAAATTGGTAACATCAAAAATTATTGCGGCAGAGAAAATATCTTTTCGTGAATATGATTCGAGCAAATTAATATAATAACACTATTGAGCATCTTGGATATTATTATAAAAATAATCAATTAGCATAATTAAAAGGAAGATAGTTATGTCAAAATGCTATGTCATCAGCCATCCCTACTGATAGTTGAGTTTATAGAATCATTAAAATGAAATAAAAGGATCAACTCACAGAGAAATTGAAAGATAGATTGTGATGAAGTACGAAAATGTAGAACAACCAATGTCTAAGATCTTATTAGTTTCAAATATTTTATATATAATAATAATTAAATATTTTTTAGCATATTTGAAATGTCTCCGCCGATGATGGAGATGTGACAATCTGCACATGACATTAGGACTTAGGATCAGATCAGATAATTAAATTAAGAACTTTGGTTTGGTATCAAAACTCATGTGCATTGTTCCCATTTAGTTACTGTGATTTCATTTCAACCTTTTTTTTGGGGGGTTAAAAAGATTAGCTTATTTATAGCAAAAAAAAGTTCCTAATTTATATATATCTTGTATATGTTAATGATATATTTGTGTATATCTTGAATATGTTGTTGGAATGAAGACTCCCAACGGCTATTTAAGTGCTAAAAATTATAAAAAGTTGAGAATGTAATACAAGACTACACAAGTAATTTAAAATAAAACTTCAAACTTAAATTGATAACATTGCAAATTCAAAACATACAAACTTGAACGGTTAACTTATTACCAATGAAAAGTTCAAAACGCTAGCATCGATGGAGAAATTTAAAGAAGAGATAAACTTCAAAAGTTCAATTTTGTGCCTTTTGTCCAAGTGCCTACGTAACGGACCGGTACCCCCAAAAACCGGTTCGGACTTATGGAGATACATTTGACCCCAATGTTGACATTTAACATGTTCCTCGTCTACTCGCTCAAAATGCAACCACACCGGAGTTGAAATTGATCTTTGAACTGGAGGAGGAGATGGAGCAGAGGCGGATTTAGAGCATGCCTAGGGTGTTCACTCGGCAAAAAATTACAGTGTATATATAGAGTAGATTTTCTGTAGTTATGTAGATATATTAACTTTTGAATACCCTGAATAAATGCAAAATATTAACTCAAGCAGTCCAGGGTGTTCAAAATTGTCATTGCGTCCTAGCTTCGATTCCCATTGACAACATTATTTTTTATATTTATCTTTTATTGTTTTTTCGAACCCCCGAGAGAGAGAGAGAGAGAGAGAGAGAGAGAGAGAGAGATTT
Organism: Lycium ferocissimum; assembly: GCF_029784015.1. Classification (NCBI taxonomy): domain Eukaryota; kingdom Viridiplantae; phylum Streptophyta; class Magnoliopsida; order Solanales; family Solanaceae; genus Lycium; species Lycium ferocissimum. The sequence continues at coordinate 67,655,464 of NC_081347.1, forward strand.
AGACGAGTAGAAAATTTAGGGAAAAAGAAGCGGAGGGAATTGTGAGATAATATGAAGAAGAATGAATGATATTTATAGATTGAAAATAGGGCAAAAGTATAATTTAAGGAACTTGATGGTTAAAATAAAGTTGACAACAACTAGATTTTAAAGTATCAAACTTAATAAATTTTAGTATTAGATTTTTTTTTAAAAATAATTAAAATCCGGCCCGGCTCACTAACTAAAACCCGGCCCGGCCCACTTAGCCCACTATGTACCCCTACCCGAGTAGGGGGCTGGGCCAGACACCCCTTTCCCTCCTCCAACCCGGCCCACTAACTATGGCCCGGCCCGGACCCCGGCCCGCCCCCATGTGACCCCCATTTATATGGCCCAGCCCACTTGACAGGCTTAATATAAACCAAAGATTAACAAGATGAATTATCTTTATTACATAATCTAAAAATTGTGCTCTCAATTCAACTATTTTGAGCAAGTAACTTTGCATATGTCAAACTGCAGGTTGCCAATAAACGCCCAAGTGACCGTCTTATTGATGCGTATAGTTAAGACATCACATAGTAGTTGAACGGGCCTATATTCACCTTTTATATTTTTCAGAGTTTAGGGAATTCAAGCCCAACATTAGCTAGTATAATCAACTTATCATGAGAACAAGCAACAAAAATAAATTCTTGAAGAACCTTCTAGTTCTTCAATATATGTCAAATACTCAATCTGCACATCATATTTGAATCGGGATGGCCAAACCGCTCATGCCGACTAATAAAATTATTTATACTAGTAAACTTCAAGTTTACCATGCCATGTGCTATTTGTTTTAGTAAACTTTTGGTTTACATGATTTTTTTTTTTTTACCAATAAACTTCTGGTTTACCATGACATGTGATTTCATCATGCTTATATTTGTGTAGCACAATTTGGAGAATAAAGAGGGCAACCATTCACATACATATTTCTTACCCACAATGATTTTGAAAATATTTAATCCTCCAATCATTTATAGCTTCAATACGATAGCCATTTACTTTAGTAAATTTCGAGTTTACTACAACTTGTGTTTAAATATGGGGCCCTTAATCATTCCTTTTGTACTACCAAATATTGGTTAAATATTGTTGTTATCATAAAAGAAATTTTAATTAAACACTGCTAGTGTCATGGGATGAACAATAATTAAATGTACATGTAAAAACAATAGTAGAGTTTAAAGTTTGCTACTTCGGGAGCAGATTTCTAAGTTTGCTACTTCGTGAGCAGATTTATCGGTTTACTACTTCAGGAGTAAATCATAAAATATTTAGAATATTTTCTTTTTTAATTATTCTACCGCTGTTATGCGAGGTGAGGCTTGATATTTTCACAACCAAAAGCACGTCTGTATTTATAATCTTTACGAAATATTATCATATTCACTTTAGGGAATAAATCTGTATTTGTAACATTTATCAAGAGTTCCTATTCTTCAAGAATGGAACATAATCATCTAAACGTGACTTAATTAGATAAAGTTGATAGCTTATGACCGCTTTTAATATGTTGATACTCCAGGAGCATATCGAGGCATATATATATAATGTAGAAATTTTTTCTCTAACATTACCACATCTAGTGGTTAGTGAATTTAATGACAATGGGCATATAAAATTTTATGACTTCTGCTGATCAATTTTCTTTATTCAAACTCTGTCGGAGTTTAAGCGATACTTTGTAAGTATAAGATTTGCAATTTATAAAATTGTTGCAATACGGACAATTAATATGGAATAGTCCGATAAATCATCAATTCGATTTGCTAAACACTGTCGAAATATAAACATGGTACTAACTTACAATTTCATCTCACGGAGTGACTCTATTGCCATAACTTTGAAATATTCTCTCAATTCTCAGTATCACGTGATGATGATAAGCATAGCCTTTTGTACCTAGCAATTATAATACCAATATCTCCAAATTAAAGTTGTTACTTCCATTCTTTGAAGATGTAAGTAATTGGTTATAGAAAGCACAAAAGATCATCAGTTAAAATTGCCATAAGTACGATCATAGGTAGGGATCAGAAAGTAGGATACTTATCTTGAAACTCGTAAATTCTCCTATATCTCTGCTATGATATCGATCCAACAGACTCGTGAAATAATATTAATTTCAAAGTTCCACGGTTCATCGTGAAAACCAAATGCTCAAGACAGAATCTGGTGCTGATAACGTGTTATAAGATAATAAAGCGAGAAGCAAAATATTGTAGAGAAGAGAGGAAAATTCTTATTTCTCTTGTTAGGGATGATTTTACGATGAAGGAGAATCACTATATTTATAAGGGAAAACCGACTTGATTCCAAAGCCACTAACCCTAATTTTTCTCCTAAAGATAGACATCCACAATAATAAATAATATTCATAGCAAATATAATAATATAGTATGGAGTGTATCTAGGGCCTTTCAAAATCTGTGGCCTAAGCAATGGCTTCAGCACATTTTTTATGCTCTTCTTTAGGGGTGCTTTTTAATTTTTTCCCTTAAATTGTTGGTCTTTAAGTTTTTCCCTTCGCTTAAAAAGGTGACCGAAAATATCCCGAGGTTCTAGGTTCGAACCCCCGTTCAGTTAAAAAAAAAAAAAAAAATCGCAAGGCAAGGCTTTTGCAAAAAGTCTGCGGGCATAACTAAAAGTCTGCCGTCTATGTCTTAAGGCAAAGTCTGCCATCTCCTATAGACTTTTAGTTGTGCCTTCAGGCATACATAAAAGTATGCATTACAAGGCAAATTTTGCCGTCTCCGACATAGGTCTCTATAACTTCGCTCGAATAGGCATAGGTTTATAGAAACCTATGCTTTGCGAAATTATTATTATTTTCGGCTCAAAATTGATTTCAAATAAAAAACCTCGGGTTATATTTGGCCACCTTTTTAAGCGAAGGACAAAAATTTAAGACCAACGAATTGAGGGGCAAAAATTAACCAGTTCGTATGAAGGGCAATCGTGCAGATCGCCTGCTTGAGCAGCCTTACCCTCAGTTGCCCTTGCAATCAAGTATTAATGTATTTGAACTTGTTTAGCATGTATTTGTTAAATTACCGTAGTTACTAATTTCATTTATTTTGAATAGTTACTTATAACTAGTTATTTTTAGAGATAATTTCTGAGACATTCCTTTAAGTTTAGCTTCGTTAAAACCACTCTCTCTTATATTTAGTAACATTATGTTTACCTCTTATTTTAATTTTTTGCAACAACTGTTTTAATTTTTTATTTTATGATTAATACAATTTACCCTTTCACTTTTGCTCTCAAAGTCTCAAAAATTAATCAGTTATATGAAATATCTCCATAGATTAATCCTGGCCAATGTGCATATAAGCAATGATGCTTAAAGTCAAATAAGCCATTTGAGCACTTGTTTATCTAGGTACAGATCTCAACTCATGACCATTATAGGGCAGTTCACACAAGATAAAAAGTATTTCAAGTTAATGCCAATTATGGCTATAATTTACCTTATTTTCTCCAAAATTTATGAGTACTCAAATAATGTACAATAAACAAGCACACTACACAGCAACATTGAGAACATAAACCACATGGAAAACTATTGTACCAATTGACAAAGCCAATACATACGTTAAAATGGTCGGAAATTTCAAAGGTTTCAACGTGCCAAAGTTGATGACAGATTAAATCAACAAAGTCTAAAAGGAAATGATGGTGTCAGGATATACAAAACATGGAGGCAATGTATAATGCACCATCTATCAATCCCCATATTTTCATCGTACTACTGTTTTTTTTTCTCTCCTTCAAGTCTTTTACCATTGCTCTAGTGGAGCTGGACTCGTTTGGCCTTGAAAATTGTGAGTATATGAGATCCATGATTTAAACTTTATGGGTCCAATCTTTTAAGATTTTTAGTTGAACTCATTATATTTTATAAGTTATGGGTTCATGTCTATTACTTATTACAATTTTAGTAAATTCTTACATATAAATTTATGCTCCGCGTCGAAAGTTAGGGGTTCAATTGAACCCCATCTTTAAGGCTACATACCCTGATTTGATAAAAGTAATTTTTGTTTTCAAAGTGGCGAATAATATTTGAAAATTGGAGTTGTGTTTGGTCATGAATACAAATTGGAGTTATTTTTGAATTTGTGTGAGTCATTCGGAATGAAAAAAGTGAAAACCACTTTTTAGTCTTTTTCAAATTCCAAAAATTTTTGGAATTAAGTTTGCCAAAATGTTTTGGCCAAACATGATTTTCGGAATTCAACTTCGGGAAAAAGTGAAAATTATTCATGACTAAATGGCCGCTTAGGTGTCCAACACCTTTCTTTTGATTCAGTTCTTAGGTGGGATGATCATTTTCGAGCTTGCTATGAGTTTTAGTCATCATTTTAAAAATAATAGAAACTAATCATACATTCATACGAAAAAAATTTGGACAAAAGTGCCTTTAAATAAAATACGGAAGAATTTATAAAGGCTTGAATTTCATGAATCTTTTCTTGATTTGAACTTATAAAAGTTTTAAGCCCATACTTCAACAAATTTTTGAACACCGTGAATTATTCATTGGGTTCCACTTGTCAACCTTCCAATTCCAATACCATTTGTTAGAGTTGTTTCTTGTTTTAATTTGGGGCATTTTTGTCCAAATATTGGTATCAAAAGAGTGGTTAAATGCTAATAGCTTTTGAAACAGTGGCTAATATTTGATGGGTTAAAAATTGCTATTTACCTACTTCGGCCCTTCATTGCATCCTTTTCGAAAGAGCAGCCCACTTTAAGGCCCAAATGATAATAGTCCAAACCAAAGTGATAGAAGCCCGTCCTTAAGCTATTGTTTCAGAGCCCACGTTTACTAGACCATTCAATCTTGGGTCATTGTCACTTTTGCCCTATTTTGTGTTGGTCTTTAATTTTTGCTCCTCATAATAAACAACTTTTTAGCGGGGCCTAAGTTTATATTTTCGCATCATAATATCTCACAAAGTTATGCCCCGCACAAGTTATGTCCTTAAAGAACTTGGCCCCACTAGGCATAAATTCAATTGCTAAAATGCAAAAATTAAAGACCAACCCATGTGAAGGAAAATTAGCAGTTTTTTGCAAGGATTTCCCTTCAAAGACGCTGGTCTTTAATTTTTTCTCTTCGCCTAAAATATCCCGAGGTTCTAAGTTAGAACACTGGCTCAGAAAAAAAAATTGCAAGGCAGAGTTTCATAGAAAAAATTAGGCCTTAAGGCAAGGGTTTGAAAATTCCAGCTGAGTTAAAAAAAAAAAAATTGTCTTAAGTCAAACCTCTAACGTAAGGTAGATGTAGAGGTTTACCTTATGTTTAAAGGCAAAACTCTTAAGGAAACTCTGCCTTGCGTTTTTTTTTAATTTTTTTTTTACTGAGCGGGCATTCTAACCCGAAACCCAAGAGTTTTAGGTGAAAGGAAAAAATTAAGAATTTTCAATTTGATGGACAAAAATTAAAGACCACCCCGAAATAAGGACATCCCTGATAATTGCCTGGAAATTAGTGCAATTTCTTCTTCAGACTTCAAAGTCGCTTATGCCTTAGAGCCCAAATCTCTCTCTTTTCTTTTGGAGACCAGCCCATTTGAAGGAAAAACGTGCAATTTCTTCTGGGCAATTTGGTGTTGTCTTTAACTTTTGTCTCTCAAATTGGTGGTCTTTAATTTTGTCCTTCGCCTAAAACCCATGAGTTCCGGGTTTGAATTTCCGCTCAGTCTTCCGGAGGTATATATATATATATATATTATTTTATTTTACTTTTCAAGGCAAACTTTTAGATATGCCTTAAGGAAAATTTTCGCCTTATGGGCATACTTTTAGTTATGCCTTAACTAAAACTGTGCCCTTAACTAAAAGTGTGCCCGTAAGACATAACTAAAATTATACCCCATAAGGCGGAACTTTTCCTCAAGGCATAACTAAAAGTTTGTCTTATAAGGCAAAGTCTATGCCTTAAGGAAAAGTTCTGTCTTATGGGACAGACTTTTAGTTATGTCGGATTCGGCATAACTTTAGTTTTTCCTTAAGGCGTGTATGCCGGATCTAGCATACACGGCCCCCAGCCTTGCCTTGCGAAATTATTTTTTTATTTTATGCCTGAGCGGGGGTTCGAACCCAGAACCTTAGGTATTCGCCCACCTTTTCAAGCGAATGGCAAAACTAAAAGACCAAAAATATGAGGAGCAAAATTTAAAGACCACAAATATGAGGGGAAAAATTAAAGACCACCACAAAAGAAGGACAATCCACGCAAAAAAATGATTTCTTTTGAGGTAAAGTACATTTGAATCACTTCTTAAACTATATTCAAAAGCAAGTAAGTCCTCTTAAATTAAATAAATTAAATTTTGTAACAATTTACAGCAATCCTAGCAGCCTTTCTGAAGAATGGATTGTAAATTTGTCCAAAAACTACTTTCAATGATCAAGAACCTATTTGTACATCCATTTTCTCCTTTCTTTACGATTGATTAATGTCCCATTCGTTTCAAAATACAAAGTCATGGAGACTACTATGAATAGGAAGCATAAAAGTACTTCACTTTATAATAACTTTTAGTATGACAATATGTCTCAAGGAACTAAGGGACACTTATAGCAAATGTAAAAGGTGTATTCAAGATTTTATTTTAGATAATAGTGGTGTCGGGCCAATTTATGCGCATCTTGCCTAATTTCACGAGACCCTTGCTACTTCTCACCAACATAGGTACCGAAGAGCTCGGTCCATATCTTAGATAGATGGCAAGAAATCACCTATGTCTTTCTCTTTGTTGAGTTTTGAACATGAGCCTGAAGGGTTGTCAATCCACTTCGTTAAACACCAGATCATTCCATAGGATATAAAAATTAGAAGAGGATCCAGGATTTTAAGTTAGTTTAGGTATTCTAAACTACAATCTTTTTTCACTTAATGTTTTCTAGATAGATTATTTATCCATATTAAAGTGAGTTTATATACTATTTGGATCAAATTACTAAATTCTACCTAACTTGTGACTTCAACTGTAGATCCGCCCCTAACAAAAAGTATGATAGAGAAACCTCTTTTGCTGCAAAACAAAATCAGCTTGCCTTGACAACAAAGGTTTGGTTTTAATTTTAATGCATCTTTATTCACCCAAAAAAAAAAAAAAATTGGTTTTAAGAAAAAATCCAATCCATAGAGTTCTTGATTAATGGATAAAGGTTAAACCTAAGACGAGCTAATAAACATAAAAAATGCTATAAATATTGCTTAATTTAAAAAGTGAATAACTATATTGGAAACCCCACAAAAAGTAATACACTATGAGCCTCTCTTTTTTTCTTCCTAAAGTGAAATAGTGAGAAGACAACCACCATGTCAAGATATTAATTAATTTTAAAAGTTAACCTATAAGGAAAGAGAATAATCAATACTATAACAAACTAAAAAAGTCCCATACTTGGAGATACTTTGTAAACTAGAGCATAAATCCTAAGTATGCTCTATCACATTCCACTTTGCTTAGACCTCATTTGGGCAACTCAAAAGAGTTGAAAAGCTTTGGCATTATATATTTTGTCAACAAAGATACAGCTGATTTGTCTCTGTTAATTTGCTTGAATAAAATAAGAATTGAAGATAGTGCACTACTTCAACTCTAACAAAAGTCCAAATAAGAATTGTTGTTAAGACACTAAAAAATTGCTCATTTGTAGTGATTATTCAAGAAAGCTTATCATGCATTTTATATTAAAGAATAGAAATTGTAGTTCTTACGACCAATTCTAAGATGCTTTGCATTTTCTTTTCCAACAGATACAAGCCCAGAGTACAAATGATATTTTATTTACTTCTATTCATCATAATCTACTGGTCAACTGAATTTTAATCTTTATGCAATAGGAAAAAAAAAAAAAAAAAACTGACTCCGAACAAGATTAACTTGTGCTTGTGTCTTAGCTGAGATGGCTTGTGAAATAAGAAGTCGCTTCTCAAGCAGGGGTCTGGTCCTACTCAATATCACCTAGTAGGAGGCCGTTAATTAGAATGGAAAATTTAGGTCTTCCTTTTAGGTCATTTCACATCATCGAGAATAAACATTTTGTGTTGGATGATAGGAATTTTTTGAGACCAGCAAACATGCTAAGCAAAGCTTTTGGCTTGTTAGTAGGCTAGTTCGTAAAATTAACCTTAGGATAAGTTACTAAAACAAATGAATTGATATATAATACCCTCCGTTTTCAGATTACTCTTAATTGGCAATAGGTAAACAGATTCTTTTTTCTCCTCTCACAGTTGTTTATAATAGCTCATTTTAATTTTTTAACTAACACCACAATTTATTCAGGTTTGAATGTTTCTATCAGTTTTGAATTAAATTAGACTTGGAATACCAGAACAATGTAAATCCAATATAAGCATGTCTTATTTTATGTATAATGCTAACAACCCCATGATCAACAGCTCACCTAACCTTCCTAACTTTTTCAATTACTTAATAGTTACTCCCCCATTATTTTCTTATAAGAGTATCATGACCAAGTTCCTTTTTTCATCAACCAATGGACGGACATTTATTCGCACTTGTTAACATCAGCAATCAACCAACAGAAAATTAGATTTAAATGTTTAACACGCCTGAACTTAAAGTCAAAATACCGGATGATGATATTAGGTTAAGCTTATCTTTGTCAGATAAGTGTTATTATTAAGAATATAACGATGGCGTATTCTTCATCCCTTTACAAACTTCGAAGGAATAGCTCGGTGCGCTAAATTTCCGCCTCGTGCAAGGTCGGGAAACAACCAACCACATTGTATCTAGGGCAAACATGCAACTATACCCCTCGTTACAAAAGTGGTGTATATAAATCCCTGCCGTTACAAAATAGTGCAAATATACCCTGTCGTTAGAAAATGGCGCAAATATACCCTTTTTGCTGACGGATTTAAAAAAAAAAAATCATTTAGGTTATTTTTAATTAGAAAAAATGCCACGTGACTTTAAAAAAAAGTTGAACCATTTTTTTTAGTAGACGTACTTTTCTAAAGCCACATAGTAATTTTTTTTTAAATTGGGTTAGATCCGGTTTCGTTTTAAAAAATATCGTTGACTTTCAAAAAATAAGTCTACCCATTTTTTAAAACAAATCAGGCCCAACCCACTAGAAAAAAAAATTACTATGTGACTTTAGAAAAGTATGTCTACTTAAAAAAAAATGGTTAGATTTTTTCTTTTAAAGTCACGTGGTGTTTTTTTAATTAAAAAATAACCTAAATAATTTATTTTTTTAAATCCCGCCAGCCAAAAGGCTACATTTACACCATTTTGTAACGGCCGGGGTATATATACACCACCTTTATAAAGATGGATATATCTGCTCTAAATCGCAAGTTGAGCAGTATATTTGCACCTTTGCCCTTGTATCTATTCTAGGGAAAGAAAATAGCCGCTATGTGCGAGGTCGGGGAACAACCCGACCATATTGAATCAATTGGTTATTTTCATGACTTGAATCCATGATCTCCTAGTCACATAATGGATAACCCTTTTTCTTTTTTTTTCTTTTTTTGGTGAAAACTAAGAAATTCCCCAAAATCAGTAGCCCGCAATGCGAAACTCGAGATAATAGGCCTGCCTCTCTACCCTTCTAAACACAAATACCAAACTTCAATTTTGGTTTCGGTGAGGTTCGAACCTGCGTAACCCACCCATCACAAGTTGCGCTCTTATGACTAAACCAAAACCCTAGAGGTCATGACAGTCAAATTCTTAACGTCACACCATGGCAGCTCTTCCATCACCATTGTTGAATATAAGTTAAATTATAAACCTTAGAATCGATCCCGTTAGTTTAGAAAAGTGGCAACGACTTAGCAACATCTGGCTTCACTTTAACGTCAGCAGACCATCAGCATCCACGTACGGTTGAAATTACAAAAAAACACTGTATCTTTTATCTTAAAAAGAACGATTACATTCAGAAATACGAAGATCAACACGTCTAATTAAAGTGTGACTTTTAAATTTTGATTTCTTCATTGCAGGACTAAATATATCTAAGACTATAAATACATGATAATGGATAAGTAAACTTGGTCAACAAGCTAGTTAAAGGCATGATTTTAATAAGAGAATCTCTATTCACAAGTCAACAACGAAGAGATATACGCAAGTTACATTTTATCCAATAATAAACTCATCATAGAGTTGTCAAATTCAACACCAATTCCAAATCTAACCACGTATGAATTTAACTCAAACCTTGTAGAAGTAGATGTACCCAGTGTTACCAAAGGCAAAAAGCACAAAAAGCGCATAAAAAAGTTTTTTGGGGCTTTAAGCACAAACCACAAATAAAGCGTGGGCTTTAATGAAGAAAAGGCGCAAATGAAGATCGTCCAAGACTAATAATTATAAGTACGAATAACAAATATATGGACAAAAAAAAATTGAAAAGATAAATTACGCTAAAGTGAAATATCAATTATTTAGTGGCACTTCTTCATGATTACGCTAAAGAGCCTGCTAAGCAACGCGAAGCACTCAACATGTTTCACACCTCACTTCAAGGCTTAAACGCGCTTTAAGTGCACCTTTGATAACACAGGATGTAAAAATGCACAATATATCATTTGACACTCAGCCTATATTAGTGGCGATACCATGGAAATTCTTCAGAAATCATGCTAATTTCTACAACTAATAGGCATAGTCAATCACAGACGTAAAATACAAATGAACGAGTAGGCCTTTCGTGCCCTACGGCCAATTTAATCACATATCGGCTCACATTGTTTCATGTGTCCTGGAAACAAGTTCCGGGGAAAGGTTTCGTTACCGGACTATTTCTCAGTAGTTCACTATTACATTGACAACGAATGCCGCAAGTAATTGCATTGGAGAAGGTAAGGCAACAAATTCCAACTTCTGCTCCCGCTTAGCCTCCTGCCAAGGCAAATAAGTGCCATGACAGAACCTTTGCTGTTGTACCAATTACATTTACGCCACAATCAAGTCCATGCAAATGTGAAAATTTTGTCTGCAGAACAAGACGAAAAATATCATTTTTACACCCTACAATCAAATCCATGCAAAAGTGCAAAATTTGTCTAAGAAGCAAGACGAATATATTCTTTTTCTATTGAAAACCATGGTAGCTAGACATTAAAAAACAAGGGAGAAAATGATAATTTCGGACTGCTCAAAACAATAATGGCCAGCAAATATATAAGTTTTGTATATTAAGTTAAATATTCATATAGTATACATACAATATACAAATAATATACATAAACAGTGTATATGTTTTGTATATTTTGGCTAGCGCCCGTAATCAATTTCGTCCGACAGGCCAAAAACGAGAAAAGTCCATAAAACATTACCTTTTCACTTTAAAAGAGCCAGCACCATAGATCAATTCACTTTTGAGAGGCCAAGCTTGCGGATGAACTTGTTCCTTCACGAGTAACGAGTTGAGATTCAATCAGCTGCCTTCCAGGTTGAAAGTGCGTAAATGATACGACCTTTCCATCCCTGCAGTAGCCAGTGACCGTCTACATCAATCACGAAATCCTTGTGGTACGCCTTTACCCTGTCTTTCGCCATCCTCAATATCTCCTCGTTCAAAGGAAGCTGCCTAAAACCCGCCCTAATATTTCGGACCAGCCATTGTTTATATGTTTCTGGTCTCTCAATCCTCTCAGCAGCTTCGCACGCTACAACATTCATTGCCTCACGCCCAAATATTATCTTTTCAACCAGCAGTCTCTCGGGAATTTCACGGGGAATATTTGCTTCAAGCATATCAAACACTGATGAGTAATGAAAAAGCGCCTCCCGGAATCGTGTGATAAAGAAGGGAGCATTATAAGCACCGTTTATGATTCCCTCTATGAAAACATTAGGGTTTACCTTCCGGATTAAATTCAATACAATATCTCTTGGACTATTTACTACCACAGTCTCATCGAGTAGATTCCTGAACCGATACAGGCAGTTTACTACAAGAACCTCGTCTTCCTTCTGGATCTTAAGATCCTCAACTTTAATCGTCTCCCACTTTTGTGCTATTGCTATGAATTCAAACGGAACATTGAAACTCTCAGCATAATTAGCTAACCTCCTCCCTGTTTCCTCGATCCTCTCTGCTGGTCGGAAACCGGGGTTCGGAAAATCTATCCCGGTTATGCGGAGCTTGGGGGGTCCACCTGGTCTACAAGAGAGACGTTGTATGAAGCAAGGCCATTGGAATCCGTACATGATACCGAAATCTATAATATGTACTGTCGATGCTGTTTCAGCCAAATTCATAATTGTCTTATTTGAGAAGAAGTTAGAGAGCTTTCTAAACGGGCAGGCAGCAAGAAATAGCTGGTAAGCTTTCAGGATATCAGCTGCTGATGTAGGCAAGGAAATAAGATCAGTATAAATCTGAGTACCAGAACCAGCCATGCGAGCCTCAAGACCGTTCGCGAAATAATGGGCCAACCTCTGCATCCCATCCCCTGTTGGAGAAGAATTCTGCCTAATCTGCTTCAAAAACTCGTTTGCTGTCCTTCGATCATCTGCAGCAACAGCTTGTGCACAAAGTGTCAAGATCGTTCTTAAGTCGACCGCATCTCTTTTACCACCTTGCTTCTTTCCGCGAGACTTCCTACCAGTAGAAAGGATGTTCTTCTCTGGAGCATTTTTACTTGATACCGTCTGCCAGGACTCGCGAAGAGCAGATTCATTTTTCCCTCCACTGCATAGCAATACTTTATCAAACAAATCTGATCGGACGGTTGATTCATAAAAAACTGCAGATTGCTTGTTACTTCTTCTCTCTTCCATAACATCGTCATCATCATGATGAGTGTTTTTCTTCCCTCTTATTGATCCTTCAAGAGATCTCTGTTTCCCACGATGCTCCACCTTCACATCTTTTCCGTTTTCATTATTATCCTCCTTCACCACTACATTATACCTTACATCGAGGAGCAAACTATTACCCGTAGGAAGGAACTTACTTGCTTCCTCAACGCCTCTCTTAAACTGCATGATCGACTCAATATCACTAAATATATCCGGAATCTGAATCGAGCTGCCCACAGGAGAATCCACATGTGCATCTGTGACAGTTCCCGAGCTGCTCGGTGAACTGTGGGATGACTGTGAACTCGAAGCAGCATAAGCAGAATCAACCGGAAACTGTTGAGTATGCGAAAAGTCAGAATCACCAAGATCAGGATTCCAATTCGGGCATAGTAAGCCATCAGTAACATCACTTACACAACTATAACAATTACTACTATCCTGACCTAAATCTGGCATTTTCTGATTGGGGGACGGAGGGTATTTCTGTCCAATAACTTCGTAAAACGATCTTTCAGCAGCTTGAAGAGCTGCAGACTCGTGAAACGTACATGCTTTCTCTTCAATATTCTCTTCCATAAGCATCTGGCTTATGTACTTAAGAACTACATCACTAAAATCATAATCCTCATGAGAGTTATCGGTAACCGATGGAACTAAAACCTCCGGTTTTGGATCAGGTTGAAATTGTGGAACATCATCACTAACTCTAAGATTGTTAATCAGATTCACATCCGGAAAATATGACAAACCATCATCTTTTAATGATGTTGCATCATATAGCCCCTTATAATTTCTATCCATGACCATTTATTCTGCAAGAAAACAACAACCCAAATCCCAAATCACATCAACACAACAATTATAGTAGTGGCTCAAAAAAAGAAAGTTTTTTCAGCATGATAGCATGATGGTACTAAATCTAAATCAATTAAAAGTCCACTTTGATTAACAAGACACCCTTTTTGTTTTAGCACAAAAAATTGAAACAATGAACGAAAACACATTATAACATGACACCCTTTTGTTTTTTTACTTGAAATGGGTAATTAAATTTTAGCAAAAAGATTAAATCTTGGTAGACAAATCCCTAAGAAAAAGTAAGTATAAGTTTCTTTAAAAAGGGTGGATATTAGTCTTATAAACAGGGTAAAAAAAATCAATAATTACATAAGACTTTAATCTAAATCTTGAATTCTTGATACTAGTGTTTATCTTAAAAAGTAAAAAAGAGTGATCTGTATACAGTGTGTATATTTGTTGCATAAGAATGATGGATATAGAAAGTACCTGTGATACTGAGAAATCTGAGATGTCTAAAAATAGATAGAGCAGAGCAAGGAAGAAAGAAATGATGGGAGAGAGAAAAAGTATTAGAGCGGCGGTGCTGTAAAATTTTTATGCCACTTGCTTACATTTTGATATTTAAATAGTGCTGTAATAAAATATTTGATAAAGATTGAAAGGTGATGAGAGAGAGAAGATCTCAGCCGTTTAAATGATAAACCTGGCGGGGTGTCGTGGGTGGTGGGGGTGTGGGGTAGAGAGGCGGGCGGGGGGGCGGGGGAAGGAGTTGGTTGAGGGGTTTTGGGGGTGGTAACACAGAAGATTTACCAAGAAGAAAGAAGCGAGTGCTATCAAAAAACTCGAGGTAATAACACAGAAGATTACCTAAATGAAAGAAGCTGTCAAAAAACTCGAGGTAGGAACACAAAGACTACCTAGAAGAAAGAAGCTATCAATACATTTACTTAGAGCCTGTTTGAATTAAATTAACCAATCAAAAAAATAAGTTAGTGTAGTCTAACTCTCTTTTCAATTAAAATAGAGTTTCAAACAAACCCAATTAATTTTTGGGCTTATTTTAAGACAAAATGGCTGTAAAACACTCAAAAAAAAAATTGAAAAACAACATAGTGCAACTTATCCAATCATTTAATGTCATTAAATTAACCAATCATATTCTCTCTTAATTAAAATAGAGTCTTTTCCATCATTTTATTAAAATCATCTCAAGCTCTCAAGCGAAGTTCATAAGGACTTTTAATGACATTAAGTAAATATAGTTCCTGAAGTCTGGTCATTCCTTCTGACCTATAAATCATACGTACCCGTATCATATATTGTTAGCATTAACAATTAATCAAAATATGGGCACCCTGATGGATTTAGTTTACAAGCTATAAGCCTATAACATATTAAACCATGCTATTAACCTCTTTCTTTTCTACCAAAAAAAAAAAAAAAGAAAAACCTTTCTTTGAGATTTCATAGCTTTCACTTCAATACACCAATAGTTTTTAAGTTCTGAATTTTGTGTGAGAACAAAAAATTTCCTTCGTGATTTTGTCCAAGTGAATAGGGTGAATTATGGTTATGGGCTTGGATTGGGTCGGTTTTATTGCCATGTGGACTGAGAAAAAAAAGTTCATGTGGACTAAACTAAATGTCATGTCACATTTTATTGGCCAAATATTAATTCAATAACTTTTGATGTGATATTGGGAAAGTTGGTGATTTTGATGTTACCGGAAAAAAAAATGACTTTGAAAGATCATTACATAGGCGGGTGACCTTCTGTGTTACTATCTCGAGTTTTTTGGTAGCTTCTTCTTACTAGTAATTAACACAAAGTTTAATCATAGAGCTGATTATGATGGTTGAATAGGATTCTTTCACTCTCACATTTCGAGTTTGAGATATCAGAAAGGAAAAGATGTTACATACCAAATGCTTTCCTATCAAATGATGTTTATGCAGGCCAAATTTGGATTTATCACCTCAAAGCCATGTATGGTGAAGGCAAAACGTTCATCAAGGGAATTCAAAATATAAAACAGTAACACGAAATAATTTAAGGATATCTAACCTCCACTATATAGACATAAAAAAAATTGTCAACCCTTTGAGCCTCCCTAACTTTGTTCTGCCCCAAAGCGAGGATCATAGTTTGGAAACCTGATGAGAAATATAATAAGAGTTTTATATCTTTTTATCTAAGGGCGTGTAAAAAAAGGCCAGTCAGGTGCACAAATCATCTCGCATTAGTACGGTCAAGGGAAGGGCAACACTCGAAGAATGTAGACAACCTAACCTAATCAAGCATTAGTGGTACAATTTGCTGCGTCGAACCCCCGACCATAGGTCATAAAATTGACGACAACTTTACAGTTACTCCAAGACTCCCCGTCATCTAAGGGCATGTAACGTACCAAAAATACTCTATGAATCGTATGGTCTTAAACAAGACATGTTATTTTTATAAGAAAATATCAATAAAGATAAAAATAAAAATATTTAAATTTAAAACTTGCAAAGTATAAAAATGTGGCATTCTTCTTTCAATAGACTAAAAAGGGAAATTACATATAAATTGAAATGGAGTGTTTATTACATTTACTGTAATTTACATTTAATCTTGCATTTTAATTCGATATAGTATGTTATTTGTCTTAATTTATAGGTCGTTGATCTCAATTATTATAAAATGTTATTTGTAATTGCCTTTAAGATGATTTAATAGTGAAATTTTTTTATACTGTTAATATATACAGTGTTTTACAAAATTTCATATGCGATCTCTAATGTAGGCAACGTTATATGCCAAGGATCTAACTTATATACTTTAATATAAAAACTTTACAAATATCACATCTTGTTATTTAACATGTAATGTTATTGTAGACTCTCCGCATGATTGATTTTATTTATTATGGACAGTCATCTATACTAGGAGGTTAGGATAACGAAGCGAAACATGAGAAAATATTTTTGAAATTATCTCAAAAGGTTTTGCTCGATTAGTATACAAAAGTTAAATTCATATACTAAATGTAGGCTCCTTAAGTTTTATTAGTTTAGATTTTAATCCTATTTTTGTGTATAACTGATGTATTCCCCAAATGTTATTTTATATTGGGAATGTTAGAAGCCCACAAAATCAGGTGGTCCATTGTTTGTCGAAAATTGAAATAAGTGTGCAAAGTATAATGAATTTTGGCTCTGACAATGTGGCGACATCAATTTAACGAGACAAAAATAGTTATTCTGAAAATTCTTTTTATATTACTTTTTTGTCCTTTGCGATTATAAGGTTCGACTTGTCACTTTTTAGTCCTTTGGTGATCACATAATGTATAAAAGATTCCCTCCAGAGGTTTCTGTTTTAAAAAGTGATTTTTTTTCAATTAAACATTATAGAGCGTAGTATTTTTCAATCTTTATCAAAAATATGTTTATACCTTTTTTTTTTATTCAGCGAGAAAAGCATAAATTGTTTCAAGAATAATCGTTCAATCTTATACTCTTCGGAAATACAATCCGACTCATTTTCTTAAGAATTTAACGTATTTAAGTTGACCATTGTGAAATCTTTTTATATTAGCAGTATAATTTAGTTCGTTATAACAAATTGATTTTGTTTTGCAATAAACGTACATTTACCATTAACAAAGTATTTGTAAGAATTTTTTAAATATTATATAGTAATGTTTAAGAAATTTTCAATGCATATACAAGGAATAATTTGTAGGACATATTAAATAATATATGCATTAAATTATGCAAGAATTTGTATTTTTTTTAGCTGGATAAAATGTTGAATAAGAATACATTTATTAGCCATAGGAGAAATAAAGTTCTTAAAGATAAAAATATAAAAATATAATGAAAGTAAATAATGCTTACACAATAATTCTTTTCCTCTTATTATTTTTTATATAACAATTTACACATTATTAATTATCTCATGTCAATCTCTTTGTTGTTATCCACTATGCTAAATAATTTCTTACACTAATAATTCACATGCAGCATCCTAAAGTGATTTCTCAATCGCACGACAAATTCCTGTTAACCAAGACTTTTCTTTGTCACATGCAGCATCCATCAGAAAAATGTATTTATAAATTATAATATTCAAAGTAACAGAGAGAGCACTAAGAAACTTATATTTAGGAGTTATTCTTGTAAATTTCATATGAATACACTTGTAAAGTCGAATTTCTGAATTTAAGGTTTGTATCCTTCTTACATCAATGCTTGAATAAAAGGGAGTGCAAAGAATAAAACTTCAAAAGCGTTTATAAGCTGACTCGATCAATTTATAAGCTGAGCCAAACACCTTCTAAATGTCTCTACCAGACCATCACAATTGCAAATCATCAAGACAGTGGGGAGAGAAGTCTCCATGATTAGCAAGTCAGGAGTCGACTGAAGATGAAGGCTGGAAGAAATTTCTTTACGAATTCCAACCATGGAGACGAATAATTTTCACCGCTTTTATCATTTTCGGCATAAGTGTATTTTAAAATTTAGCTTGGAGACATTTACAATCAGCTTATAGGTAACTTTCCTGAGGTTGAATAGAGTAGGATCATATGCATGGTATAATCAAGGCAATCCAAAGTGATTTTTGTGGACATACTTAGCCATTACACTAGGGATAGATTAGACAAATGGAGAATCTATACTAGCTAGTTTAATGTGTCCTTTGTGTGAAGTGGAAGTGGAGAATCATCAGCAAATGTTTTTCAACTGCATATACTCAACTCAGGTGTTGACTAAGATACTCACATGGCAGGGCATTTCCAGATGAGCACTGACCTGATCTGAGGAAGTTAATTAACTAGGCTGTTAGGCATGCAAGAGGGAGGAGTTTTACTGCAGTCTTGTTTAAATGGTTTTGGCAGGGGTAGTATACCATCTCTAGTTGGAAAGAAACCAGAGAATTTTCCAGCACAAAAGAAGAACACGACTTATTGACAAAGAGGATCATCCAGGAAGTCCTTTACAGAGGTGTTTTATGCCCAAAATTAGCTAGCTTGTTGCAGTCATTAAACTACTATCCTTAGTGCAGTCTGTTTTGCTAGCGTTTTAGTAGTAGTGTTAATACACAGAGGAACATGGCCTGAAGGTAGGGTTTTGTCCACTTCAACTGTCGGATTATACCTGTACTTATTTGCCAAATAAAGGTAACAGAAAGTCTTCAGTTACCACAAAAAAAAAAAAATGGTTTCGGGTATTTTAGACTCGTTGAGCTTGTGCTAAAATTCTAGCGTAATTATGGTGATCTTTGGGTTGTAACTTTGATTAATTGTCCTACAATTTGGTGGAGTAATATTTGAGAATTCTAATTGATTATGTCCTTTTTGAATGTTTCTATGGATGATTAGGGTTTGTTGATTCTATTATTTTATCTTTACTTTGCCTTCTTAATTTTCTTGTCTTTCAATTAAATGAAAATTATCATTAACCAACCAAACAGCACTAACGGGTATAATATGAGTCTTTTCCACCAACTTTATCGTTTTCATCATAGTTCATTATTATGTGGTTCTTATTTCAATTTATAAAAGACTAATTAACATGATTTAAATTGTGATGCCACGTACTGCAATGCCCCTTTTAATATACTCACTCTCATTGCATCAAAATCCAAATACCACAGACAAAAACGTTGACACAAAATTCGATAGGATAATGACATTTTGATGTCCTATCCAACCAATGCCAAACAGGTTACTGAAATGGTCCATTATCTATAACCCTACAGAAAAAGCTAGAATAAATTTTTTAATTAATAAGCATAAAATATACTTCATTAATTATTCTTTTACGATAATAAGTGAGTTAAATATTTCATAATGCTGTATGCAATTTTAAAAGATGTACTCCATTCGTCTCAATTTATGTGTAGCAATTAAAATTTCGAGAGTCAACCAAGTCTTTGTTTGAACAAAATTTCTTTATAAGTCTTTTAAATATTTTAAGTTGTTAATGAATGTGATTTATATTAATTTTTACGTAGTTTACAAATATATAAATTTTATCTCAAAAAACTTAAAGCTTCTATGTCCGAATTCACGATCAAAGTTTAAAAGTTTGAATCTTGAAATTTCAACTGTGCCACATATATAAATTAAGACTGAGGGAATATATCAAGAGGTCCATTCTGCTGTTATGAAATTATACATCCGACCATTGTCACCTTAAGGTGACATTTACTTGGTGGCACTCTGCACTTCGAAAGAAATAATCTCCATTTAAAACCTAATATTTTTATACATTGTTTGATCTTAATTTATTTTTCACATAACTAATATCTACATAATTATGCGAGACTTTATGCGAGATTGAATGTTTGTAAAATATAGTGTTGGTTGCGCGATCAAAGTCTTACAATTGAGCCCAAGTTCAGCGGGACGAGTATGACGAATGTAGATGACGGAGTGAGGCTCGGTTTACTTCCTATGCTTACAGACTCACACATACAAAAGAGAATCTATTGCAGACTTTGGTCGCCATAAATACTCAGACGATGTGGGTGACACATAGTTAATTTTGGAAATTGACCCATGGATTGTAGTAATGAGCCACGTATAACGTAATTAGTTCTAGGGGAAGACCCTTGATCGCGAGGTGATGGGTCACGTGGAACATAGTTCGAGGGAGAGATTGTTGGGTACAAGAACAAATTAGTTCTAGGGGAAGACCCTTGATCGCGAGGTGATGGGTCACGTGGAACTTAGTTCGAGGGGCAGATTGTTAGGTGTAAGAACAAAGTCCCACATGCACATTGGGAGATGAGAAGATTGAAAAGCTACATATAAGGTTTGAGGTCTCTTATTGGAGTGAGACCTTTTGAAAAAATCATGCAGACTTGACTCAAAACGGACAATATCACACCGTAACAAGAGTATATGTGGACTGATTGAGCCCTAACACATAGAGTAAATTAACTAAATGACACCATGATCGGCCTCATATCAATAGGAACTACTAATTCATAGATAAAGCTCTTATATATCAAAAAAGAATAAAAGAATTTTTTTATTTTTCAGTGTTCAACTAATGCCATAAGAAAAGCCATCAGGAAAATTTTGCCGTTGGAGAATTTGGTCTGAATTTGGCGAATTTCTAATAGTGTTTTTTTTCTCTTTACAACGAAAGATCACAACTATGGAAATATACAACTGAGTGCTAAAATTAGCAACCACTTATAACTCTGTGTGTGTATAGATTGATAGTTTGATTAAATTCAATCTTGGTCTACGACCCCCTTGGTTATTACTTATTTCTCTTGTCCCAATTTACGTGATACTTTTCGTTTACCGAGATTCACTACTAAAAAATCTCTATTTTCCATTGATCTCCCACTGAAAATACTCAATGGCTATTTCTCACTGAATGTCGGTGGGAAAAATCTAAATAATAGTGTTTTCACACAGAAAAAGTAGGAAGTTTCCCAACGTTTCGATGGGAACCTGTTACCTACCATGCATTTTCCCAGTGAGGTAGTTCGGTGGGAATGAGATGAGAAAATCATGTTTTATAGCACAAATTACCCACTGAATGTCGGTGGGAAAAAACTCTATTTCTCGTAGTGATTCAAACTGCATGAACTTTGACCAACATTTTAAGATGTATTTTTTCACCAAATTGATATGAGAAAAGTTGCAAATTATAGTACTTTTCATATAGTTTTCAAATATATAAACTTTAATCTTAAAATATTAAGTTAATCTAATCCAATTTAGCTTCAAAGTAGACTCGAAAAGCAAAAAATGTGATATAAATTGGGATGGAGGGAGTAGTAAATAAAATTCAACTGTTAAACGTGCACGATTAGTAACAAATGATGGCTGCTAATTATTGAATAATTACAATTACACGAAAACAGAAACATCCCTTATAGTTCTTGGTGGGATTGAGAAAGTAATATCGAAAGCTAAAGATTGCACCAAATTAGCTTTTGATTCGTTGAACATGCCAGAATATACAAAGTTTACTGTTACATGCTATTAATAACCAATTAATTAGTTTTATTTTATTTTTTTTAACTCACAAACAAAGGCACTACATATTTGGGATAATGGATTTGAATTTTTATAGTTAAATTTTTTTTTTTTTTTTTTTTTTATATTTATTGAAAATTTAGTAATTTATCAACACACACATATTGAAAGCGATGGGTCGATTAAATTCGTGACAAACATGCCGCATTCACCCCAACTAATCACAAGGATAAATATATAGTAATGATAATTCTATCGTGATTTCAAACCTCGACTTTTTTTGTTGGATGTGAAAGTGCTGACGGCTTTATAACTTTCACACACTTTAAAAAAATTTGAGTCCAAACACTTTTATAACTTTTCTTCAAACTTCAATCAAATTGAGACCAAACGCCTACCTACTCCTCTCTCTAATGTTATTTTTCTTTGATAGAGAGAGCCGCCATTCTAATACTATTCTTTTAATCCATTTATTAATCAAAAGTTAAACCAAGGTTGATATATTCAGTTTTTTAGTAATTACACGGTTCAGATGTATTGATAATTCCTGTTGACAATGGGTACGAGGAAGAGTAAAATACGACGACTCTTAATGGGTGGTATAAATAGAGGTAACATGAAAGTAGTCAAGTTTCAAGTTGATTAATCAACCTAAATAAAGACCACAAACAAAGATTATGCCAGTCAATTCAGTAATGCAAAATGGGACACATATTGCATCTATCCTTAATGATGTTGCCCCTAGAAAAAAGGAAAGAAATGGGCATGTGATCACTTTTCGGACAACTAATTAACATTAAATCGCTATTTTAAAGTTATTTAACGTAAGCCGCTTATAAATTCACAAATAAAAATTAGATAAAAATGTTCCTAGTTAAACCAGTTAAAAACACCAACAAACTCAACTTATGTTTATTTTAATGCGAAAATTAAATTTTGATAACAATATCACTGTCTCCTCAAATTTTTGTATAGGGTTATGGAGTTTCTCTAGGGTTCCACTTTGCACTATTTTGATACATTCATAGAGTTTTACTTGCACCATTGTAAAAAAAAAAAAAAAAAAAAAAAAAATTAAAAATTACTGGAATTCCACTTGCACATTCGAACCGTATGAAGATTTTTTAGAGTTCATTTTGAACATTTTTTTCCTTCTGAAATTTCACTTGCAGGAAAGTTTTCTGGAGTACCATTTGCACCATTTTGAACTCAAGAAATATTTCCTAGGTGGTACCTACAACCCATGGGTGGTATCTTAGAAAACAATTGAGTTGTACAAAGAAACTATAATATGAGAATTTCATGGATGGTACCTGAAAAAATAATGGACAATTTTATAATAGTACCTATATAAAAGTAAATAGATAAAGGTTGAAACACCATGATTTTTGCTTGAAATTTGAACTAATAAAAGTTAAAAGATTCATGAAATTTACTGCACATTTGATATTTCAGAAACTTTTCGAACTCCGACACGAGTTTCACCCGTCAAAGTTTCAAACTCCAACACTCCATGTTGAAGTTTTTCTATGTTTTAGTTAGGAATACTTTCTATTAAATTTTTATTCACTGTTTAAAAGGTAATAATTTCTAGTTATATTTTAAATAGTATTAAATATTAACAAGTGGTGCAAAACCTACCAGGATAATTTCAATAAAATAGAATCCAGCATGAAATATTACATCCACGTAGCCATATTTTTAATTTACATCCGCATAGTCAACTTTTTTTACAACAGTGTTTATACACACGATATACGACACTATACACTTATTGTAGACAATGTATCAACCTTGTAAAAAGTCTATAACAATGTATAAAAGGGCCATTTCAGGTAATACTAGAAATATGGTCCATTTCGAATAAACTTTTTCTCCAAATAGACATAGGATGTTATTTTCCCAAAACTAACCTTCCAATCTAATTTTTACATAGAAAAGTACTCAAAGAACAAAACAAATTAGAGATGGATTGTGCTGGTCAAGGCCCAAAAGATCCAAAAGGACTTTCCGATATCTATATCGAAGGTACTTGTTCACATGCGTCCATATAGCAACCCCACTAAAGACCCACTTATAGGGTCCATATCACCTTTTTTGGCCCAATACATGTGGACCATTGTCCACATTGAAAGTTCGAGGTTGTCTCCAGTAAAAAGCTGGTATGTTCTAGACGTCTTTTCATAGCCACAAGATAATGTAGCAAGGCATAACATAACTATGGATTAAATTTATATATTTGTATATATAGTACGTTTATAGCGTAGAGGATGTCAACATCGTCACCGTAATTTGACGGTTATAATAGTTTCTCACTTAAAAATTACGATTTGGTAATATCAGTTTTTGGTTTCTAAAAATGCGCTATACTATTACCATACTGAAGTGGATTATTAAGTTGATTTACATTTTGTGCAATATGATAAGTCGGCAATCAAGGTTTGTTCTACTCAACTAACATAATTGAGAATTATGAGTTCGATAATAGCGATAACTCTTTTATCCTTGAAATGAATGAAAATTGTCTAGTGTTGACTGAAAATAGCACACATGTTTGAGTAATTCGATATACTGGACTTTTCTACATCATGTCTTTGTCAAATAGCAATAATTCGAAAAACTTCTTTTTATAAAAATTATCGGAAACACAAGGACTCAATCGTATGAAATATGTAAAATACAAGATTTTCAACCATAACAACAAAGGGAATGCTTGGTTTATATTATGAGAGAAAGACATGCCTACTTGTTAGGGGTGTCAAAATTTCGGTTTGGTTTGACTTGAAAAAAAAAGCGACCATAATTGAAAATCATTACATGTATTCAATTTTTAAAATATTTTATAGATAAAAATATTTCTTTGTAAAGTAATTTATAAATATTTCTTAAATTTTTTCGTAATTTTTTATCTATTATCATATTATTCTTTCGTGCTTAGAATTTTGAATGTCGATAAGTTTTATATCATGTATGTTAATCTCAAATAAAGTCAAACCAAAACCAACTCAACACTAATCCTAACAAAAGAAATTCAATTTACCACTAGAAATGACAATAATGTTGGATATCTATTCTTTAGTTTTGCACTACATAACTTAAGTTTTTTCTCTAATTAATACTTATTTTAGCATGACTTAGTATTTTTAGATTATGGTCATTTTCTTTTATGGCTTGTTAATTAGCAATATTTATTTTAACCGATTATATTAGCTTTTTTGAATATTTTAATAATGTCATCACTCTTCTCACATTTTGTGTTATTTTCTTAAGAAACACCTTAATTATATAATTGTATCTTACTAGGACTAAAGAAATATTTAAGTAAAAGTTATTTTTTGTATCAACCATAACAAAACAAAATCCGGGAAAACCGAACAACCCGAGAAAACCCGAGGGTTGAAAAACCCGAATTTTATTGGTTTGATTTGGTATATAAATTTTAAAACCCGAGGTTTGGTTTGGTGTTTAAAAAATGAAAGACATGCCTACATGTGACATTAGATATTGACTAGTGCCAATTATTATATGAAATGAATTAAAGATATATCACGAGGCAACATGCTTAGTGAAATTTTTAAAACTCATACTATCTATCTATGTTATTTTAAAAGCATGACTATAAATATTGGTTGAAAAATATCCTTTAAATATTGAATGACTTTTATACTATATATAACATACTTCTCAAAAAACCTAAACTATAAACCTAAAAGCACGTTTGTAATATTCTTTAGGGACAATCCTATTACTTCTAGGAAGTAGGAACTAACTATATTATTAAGTAGATTAGGAACGTAGTTAAAGTTAGAAAATTAAATCTATTAACATATATACTCCTTTGCACATGAGTAGGTAATAATTATTAGACATATTTTAATAGGCTTAGGTGTTCTTATGTTTGATCTTAAAAATAAAATAAGAGTCAGTAAACTAAAGTATTTTTACAAGATAACGAATAAAATAAATATAACAATTTTGAATAAAAAATTTATTTTGAGAATTTATCCAATATCAAGGACTTTGAATTCCAAATTAACTAATAACATCATATTACTAAATTAAAATTTTGCAATAAAATTTGGATTAACCTAGTAAAATGTGGGTCAATAAATTAGTATAAATTAAACATTAAAGTGAGGACGTTTAATTTATATTCATAGGCGAAAGGAGGGCATTTTTAACAAACACTAATGTTAAGCCCAATGGGAGTCCCGGGAAAGAGGGCAAATTTAAACAATTTTCATACATTAGTTACCCTTTATTTCGCATTTAATGACATTTCACATAGGTAAATAAACGTGTGAAATACTGATTGACTTTTATGCCCTTCAACATTATAATATTTTGTAAGAAAATTATTCTGTATTGGAAAAATTAAAATACTTGAAAATTCTAGAATATGTATACGTTGAAAGTTTATTATTTTAGGTATGCATTTGACGCAAGATATATTCGTGCAAAGCACGAACATAGAGACTAGTATATAATACTAAAATTGAAGTGCTGAAAAATTCAATTTGGTATGGTAATTCGATATCTACCAAAATATCTACATTTTTAAATTTGATAAGAAGTTTTTTGAATATATTTATCACCAGGCAGCATGCCTAGTAAAATGTTATTGATAAATTAAACAAGAAGAGTAATTTATATTTAGTCAATTTTATTTGATGGGATAATATTGTTATATCTTGAAGGAACCTTGAAATGCTTGGTAAATTTGCACGCCGAGGAGGTCACGGGTTCAAGTCGTAAAACGTGACTCTTTAGAGTGCGAAGGTAAAAAATTTCTAAAATAGGCCTTTGTGTTAAACGCCCTTCGAGACCCCGCATATAGTGAGAGCTTTGTGCACCGGGCTACCCGTTTATAATGATGTTATATATTAATTACTATATGTCAGTAAATAGAACTCAAACCCTAATTGCATAATTTAGATTATGTTGGTTAATTTCACGTGATTGGGTGTTTGCGACATCAAAAGGATCAACTTTTTTATTTGTTAGTCGAATGTTAATTACACATAGCAATTCCAGAAGTACTCGGTACTTTCTCGAAACCACAATTCTAAAATATTCTACGTTATGAACGAGTTGTATTTTCTTCAAGATTATAATTATTTTTTTGGGCAATAGATGTAGAAGTTTCACTACAACATATCTATTCAGAGAAAGGAATCAAGAAACAACTAGAGAAAACAGGAAGCAAATGACTTTTTGGTTTTATTTGTCGGATCTTAGAGCAAATATAAGATACGTTAAATTGTTAATAATGATGGCAGTGATTTCATACTATCACATACTTTGTTTTGCTTTGCTTTTTCGTTCATTTTTTAAGGCACAACTTTTGACGTGCATCTTTTTCTCTTTCCTTAGGAGGACATAATTTATATGTAAACTAGTTATTTTGGTCTACTTTTTGTGTTGAAATTTTCTAGAATTAAATAGGAGTTTTGTGATATTTTTGGTTAATTTTTTTTCTTTACATTTCCTCTTAAATTTAATCCCAGAATTTGTTAAAATATGTGATAAAAAGTCAAGAGAGTTCACTTTTTAGATTTAAACGATTAAAACTCTGCTAGAATATTTTTTTTTTCCTGACAGAAGAATCAAAGATTCTATTGGTTCGACGTGAATCTCTCAGATAGTCCAAACTCCTATACATATGGTGAGATAAATTAAAGTAATAAAAAGAATATTACTCCATAGTAGCAAGACAAAAGTCTCAGATCTGAGATTTTGATTGAAAAGTGAATGGATACGATATTTATATATGAAGATATTTAATTTGTCAGGCTGGCTGCGATTTGCTTTATATATAATCTTGAGCAATTTTTTCGAATTTATATTGAAGTTATGTTAGTGAACGCATGCGTGTTGAATAAGGTTCTTCTGCCCACCAAAAGTTGTGATCTGTAATGAGTTTAGGATTTAAATGTAATGAATTTATTTTATCATCAAAAATTAAGAATTTAAATTTAATATTTATTGAGATTTTAGTAGGTTATATATATACTTCGTATAAAAAATTTTGGTCAAAAGATTATATCCGTCGGTGATAGGGTAGTAAGTATCTCTCTATCTTTAATCAGAAACTTGGGTTCGAGATGGGGGAAACCGCGAGTGGGTGACTTTTTATAAAGAAGGCTTTAAGTGCAAAGTAGATTTTTTTCAACGCAAATTCAAATTAATCGAACCCACAAAACGAATACTAAACACTGAGGGGTTGTTTGGTTTGAAGACAAACTATGCTAGAATTAGTTATCCTGGTATTATTTCTTATTGACTATTAGGTTTGTAGTATTAAAAACAACATGCATATCATAACTTCCAAGAAAAAGTTACTTGTTTGTAAAAATACAACCAATTTATTTAGTAGAAAAAAGGTTTAAGGGACCTCAAGAGTATTTTTCTTTTTCATTGTTTTATCCAGGATAACTAAACATGATACTATTATTCCACCATTTGGCAGGGATAACTTATACTGATACTATTTTTAGTTTTGATATAGCTTATCCCAAATTATATACCAAACAAGAAATAAGATATGTAATACTAAATTTTTATCCCAAAATTATTTATGCTTGTCCAACATACCAAACGAGCCCTAACAGAAAAAGGGTGCTTGTCGGTAGATTAATTTTCTTCTTGTTACTTGATATAGACGTAAAAAAGAGTCAGTTGGAGCAACTAACAACCTCTTTGCCTATGTATCTGTCTGTCCCAGTTTGGTCGCTGCATTAACACCTTTTGGTCCTAGACAAGAATGGGTTGAGTCTGATCTAAGACACATAAACATTAAGAAAATTATTTATTTGCAGACAATATTTATGTTAAATAGAATAATTTAACTATTTAGTTACAAGTTAAATAAACATATCTTATTTAACCAAAATTAAGTGCTATAACTTAATAATGCAAATATCCTGGGATTGGTATAAATATGAAGATAAATTTTTTTACAGCAAATTTTAGTAATTGCCCATCTTTTGAAGCAACTAAAGTCAAATATTCATATTTCATGCCGCAAGTAACGTGCTGCTTTGCTTTCCCAAAGTACTAAAGAAAAAAGATTAATTCACCAACAATTTTTATTTGTTACGTAATATTGTGGTTGTATTGCCACTGTTATTCATATTATTATTCATTTCCAATTTCTTTTTAATGTCCACCTTTGTTTCTTATTTATTTACTCCTGGCCTCTTCTTTAAGTTATTGTAATGTGCCGAGCTCTTTTCGAGTCAACACATGATGAAACTTTAAATCTAACCTTGCAGTTGCACTAAATTTCTTTTTGCTTGTATTTCCCCCAAGTCCTGAATGTTCGATGACCAATTACTTTTTCTATACAGTCAAAGATTTGAATTGACGCTTGCAGCTTTATATGATGAACAAAAAGATTTGATTAAATATCATATGAAAGTACAAAATGTAAATGAAATAATAGTACTGGTAGAGAAATAACACTGCTAATTACATTGAAGTTATACCAGAAACAATCTAATGTACATAATACATTTGAATCAATTACATGAAAGAATAGAACCAACAGAAATAAAGAGATCCCTATTGCTTGTTAAACTGTTTTATTCAATGAATCATTTACAACTACTGCCTGTCTTCCCGGTCAGACAGGAAGACTTGGCAATAAAATCAGTGCGTGAGTGCGTGAGAGCGCGTTAACTGGTCACCGGAAAGAGTTTTTCTTTACAATTCATTCTCGTGTTTCCTACAACAGTATTTTAAACAAATTTCTCTAAGGGGCCATGATAGTGAGGATTCACATAGCTGACCCCGTCTTACTTGGCATTGAGGCGCCAACGTTCTGCACCTTAGCATCCACCAGTTTTGGAGCTTCAGCATGATGTTTCCCGTGTTGCTTAGACCAGTAGGCATGGGCAGCTAAGACCCTGTCCAGAAGCTCCTGGGGCACGGCCTCTCCCCGTCTTTGTTGTGGGGCAATGCTTGCTGTATGGACTAATGTCTTCCATTTATCCTAATGTAAAACCAAGAACACCATATTAAGAGATGATGGGAAAAAGTCATAAGCTTTGCTAATACATAATTAAGATTTAGTATAAGATCTAAGCTTATCCAGAACTACTCAGTGTTTTCCGCTTTTGCCTTCTCATGCGATTGCAATATCATACACCTAAGGAATCGTGTATGTATGTAAATCATCTTTTCATACTATAACATGCTTAGTTCTCATGTTGAAACAGATAACTAAGACGTAGAATAACAAGAAATGATATTTACTTCAGAGCTAAGGATAGCATGCAGAAGTATCAAGGATATAAAATATCAATTCTCAAAAATTGGCTTACATCAGAGCGAAATGAAATCATATTCTTTCTTTGTCAATAAGAAAAAGATAAATGCACCAATTAGATGTCTAACCTTCACGTCAACATAAGTTCGATGGTCAGCATACTCAAAAGCTCGGATTTTGACGTCACGCCACCTGTGTAATCAGAGATCAATAAGAACACAGATTTGGAGGATCACAAACTTCTGACAATTTTTCCTGATTGTAAGGAAAAGGGGGAAGGGGGGGGGGAGGGGGGGGGTAACCACTGTTCAAGAACAGGATATTATAGTTCGGATACCTTCCAGTTCCAAGCTGCTCCACAGCTTCAACTAGAGCTTCTACTTCTGCAGCTGAGAATGGTCTTCTTGTTCTACGTTGTGAAAGTTCAGCACGACTCTTTTTTGGGCCCACAGGAACCCCCGCAGGTGCCTCAGCATTCAGAGGAGAAACTATGACCAAGGCTCTAGAATCAGGAATTGCTACATCACTTGTTGGATTAATAGGATTTGTAGGTGATAGCGCCAATTCATGGTAATCTTCATCATGCTTGTCCAACTTAGTCTTTGAAGGATCTGATGAAGCACTTGGATGCTCTAATTCCAAGACAGGACTAGGTGGCCGCCTGAATGCAAAGATTCTATATTAGTCTAAGCACAATAAACTGCGCAATATAGCAATAATCTTTTGAAACTTTGGTTTTCTTGAACACTTCGATAATCGTCTAATGGAATACAACTCAAAAGCACAAACTGGGCAAGTCCTCTACAATACCGAGTTAGTTCATGATCAGCAACATATGGTGGCAAAGCAGAAGGATCTTTAGAATGCAATGATGGAGAAACTGGGTAAGAACTTGGCTCCAATGTAAAACCCAACGTATCGAGGTTGCCATTATGAGAAATACCAGCCTGCTGTAGAGTTCTATTGTCATCTCTGACCTTCGTCCCCTGGAGAACCATCCCCACACGTAATCCACTTCCAAGTATAGATTTTACTGCCTCCATTACTGTCCTCTGCATAATCCCAAAGTAAATTTTGTTTTAATTGGATCTTGGATATCTTCAAAATCCAGAAGAGTACACTTTCTACCATTACACCAATTATAAAATATTTCAACTATTAACACTGGGATTTGTTGTTGTTGTTGTAACACAGTCATTTCTTAAAATAAATCTAAGCTTTTTGAATATTGAACGTGATAAATTAAGCATTATCAGAGGGAGCATTCTATAAATATAATTAAGATTTAATGATTACTGCATTTAGTGACAAATGCAGAAATCAGAGAAGACTAACTGATATTCTCAAAGATCAATTCATTGATAATTGATATTCTCAAAGATCAATTCATTGACATTATATTAATTCATAATTGATAATCTCATTGTCCTCGAGCAAGCTAGGAAGTTAGGAGATCCTCGTCAACATATAAGAAAACCAAGTCAATCCCTTGATATATTGGTAGAATTCTCTAGATGCAGCAGGTTAAAGTAATCTTGATCAAGGACCTAACTAAGATGCATACCTTCAGGGAACCAACAGTTTCAGTTTCAGGGACCTCGATGAGAAGTTCTGGCACCTTGAATGACTTGATGCTAAATTTTACTAAGAAAATAAATTAAACCCGTGTCAAAAACTTCTTCATGAATCAATGTGTCAATCCACAAATAGAAAAAATTTCAAGGGTCTAACCATTAGGATCCTTCTTTTGATGATTTCTGACTGAAGCAGAAGCTCCGACTCCTGTAAATAAAGAGGGAATATTACTCAGTAGGACTTCGAAACCACGAACCTTCTATCGCAAGGATGGTAGTAGATTATTGACCTCTAGGTGAGATAATGTCTCTCTTGATTCCCTTTTCAGGTGAATTTGAAATGCTTTTACTACTGGCCTGCTGGTCATAAGTAACATTGGAGCTATAGTGACACAATTTCCTTCTCTTTGAAGGAATTTCAAGTCGGCGTCTTTCCAGTGCACATACTCTTTTCCTGTTTCGGTGAAAGGCCTTCACTCCATAATCTAAAACACCAAAACCATGTAGTTAGAAGATGACATAACAAGCTGATAGAAAGTAAGTAAATCAAAAGCTTAAGCTCACTAAGTTCTAAGAGGTATAACTCCACTTACTGGAACATGTACGTTCGTAGTCCTTCAACTGAGGAGATACTTTCCAGTGTCTGGATGTCAACATCTTTCTTACTCTTCTGTATCCACTATGTGATGTTTTCCTAAAAGCCCTTATATTGGTGCTGTGTCTATAACACCCAAAAGAATTTTCGTCATCATCTCTAATACCTAACTTTACATTGTTCCCTTGCTTTCCAAATGAAGGCCTACGAACCTCCCTGTACCACGGAAACTGTACACTACCGTCTGAGTTAATTGCAGCATTGTTATTCACCTGTTTCTCAGTTGGACCCTTCACACTACAAGAGTTAGCCACAGTTAAGTCTTTAGTCTGCTTGTTGTTATCATCTAACTGTTTTTGAGTACTTGTCTCAATTTTCTTATCACATGCATCTTCAAGGTTAGAGGATCCGCCTTCTACTTCAGTGTGGAATTTTCCATCTTTATTGACCTCCTTGAAGTTATCCAAACTATACTTGAGATTCTGCTCTGGCACTGCAGGTTCTGGTATATAAGCGCTTTCTACACAACTCCCCTGGTCTAAGCCCTCTGATTTCACAGCTTTATCTTCTTTGAGTTGCTCACAATTAATACCGGCCCTGCAATCAGCAAGCTCATCTTTTCCTACCGCTGCATTACTACAAGCTGAGCTTTCGCTTTCTTGTAGAAGTTCGCCAGCAACAGCCGCCAATAGTTCAAATGCACAAATTTGATCATTGTCTATGTTTTTGTGCGAGTGTCTCCTCTGAAAGAAATTGGAATTGCAGAGATATTTAGAAAAACATAAAAAAAAGAAAAAGAAAAAAGAAAAAAAGAAAGAGAAAAAACTTGTAACAGAATGGAATAAATTAACAATTTCAGCTAACTTACTCTAACTGATCTAGGAGCTTTTGGTATAACAGGAAATCGATAGCCACTGAAGCCGTGGCTTACTCTCTTCTTCGACGACATACCTCAGGTAGCATGCCAATATGTGATGATCATGTACAATGAGCCAGTGACACAAATATCACTTCAATCTAAAGAAGTAAAGAAAGCAGGTTATCAATCATACCATATAGCATTAGCAAAAGGCAAAATATACAGCATTTTCAAATCAGAAAATTAAGGACATTTGTTGACTACTATGCAAAGGCACTGCATAATATAGTGATGCTACTCTATTTAATTTTAGTGTGTGAATCGTATGACTTCTCACCTTCAAGAGGCAAGACAATCAAGATGAAAATATCATTATACATTAAGCCCCTAAGATGTTTGGAGTTGACAATTAGGAATACTAATAATCATAAATGATCATCCCAGAAATGATGGTGATCAGTGTTAATGTTGTTACAAAACAAGTTCAGTTTCAAATATCTTGGATTGAATAGTTTCAAACACCTCGGCCAATAGCCAAATACATAAAAACTAGGGAAACGGGTCAAAAATACCCCTATACTTTGGGAAAAGGGCTAAAAATATCCTCCGTTACAAATTAAAGTTACCCCTTCAAATATACCCTTATCTTAACAGAAATTCCCAAAATAACCCAATTTCATTTTTAAACCTGACCCAACTACATAAAAAACCTATATGCGACAAACTTGTTCCCGAGTCCTATATCTAAAGCCACTAGGCACAGAAGCGGGCAGCTTATATGTGTTTTTTATTTAGTTGGGTCAGGTTTAAATGGAGCGGGTTTAAAAATGAAATCGGGTTATTTTGAAGATTTCCGTTAAGATAGGGGTATATTTGAAAACTTTAATGACGGGAGGGGTATTTTTGACCCAGATTTGTAATGGAGGATATTTTTAGCCCTTTTCCCAAAGTAGAGGGGCATTTTTTACCCTTTTCCCTAAAAACTATATGTCTAGATGAAGATCATGTAACATGTAGATGCAGAAACTAAGATCTTTCCACATATCACACTACATATGTTTAAGTGCTTATATTAAAATCTTGTCCATTCCTCAAATATATCACACAATGCTTGAATTTTTTTTCTTCTTTTTGTCCAACAAGATTCCAAAACTAGTAATTTCTATTAGGTTCCACATTTTATTTTTCCATACTGCCCCATCCTTGTAGCTAGATCAAGAAAGAACTTTTGGATCGAGATCCACAACCATAAATTCCAATTATTCTATTTTTTCTATATCATCTACTAATCTTATTTCTTACTCGACCATCACCACTAGTTGCAGCAAACAACAAAAAACCATAATATTTTGACAAAAATTTCAAGCCACAACGCGGATCCGGCTCGACAGCTCCAGCTTCCAATCAACAATAATACAGAAAAGCACATCTAAAATCTTTTCCAGTTTCTTAATCTGATGCATCAAATTTTTGCAGTTTAAAGTTTACTACTCCCTCCGTCCCAATTTATGTTAATAAAGTTCGTATTTCGAGAGTCAAACTTCTTTATTTTGACCGTAAATTCAGACATACAATCTTTTAACTTCTTTGAGAAAATAATTTAAATATTTAAAAACTACTATAAGTCACAAAAATTAACCATTTAAAATATTTAAAGGACATACGAATAAATCGCGATCAAAGATTTTCTTGTTTGACTGTATCAAATAAATCAGGACAGAGGGACTAATAAGGATCAAGTCCAAAACTTGAGGATCTCGAAAAAATCCGAGAAATAAATACTTCTCACCAAATATTATACAAATAAATTACAATTCTAACAGTAAAATTCAAATCCAATTCTAATTTTAATTCCAGTTCCATAATTTGGTACTATTGGCAAAAAAAAAAAAAAAAAACTAACTAGAATCCTTGAATTTCACGCAACCAAATAAATAAAATAAAAATTTAGAAAATCCGATCAGATCTCCATATGATCAACCTCAATTTCATCGAAAAATCCAACAAATATTCAAATGCATCAAAAAAATAGCGAAAACTCAATACTTCCACCAGGTACAAGCAATCAAATGAACAAAAAAATTAAATAAAAATTTTTTTTAAAAAAAAAAGGTAGCAAAGAGAAGTTAAATTACCTGATAAGAGATCTAGATGTGATTATCTGTACAAATTCTACGAGAATTTCGAAATCAAGCAATGAAAATTTTAGAACGAAAAAAGGATGTGAATTGATTGTTGTCAGATTTAATTTTGGGTGAAAGTATAGAAATGAAAAACCTCTGGGTTTGAAAAAACAAAGTTGCTAAAACCCCACAAAGGATGATGTAAGGTAGTTTTTACGGGTATATATGCTTTATAATGTCTGATGAATAAAGATGAACAACAAAAAACCGAACCGTCCTGTTAAAAGGGCATTATTGTCCGGTCAATTAGTTTTTTGGGCAGATCTAATTGGATAAAATATATTACATATCTTAATCAATTTTTTTTTAAAATTTTATGGAGGATGTAATGTGATAATTGTGAGTTTAATTAAAACCATAATTTCTAATCCTAAAGTTTCAATTTTTTCTTACATCTGACATTGAAAATAGGCTTAAATAAATTGAAGAGGGAGTATTACATATCTAAGATAATAAAGTAAAAAAGACTTTTGAATCTTGTGGTTTTAAATTAAAAATATGTGAAATGTAGCAAAATGTCATTTAATCTTGTGGCTTTAAACATGTCATGTGGAAAATTGATATTAAAGATTTGTCAATAAAGGAAAGAAGCATTCTTTTTTAAACGGACTAAAAAAGAAATACAAGGAGTAATTAGTTATTTGATATATATATTTAATTTCAAACACGTTGAAATCGGCTATATAAATCTTCATTAATTATGTTGCTCCATTAAACTCTGATCATGCTAATGTTATTCGAATATAAATAAAATAATATTAGAAGTTCCGTGTAATTTCTAAACGTATAAATCTCTAGAATATAGGACTTACACTAAAAATGCTATCATGTCTAATACATTTTTTTTTTAAAATGCTTGTTTTGAAGAGCCAAAGTGTTTGGACAAATTTCTAAAATAAATAATGATTTGAGTTTTGGTAAAAGCTTGTTTTATTATTATTATTATTTTGTGTGGAAGAATCTGAAAAAGTATAATTTGAAGTAGTTTAAAAATTTTAAGGACCAAAATACTCTTAAAAAAATATTTACTAAATATCTCAAAAAGACAGATAAGAAATTAACCTCATACATTATCGGCGATACATTTATGACCAAAGTCTCGTAAACATCCTCTCTCTATTTTGTGATTTTATTTTTAACATTTAAATAAGATAAATTGAAAATCTTAGATAAAGCTTCTCAAATACTTCAAAGTTCAAATCATGATTTATAAAAGAATATGTAAAGATTCACGTTACAAATAGTATTACTTAAATAGAGTAAATATATTACTCTATTTAAGCAATACTATTTGTAACGAGATTACATATTCTTTCTCGTAAGTTTAATGTCAGAAGCATTTTAAGAAAATATAATAATGGTCAAATATGATTATACAAACTACTTTATAATACTAGTAGAAATACTTCTCAAATGATTAATGCATTAACTTATTACATAGTTCATTCAAGTAGAGGTAGTTGTTAAGAAGGTTGAAAAGTAGACGTAAGTTGTATTTGAACTTAAAAGATGGTTGAAGTATATGATTGGTTGTCATCGGAAGTTTCGGTAGAATGAATATGATTATTCACCTTTAATTAAAGGTGTTGGATTCAAATTTTCGGTATCATTTAACAAGCAGTTCACAAATTAATAGACCTTATACGACACAATTTTTGAATTAATCGGAGCTTGAATACGAATATCGGATAAAGGATGAATACAAAAAAGAAAAATACTACTCCGTCCGTTTCAATTTATGTGAACCTATTTGACTAGGTACGGAGTTTAAAAAAGAAAAGAAGATTTTTAAAGTTGTCATCTTAAATGAGTCACATATTTTTTGTGTAGATATAAATCATTGCATAAAGATAAAGTGCTTTCAAATATAGAAAGAAATCATTCTTTTTTATACAGACTAATAAAGAAATAGGTTCATATAAATTGAAATAGAGAGAGTAAAGTATATGATTGCTTAACACAATTTTTGAATTAATCGGAGCTTGAATATGAATATCGGATAAAGGATGAATACAAAAAAGAAAAGTACTAAAGTATATGATTGCTAAACACGTATCCTCTTTGATATTAGTATTAAATTCTTGGTCTGAAAGAGTTGCTAGTACTACTAGTATTGCTTTATTTGGATGTGACAATACATTAGTTCATGAGTTAGAACTTTTCAACAGACCCAATTCCATCAGCTAATAAGGGATGACTAAATTAATTGCATCTTCTCCTTATCCATGGTCTTTTTATTTTGGGTTTAGCTTCCTACTTTGGACAAAGAGAAAGAGTAGTACCAAACATCTCAGAGTTGGATATTCTCACGGATCTTTAATTAATGGTAAGTAGTTACCATACTCCTAGTCAAAAATATTTGCCTTATACCATCAAAAGTTATAATGGGACGGTAAGTATTCCTTTATTCTTAATCAAATATATGATGTTCAAATAATGAGATAAAATGATAATTATTTATCCATTCTTAACTAGAGATTTCGAGTTTCAGCCTTGGAATCAAGTTGTTTTAGATAAGGAGTGATTTACCCGCAAAGTAAACAATTCCAAGTGAATCCAAATTAATCAGGAGCCAAAAAGCATATCGAACGTCGAGTAGGAGACAAAAAATCATTTATCTTGTTGACATTAATTTCGAGTTCTTAGTAATTTCCCAAAGTATATGCATTTAATACGTGAATTTATTGATGGAAATTTTCCCGTTTTAATTTTTTTTTTTAATTGTTTTTATTACATAGAGGGTAGGGGAAGAGAAAATAGGGGAGGAGATTACAATATCGGGATTCGAACCCTCACCAACAAGATGAAAATTTTAGGTAACCAACCAACTGAGCTTTCATAAGTCCTTACTGTTATCAAAATGTAACTTTCGTTATCAAAATGTTTGAATTTGCACTTGCTATTGCTTTCTCAAAGAAAGAATTACCTACAATAGCTAATTAGTACTCCTACTTAGTAGATTTAATTAAACTATTAATATGAGTAGTATGACCATCAAAATATAATAATTTTACCTTGGAAGATTGTGGTGAAGTAGTAAGTATTCTTTTGTCATTAGCCAAAGATCTCGGATGCTAATCTTGAGAATAGAGCCGCCTTTGGTAAAAAGCGCTTTACCTAAGAATGAGATCTTCCTGTACCAATCCAAATTAATTGGATCACAAAGGAGTACCTAAATCCGGATAAGAAACAAAAGAAAAAATACAATATATTTACATCAATGCATATGTTCTAGTATAATATTTAATATAGTAAATAACCAAGTTTTTAATTCCAATAGTCATTTCAATTATGACAACTATACGATATTTTTATTATTATTATTATTATTATTATTATTATTTTATTATTATTATTTTAACTTGAATAATTCGAGGGTTATAATTTTTTACTATAATAAGCAAATAATGGAAAAAGAATTCATTAAACAATGGATTAAAAAGATTACTCTTACCATAGATATGTGTATGAGCCATAAAATATTTCCTCAGCTTAAATCTTTGACTAAATGATATAACAATTCATAAATACTCTATTCCATAAAACTAGCAGAAGTGTTGAAGTTAATGCACTAATTGGTGATCCATCTTATCTTTATGTATATCATTCTTTTATGGAAATGAGATAACTAAACTATATTGACCTATTAAAATGGTTGACTCACTAAATTAAGATAACAGTATTATACTTTAAATGGCGATTATTTATTAAAGTTGAATATTAATTGAACGTGCAATAATACTTAATTATCTAAACAAAGAGACACAGTATTGACTTGCATTGATTTATCACTTGCAACAAGAATAATGAGAAAATATATTGCTTTAAAGAAAATAAAGGCTCTTGAAAGATTGCTGATCCTCCTATTTCTTGAACAATAAAATAAAAGAAAATTTCCTGTATTTTAAATAAATTTTTATTCAAGAAATATTAGTGTTCATCAATCTTGCACTATGTCATACTACCTCAATTTCTTTAATTGTAAATTAAATGGTGAGCTTTTTATTAGTTAGAAATAGTTATACCAATTTGGTCACTATAATGGAGGAGACTAGAAATAGATTAATGATGCCATCCCCCAGAGTATATTAGTTAGGGAATTGACATATTCTCTGCGTTACTAATCTTCCAATAGCCTTATAAGATGTTATTAATATTAAAGTATACTCTTTTCAGCTTAATTTACATGACGCCTATTTTATTTTGGGATGTCTAGATTTTTGTTAACACCATCGTATTAAGAAGAATAACAACAACAACAAAATATTCAGTGTAATTTTACAAGTGGTCTTGGAAGGACAGAGTGTACGTAGATTTTAGAAAACCCTCAATTTAAGTACAACAAATCAAAGTAGATATAAGAATGTAATCACAACAATGAAGAAAATACAACATTTAATAAGTAAAGCAATACATAGCACACCGAAAAAGAACCGGGACAATAGCGAAACATAACAAGCAACATGGAACAAGATATCAGGAAAAGTGTACTACTACAAGCATGGTGCTGCACACTATCCCTAAACCTAATCTCACCGAAAAGTGAAACAACACTCAACTATCTAGTATCTACTAATCTTCCATCTTAATCCGCGACCTCTATACGTATTAAGAAGAGTAAATTAAATAATCTTATATTAATATTTAGTCAAAACATTATATCCAAAACGGGACAGGAGGAGTTTTTTGGATACGAGAACGAATGGTAAAATTACAACGGTGACGGTGGCTCCTCTCCGTTTTTCCAAGTTCTACCTTAGATTAGAGACACATGGCATGAATTAGAATTAATGGCTAAGATTTAATTGACTTAAGCAAGACCCTAACCATGATTTACATAATTAATAACTTGTCCATAAATATATTAAAATTATTTTCTTTCTCTTCCTATTTTACTTTTCCTAATTCCTACACAGTAAATATCTTTTCTCCTTTACCCGATTATTTTTCCTACCCAGAAATAGACCCGATTATTCAATTGGTAATATTTTTCATTTTTTTCAATTATGATGCTTACTCATTCACATAATATAGATCCCATTATTCAATTGGTAATTGTATATTTCCGAAAGAGTTGTCTATATTCCAAAAAATATCACCATTAAAGAGTTGTCATAATTGAAAAAAATGGAATATTAAAATAGGAAGAGAGAGAAAATATTTTAATATATTTATAGATAAGTTATTAATTATATAAACCATGGTTAGAGCCTTGCTTTAGTCAATTAAATTTTAGTCATTAATTTTAATTTATGTCATGTATCTCTAATCTAAGAGATAAACTTGAAGAAAATAAGAGAGATAAAAAATGAAGGGCGGAAACGCCGTGTTAGTCGAGTCAATTAGAATTCAAGAAAACAAAAGAGGCGTAGAAGTTAACGAAAGAAAATGAGGGGACTGCCTTAGGTTGCTTTGAGTTGGCCTTGCTATCCCCTTTGTGCTGTCAGTCACGTGTCAGCATTAGCAGCATTTAGGACAAAAATGTTTGAAAAGACCGCCCATTATACCGGCGCTTCCGGTGACAACAAGGCGCCACATTGCTCCGAATTGTCTTTACTCATGACACGTGATTAGTAAGCATCATTTCTAACAAGTAAATTACGGGTAAAAGTGTTACATGGATAATTACTCATGCCTAAACTTGAACGGTTTGAGTACGTTTTTAATTTTTCTATTTGTTCGATTATCAACATGTCAAATAAAAAGATATCTTTTTAAATATTTTGTCACAATTTGGATACATATCAATTTGGAGTTTAGTTCCGAAAAGAAATACTCTTTTGATTTCAATTTATGCTGTAAAATTCTAAGAAATCAAACTTTTAAAAAAGAAAATAATTTTTGTAAAATTTATGATCTTAAACCTATCATAGCATTTATGTGATTATAGATTCATTAAAAAAAATTAAAGTAAATTATTTTAAACATAAAAATGCATTATTTTATTAAAACAAATTAATAAGAAAATTATGTCATATAATTGAAATAGATGGAATAACTACTCTTTTAGAGAAGAGTTGAAGTTCTGAAAATAAATAACTTTTTAGAGTTTTAACATTAATCAAACATAATAGTGAAAATTCATAAGGTCCATTCAGTCAACTGAAGCTAGATTTAATTATTTGCTTAGTTCACAAGTATAAATTCAACATTAGCATAATTTTGAAATCGAAAAAGCTCAAATTTCTATTTCATATTTTCAGCTAGATGAGTTGGTTATGTTTTATATTATTGCTGGCACGACACCAAACACCGATCTTGCTTATTGTTATGTCCTTTTAATCTGTGGCTGCAAACTATTTTATTACAATAGGTTTTGCATGGGGTAGATAAAGATTTTGAGGCATAGTTAATGATTTATAGATGAAGCTTTTGGATTTACAAAAGAATAAAGAAAGAAATAAAACAAATATTTTACCACAAAACTAGTACAATTAGAATTTGACTTTCGTCACGTTATTATGGTCATCTTTTATGCTTTTATGCATTTCTTTTTTGAAGGGGTGGGGGGAGTTGAATATAGTAATGTAATAAAAAATAAAAAAAAATAAAAAAAAGTGACTTCACAATCCCTTTCTTGTTTCGTGTTGGTATAACGGTCTCAATAATGTTTATATTGACAAACAAAATTGAGATGAGATTGATTAATGTGCCCTCATTCATTTCTAGTATAAGAGAACTGATTAACCCACTAACCAATGATGAGCTGTACAATGTATACTTCCTATGTTTCAATTGATGTGACACAACTCAAATTTCGAGAGTCAAACTATTTTATTTTGATCATGAATTCTGACATAGTAACATATAATATGTAAGTTTTTTTTCTTTTCATACTTAGAAACTACCTATTAATAAATTGCAATAATTCATAATTTACAATATTTAACCTTTAATAAAAGGGAAAGAACGTCGATGTCCCGTGAAAACAAAAGAATTATCCGCCCATGCCCTTCTTACTTTCATGCCCCTAAAACTATTTACCCAAAATGCTCCCAAAATTATGATACCAACATAGTATATAAATATGTTGAGATGATATCACGTTTATTTATTCAAAAGACAAACTTTTCAAACAAAACTCTATGATACCATCATCTTAATTATATACATATATTGTGATGGTATCGTGGAGGACTGCTTCAGTCCTTCAATGGGACACTCCTCAGTCCTTTTTGATACCATCGTGGTACATAAATATACTGAATGGCATCATGTAGTACTGGTTCAGTCTTCCATGATACCATCATGATATATACATATAATGCTATGGTATCATAGAGGAAGAGTTTTAATCGAGGATGAACTCAAGTAAATATTTTCGGTCGGCTGGATAAGAAGCAAAATTAGTTTAGGAGAGGATATGGATGGTTAAATATTTTACGGGTAATTTGTGTTGTTTTTCCTTTATTAATAAAACTATTACAGAAAAATAGAGTCCAGTTCACGTCGGCTCATCAACAAACTTGGGCTCTTCAGCTGGCCCAATGCCTGTAACAGGCCCAATAGTTCTGACAACCCCCTCAAGAGAAGAAACTTTTTTTTTTTTGTGCGGATTGTCCTTCAAAAGCACTTGTCTTTAATTTTTGTCCCTCAAATTGGTGATCTTTAATTTTTGCTCTTCGCCTACTACCTTAAGGTTCTAGGTTCTCCGAACCCCAGCTTAGTAAAAAAAAAAAAAAAAAAAAAAAAAAAATTTTGCAAGGTAGAGATTTGGATTTGCAAGGCAGAGTTTTGCATTCAAACAGAATTTTGAATGCACAACTCTACCTGTAGGTAGAATTTTAAATGGAAAACTCTGCTTTTGCCTGTCCTACCTCTCGTGTTAGATGAAGCTGACTCGACTTTCACTCACTACCAAATATTATACAACTATAAGCAACGGACTAAAAATTAATTAGAACTTAAAGGCTAAGAATCTTTATTTACGTGTTCAAGTGTACTAGGTTGAATTATTTTTCTCCCAAGACCAAAAAGATGGATAGCTAATATTCCATAAGATCTTGGCTGTAAGTCATCATCTTCAGATACATAAAAATAAGGGAAAAGGGTAAAATATATATATCTCTACTTTAGTTTATTGGCTAATTTTACCCTCCGTTAGCTAAAATAATCAAATATACCCCTCTGTTAACCAAAGTACATAGATATATCCCTGAATGGATGAAAAATTCCAAATCAGCCAAAATTACCCATTTACTAAAATTACCCATGCCCCATCACTTAGACCCAATCCGACCCACAAAATTATTTCCCCCCCACCCTAATATACCCATCTACACGACCTAAACTACTCAATACCTCAGTCCTGAGTACTGATCATAATCTAGTTTTGGTTCTTGTGTTGAAACCAATTGTTTAGCTCATTTATGGTTCATGTCTTGAAACCATAATTTGAGTTTTAGTAGGCGTTTGGCCATAGATATCAAAAACAAATTCACTTTTTTTGGAATTTTTGAAGTTGGAGTTGGAGTTGGAGTTGTGTTTGGCCATAGTTTTTGAAATTGTAGTTTTTGGTGAAATGTAGTTGTAAAAAGTGAAAAAAATTTGAAAAATAAGTTTTTCTTGTTTTTGGTATTTGTATTCCGAATATTTATGGCCAAACGCCCAAAAGTAAAAAAAGTGAAAAAAATTTCTGGAAAAAAAGTGAATAATTTTTATGGCCAGACGGCACCTTAGTTTGAGACAGTTTTCAGACATGTTTTGGTTTGAGTTTGGTTCAGTTTTGTGCAGATTTTTCTAACAAGTTTTGTCCCGTTTTTTATGCTTATAAAAAATCCCAATTATGTCTTCTTGTACTACTACTACTACAAACTTTCCAACCACACTCCCACATATCCATTCTAGGAAATATGATGTTTTCCCCAAAAACCAAGTACTAGGAACTCTCTGTTCCTCTTCCAAGAAAATACCCCACTTGGGTTTCACTGCTCAAACTAGTAGTCAAACTAATTTTCTATCTGCAATGGATGAAAATTGTAAATTGGAAGTTAGTTCAACTGATATCTCAGATGGGTATTGTAAAGAATTGAAAATTGCTGAGGTCCTGAGTAGTTTAGGTCACGTAGAGGGGTATATTAGGGTGGGGGGAAATAATTTTGTGGGTCGGGTCTAAGTGATGGGGCATGGGTAATTTTAGCTAAATGGATAATTTTGGCGAATTGGGGATT
This sequence comes from Lycium ferocissimum, assembly GCF_029784015.1. Taxonomy (NCBI): domain Eukaryota; kingdom Viridiplantae; phylum Streptophyta; class Magnoliopsida; order Solanales; family Solanaceae; genus Lycium; species Lycium ferocissimum. The sequence continues at coordinate 67,699,760 of NC_081347.1, forward strand.
TTCCATTCATTTAGGGGGTATATCTGTATACTTTGGCTAACGGAGGAGTATATTTAATTACTTTGACTAACGGAGGGCATAGTTAGCCAATAAACTAAAGTAGAGGGGTATATTTGACCCTTTACCTTAAAAATAAACACTACATACTCATGCGAATTGATTAGATACCACTCAAAGGTGGCTCAATGAACCGCAAAGTTAAAATTTAATGAGATAAACTTTTTTATAAAGTTCATATATATTTTTATTTGAAGTTTACTTTTTAAACTTTTTAATAAAATTCATATATATTTTTATTTTTGAAGTTTATCTTCGTAATGCATTTTGCCATGACTTCTTTATTTTCTTCAATCCTTATCTGACCTTTTTTGTCATGTCTTTTCTCTTGAGCCGAGGGTTTTTTGGAAACAATATCTATACCTCCTAAGGTAGAGGTAAGGTCTGCGTACAGCCGTACACTCTAGCCTACACTGGGTATGTTGTTGATCTTAATGAAATAAAGATACTCCCCCCGTCCCCCCCGACCCAATTTATGTGATATAGTTTGACTGGGCACGGAGTTTAAGAAATCAAAGAAGACTTTTGAATCTTGTGATCTAAAATAAGCCAAAGATATTTGTGTGGCTATAGACATCTTGTTAAGCTTAAAAGGTAAAGTTTAAAGTTAAAATATTGTCAAATAAGAAAATGTATCATTTTTTTTTTTTGACAAACCAAATTGCAAAGTGTACCACATAAATTGGGACAGAGGGAGTTGTTGATTCTGAAAGATTGAGTTAAATTAAATATATACGTGAAGTAGTGGCGGAGCCAGAAATTTATACTAATTTTTTTAGGATGTCACAGTTAAAACATGAATTTATGACTTAAAGCAACTTTTGAACCCCTTTTATTTCTAGACTCGATGTCAAGCGGATAAATTCATCAGCTTATATATAATAAAGAGAATCTCTGTCTTTACTAAATTTGCATAGTATAATTTTCCGACGAAAGGAATTCAGTTGAACCCTTTCTACTTAGTTCCATTGTTGATGTGAGAATCGATAGAAGGAAAACTAAAATAAAAAAGATTGATAGACATACTAATTAATGAGATGTATACTTAATTTGTGAATAAAATTTCAATAATGAAAAATTATATAATATTACATATTTTTATAATAAAAGTGTAAAACCCCGTAAATCTGAGTTAGGTGTGAATGTGTAAAAACTAATATGGAGATGATATTTTAGCTATATGAATCCATTAGGGATGAGTTCGGGTGATAAACTATCGTTTTGAAGTCAAACCAAAAAGTGGAGTTCTTAAGGGCTTCTAAATTGGTCTAAATCCGAGACAGTCTGCACTTATGACCTATTTTAGGGTATTTGCGTTGGGAATTTGAGAAAACTTAAAGCATGAAAGTTGTAGATCTTTGAAATACATTTCCAACGATATATTGTGGAGGCCGAACAGAGTTATGTACAAGAAGTTATGAGCGTTACAAAAACACTGCGCAGAAATCGATACGGACTACCCGCGTCGGCTTCACGTCACGCTTGAGGGCGCGTGTGTGTTCCCCGCGTCGCGGGCCATCATGGGAAAACACCTCTCTGACCAGGAACGTTCAGGCGTTGGCCATGCATAGCGGGCCCAACGCGGGAACGACGAATTTTCGGGTCAAAAGTCGGATTTTCGCGTTTTTATTCCTATTTAAGCATGGGGTTAGTTCCTAAATATCCCTAATCACAAAAAATTAACCCTAAGCCCTCCCCAAATCTTTAAGGTGAGTTCCTACTCCATCTATATCAATTCTACACTAAATTCACCTCTTCTTGACACTAGTTCATCTCTCCAAACCCTAGGTTCTTGAAAATTCAAGAAGAATCGGAAAGGGGCATGTGGAGTTCGTCTAAGAGGTAATACTTCTGATTTTCTGAGTTTATTAATAAGGTTTAGATTGGTGTAGATTAGAATTCTCTAATGATTCACATGAGGTCCAAGAAAACATTTTTAAGGCTAGAAAAGCCCTAGTTTTTCGAATAAGGGTAGAAATCCCTAGAATTGGTTAAAGTTCTAATATTTCTTATCTAAAATCATTGTAGTGTGATTGTTGAACTTTGGAAATTCCGTTTGGTAGCATTTTAGCGGGATTTGAGATATGTCTCTTTTAAAATTCCTTTTTGACTATGAAGGTGATTTATATGTCTCTTTTTGAACATACTCTTTTGAAACGATTTGTGTGACTTTGGTTGTGGTTTGTGTGCGTGAGGGACAAACCCACATTTAACCTTGTTTGTACTCTATTATATATACGTATTCATAATTGTTTTCCTCTCTAAAGGATGATTGAAAATTGAGATATAAAGTCTGGTGTTTGAATTCGAATTACCCCATAAGGGATGTTTAAACTTGATAAGTGAAAAGCTTGACTATCTCATGGGAATGTTCTATAATAGATTGTGTTGAACTTGAAACTTGTTTAAAGAAGTGAATTCGGTTTCTAAAATTGAATGACTTGATGTACCCCTATAATGAGATAATGAACATCATCCTTAATGAATAATTTGACTATCATGATATGACTTGTGATTCATCTTCCATGCCATGATTTGAGATTAGATTGATTATAAAGTGGGTCGTTTTGCTATGATTCTCTATTGTTTGTGTTTGGCCTAGCTACTCGGGAGGAAGGGTAGTCACTATGGATCCTAGTGGGGTTTGCCTAGCCATTCGGGAGGAAGAGTGGTCATCGTGGGTTGCACGCCCCGGTGTGGTAATTGCCTAGCCATTTAGGAGGAAGAGTGGTCATCGAGAGTTCATAACTTCGATGTGATTTTGCCTAGCCATTCGGGAGGAAGAGTGGTCATCTAGGGTTATATGCCCCCATGTGGTTTTGCCTAGCTATTCGGGGGGAAGGATAGTGTCACGACCCAACCCCGTAGGCCGTGACTGGTGCCCGAGCTGGGCACCCAGACGTACCTGCTAACCATAATCAACGTACAAACAGATTATACATATACAGAGTTCAAACATCAGACTATAACTGACATAATCAGACCTTATATTTACAGAATAGCGACACGTCGCCCCGTGGCTGTCACAAATACATATGCATATATATATATATATATATATATACATTCCGCGATCACAACATCCAGCGGAGAATATCATACGTGAGCCAGTAAGGCCAATCATCACACGGGCGTCCGATAACACGGAACAGAACCGTAACTACCCATAACCCACACGTATATGTCTACGTACCTCTAAAAGTCATAACGAGATCATATGACGGGACGGGGCCCGCCGTACCCATGAACAAACATATATACATATAACGAGAGATGTCGGTACCAAAAGTGTGTGCTCGGATCAAAGGAGCATTCAAACGACAGAAGGTGATATCCTGGCCGACGGATCTCTCGAGGCGTGTACCGTACACACGCGGCATGAAACGCGGCCCCGAAGAAAGGGGGGTCGATGAATATGTGCTGAGCGTACGCAAGGCCTAAAATGTATGTGTAAACGAGTCATATGGATCAAAAGTACGGAAAATAAATGCAATATCGAATATCAAATGCTTACCGAGTAAAAATGCAAATCATGCACGGCTCTTAGAATATGGTCGTCCTCCCGTCATTGGCGCCATAACACATCATACTCCGGCTTTTATATCTCCGTATCCCGTCACACAGCACATCACATATACCACGGTGCCCGGGAGGGACGCGGCGTGCACGGACACATCATAACACCATTATCCTCGGTTCCGCCGAGCGGGGCTCGGCGAACCGGACACATCATACTCCGGAAGCATAACATAGTGCGCACGATAATGACCGGCCCCGAGACTCGGCGAAGGAAGTGACAATAGTGCACGAGCAGAGTCGTGAGGAACTATATGCAATTTTTAAAAAAAAAAAAACATTTTTCACAATGTAAAGGAAAATCAAAACAAGTTATCGTTTAAAAGTCGGGACTTAGTCATGTCAAATATCTTTCGGACGACATTCGGGAATGTATCAAATATCATAAGCATATCACGGAACCGTAGGAACCATAGTCATATATATATATTATTGTGACGGACTCAACAGTTGAATAAGTAAGCGACGCTCGAGAGCGAAAATGATAACTAGGTTAAGTTCTTTCAAAAAGTCACCAGGACCTATACAAACAAAAATCTCGGGGACCACGGGTGTGCATCGACCAACCCGGGCCCGCCTATGAAGGTTGGTAACCTTATGCGGCTTAAGATCTTTTTACGAGCGATTTTGAGGCGATCCGAGCCTTTTGCGTGAAAGTTATGGACGTTCGTAGTTACGAACCTTTTTTTCAACAAAAAAATCTTTTTGTGCAACTTTTAAAATTCAATCTTACAAAACATAAGGGCCATAGTTTAACTAAATTGACTTGCGAACATCAAGAAGTGATTAAAACTCATATGCTTGCTCGGATCACAGGAATGGAATCGCCTCGAGATTCGTAACTTATCATAACTTAATCGTATCTAAGACATGCCAATGAAGAAAAAGGGTAAGCCTTGCATACTCGCAAGCTCGCTTCCAAGCTAATCCAAATTTACGTCGCGAACTTTCCAAGATCTACAATACGTCATTAAATATCCAACATTAGCTAAAGGCATTTAGAAACCCGATTCAAGCGCACACCAAATTCTACGTAAATTTCGGCAGCACTTCCCCTATAAATGCACCACCCCGAGAATTAAACTCCCAATTTTATCATCAACAATACCAACAAACATTCTAACAACATCAACCATGGATTCAAAACGCATTCTAACATCAATGGTTCCTTTCTATACAATTCGACAACATTTCACTTATATTCAAATAAACTACATACGATCAAGTAATTACCAATGCTCACATATTCAAGTAATAATCCAAGGTCATTCAATCAAGATTCAAGAACATTTCAACTATCATGCACAACATTCAAATCGACCCATCCAATCCACCATGCCACCCGAACCCTCCAAGTGCAGAAAAATAATCAACAACACATTTCTTCCTTCCAAATTCATCAACTACACTAACAACTCACACATTGACAACATTATTCCCATAAATTCAAGAAACCACATTAAGGTCACATTAATTCTCAATTCAGCCCACACGGTTTTAATCTTCAACTTGGATCATTAGACTTCAAATTACCTCATAGAATTCGTAACGACGACAACCAAGATACTAGATAACATTACCTCATTTCTTGCATAACAAACAGCCCTATTTTCGTAACACCTACATATACATCTTCCATGATTTCATTCATTTTCTACACATTACAACAACACACAAACATGCTAAATTCACTTAATTCATCACCTTAACATCACACACACATGCCGGCCACACACCCTACTGTTTCCCTCAACATCCGTATTTTCATGGATTTCATTCATTTCTATATACTACAACATCCACAACCCACTCATAACATATAAAAGAGAAAGTTGAACCATAACTTTTTCACTCCACCTCTTCCATATCTAGAACGTTTTGTTTGTTCCAACGACTACTCCCACGTTGTAGAGGGCCTTCCAATTAGTAGAGAAACTAGAAGAAATTATTTTTTGGTGACCAAGTCTTAAGCTTCAATTCTCCACGGCCATGGCCAATATGGTTTTTCTCCTTCTCAAAAAGTTTCTTGAAATTTCTTGGTGAAGAATGACTAATGTGATGACTTAGTCATCTTTTAATTCCACATATTAGCCAACCATGTGGCCATGGCCCACATGAAGTGGCCGGCCACATGGCCCTTATTATTTTATTTTTTTGGTTGAATTTCCAACTTTCCAAAAATAGCATAGTTTCCAAAAATAGCTTTTGACCCCAAATGTTTCCTTAATATCCCATAAATAATACCTACAAACAACTCACGTACCTAGAATAAAATCGTAGTTAGAAGTCTCGACTTCATGCCCCGAAATAGTCTTGTCCCCAACTTTCCGCAATTAACTCGAAATGTCCAAATGTACAAAATGCGAGGTATAACGAGATATATATGACAACCCCGATGTGGTGCTTCTATCTTTGGTTTAGGGAATCTTAAGTGGTCATCCTTCGTTTCACTTGTTTGGGTCTGTATTGGCATGTGTTATACTTTGATTAGCCTGTGAGTGGCTTGTTTCGTATCTTGTTGCCTGTGAGTGGCTTATTGATAATAATGAACTTGTTCGCCTGTGAGTGGCTTATTGATAATAATGAACTTGTTTTCCTGTGAGTGGCTTATTGAAAATAATAAACTCGTTTGCCTGTGAGTGGCTTGTTGAGAATGTTGAACTCGAACTGGAAAGACTGAAATTGTACTTACTGACATAATGAGTTGGAACTGAATTATATACCGATTTATGGTTTCTCTATTGATGGTTGTGAAGTTGTTGGTTTATTCTTATCTCTAGATTTCCAACTGTTTTTCATTAAAATTGTATCACTGATCTTATAGAAATACATATTTTGTTATATTACTTATTGTCCGTGAGACACTCACTGAGTATGCAATACTCAGACATACCATTGTTTTTTATGGTATGTTAGGTAGTGAAGAAGTGTGCAGACGGATCTCGCGATTAGGAGTGCTTGCGCTTTCCGTTGTTGGTGAGCCCACACATTTGTTCGTGTGTTTTCATTGAGTCAATTATTACTCCTTAACAGTTTCGAGCTGTGTCCTGGGTTAGTTTATTTTTCTTAGAAGCTCCATAGACAAGTTTCATACTATGGGTAGATGTTGAAGTCTCCTATGACTTTTTGAGGTGTTTGCCACGTTCACAACTATTCGTTTATTTTATACTTCCGCTGATTTTATTTCATAATTGTGATCTTAAATTTTATTTAGTTATTTATCAATTGTTTAATTTAATAATGAAAGATTATCGAAAAAGAGCTTGACGTTATTGATTTATAAGGTTGTTCATGACGACGGATGCCGGTCATGTCTAGGGTGGGTTTTGGGGCGTGACAAAAAGTATGAAAGCTTTTTGGAGCTAAAGCACAAATTTTAGTGGCCTTACCACTAGCTTGCTCACGAACCCCATGAGATAAAGGACAACTGTCGCATGTGCATACAAAATCATCTATATATACTAAGACCATACGTTCTTATCATCGACACTTTGTTGAGGTAAAGAATCCTAATCAAGAAGAAATGTCTCTTGCAAAAATCTTTCTTTGTCTAATTATTGTGCTGATTATGGTACGATACGCAGAAGCTCCGACTATAGAAGAGAAGAAAAGAAGTTTAATTGAAGATTTTCAAGTCCTTTCTGAGAGAAAGAAAGCAATTATTGGAGTTGATTATGCAGATAATTTTAACGAGACAAGGTAGTATAGTCCTGGAGGACCTGACCCACAACATCATTAGTTCAAGAATTTTGACATACTTGTTAGTGCTCGGTTCGATGTCATGAGAATATATTTGAAATAGTTGTATTTGATGAGCATGTAATAGAAAATGATCAAACATTCGTTCATGTATAGAGGTTGGATGTGTTTGGTTATGTCCTGGAGGACCTGATCCCGCAGAATCAATAATCCAAGAATTTTGAGTTGCCCTATAATCTTATTTATTGATTAGTGCGCAGATCGTTACCATGAAAATTTGACAACAATTTGAAGTAATTGTATTTGATGAGCTTATAATAGAAAATGATTAAAACATTTGTTCATGTATAGAGGTTGGATGATTTTGATCGGCTCCAGGAGGACCAGATCCCCCAGAATTAATAATCCAAGAATTTTGAGTTGTTCTATAATCTTATTTATTGATTAGTGTGCAGATCGTTATGATGAAAATATCACAATAATTTGAAGTAATTGTATATGATGAGCTAGCTTGTAAGAGAAAATGATCAAAACAGTTGTTCGAGATAATTGGATGATTTTGATTAAGTCCTGGAGGAAACTCAACCCCCACTCCCCAGAATCATTAATCCAAGAATTAGTAGTTACTCTCTAATTTTGTTTCGTAGTTAGTGTGCGGATATCTGATATCAAGAAAATATAATATTTGAAGCAGTTGTGTGTGATGAGTTTGTAACTTCAAAATGACCATGTGTTCGATTTATTTGACCAAGTCACGAGAATAAACTAAGAAACAATAAAGTTCTCAGAGCTAAGTTACTCTCTAATTTCTATTTCCAATATTATTAAGTTAATATCAGATAATATAACCTTTTAATTTGAATTAGTTGTATTGGATGAGCTTGTAACTTCAACGGTATCCACTCTGTCAAGAAAATAAGCTAAGAAATAGAGGAGTTCTCATAGCAAGTTAACTGTGTTAATTTCTACTTGTTCCTATATTATTAAGTTAATAACACATATTTTCAATCTTTTCAACCTTTGTTTTTGGACTCCTTCACGGATACCGGACATCGGAAAACAAAAACAAAAAACAATCTTTGTTTTATGGAGGAGCAAAAAAGATTGAAAAATATAACTACAGTATTTGATTTAATTGCTTATGATACTCGATTCCTTCATTCATTAACAATTTCTTTAACATAGCATATAACTAATATAAGAACAAAGCTTTGAGGATCTTCATCTTTACTCTACTCACATAATTGATATGTACAAGATGAAGCAGATATTTGACAGGCTAACTACTCAGTAATCATCAGTACTATCCTTCCATCCACCATATTCTGCTTCTTCCTCAATTGCCTCCTGTCAAATTATTTAACATATCATGAACCATATACATTAGCATTCCAAATGAAATTCATCCTTTACTTTGTTTTTTTTTTTTTTTTTTTTTAATTCAATTAAATTTCTTGCATTTCATCGATTTCGTTCGGATCCCACCTTCCCTTTTATCCTTTGTTTTAAAAGTTTTTCAGGAAAATTGACCAAGATTTGCAAAGTCATGGTAGGTTTTTTTTTTTCTATGTGGAAAAAATACAGGTAGCTACCACCAAAAGGTGTCGTGGGATGAATGAGATCCTTTCACCCTTAATCAAAGATTTTGGATCCGAGTATTCGGAATGGAGAAACCCCAGAACAAAGTGCTTGGCCTTAATGGACCTAGAGGCGGATGCAGGATTTGAAGTTTATGGGTTCCTAAAATGACTTAATTAATATTTAATAATTGAGTTCACAATCAAATATATGTAGATATTTTATGAATTTTTTAATACATATAAAATTGGGTATACATAAAAGTTGTTGGGTTCACGTGAAACCGTAACTTTCATGTTACATCCGCCTCTGGATGGGCCCTACACGGCACGGATTAGGAGGGTAAAGTTCACAAATAACCACTTTTCAACCTTGTAATTGAAAAATAGCCACAACATGAAATTTCAAATTTCATAGGTGAACTCCGGACATTATCATGAAATTTCACCTATGAAATTTGAAACTTCATAACTGTGACTATTTTTCAAGACAAGCCTGGAAAGTAACCAGTGGCACTATTTCTACCGACTTAGGATAGGTCGGGCCAGTAAATTCTAAATACCGGATAACGGTTCACATTTAGAATACATACCTTTGGAGTGAAAGTGATGCCAACTTGAATTTCACCACAGTAACATTGATCACTGCCCACCACACTATATTTGCGAGGATGAATTTCAGCTATTCCATTCTCCAATCCCAGCTCAATAAATTCCTTCAAGTAGATACTTCATGTACAAATTGATTGAATAAAAAAGTTCAGATTTTACACATATAATTACTTGGTAACAAGCCTAAAACTATATACCGGTAAATAGAATTTTGGTGACAAGAAAAGACCTGTTTTGATAAAGTAATCTATATCCTATATTTAAACTCCCGCAATGTTGCTACGTGTATTTTGTGACAGAATTCTTCCAGAATTTTACAACGTCAAAATCGAAATTCAAGTTACAACAACAAAAGTACAAAAATTACTTACGTGGCTTCGCCAAGATAGTCATCTGAAGAAAAGGTATCATGATCCATGAGCTTAAGTATAAGCTTGTACTGTCCATCTGTTGAGGGATATTCTATCTTGAAATTGAACTTCTCATTCCATTCTGGTTTACTGCCTTGGCCTGCTTTTATGAGTGAAGAACTAATTACATTATTTTTTTGAAGTACTTCCAAAATCAATTACGATACTGAAATTTAAAAACTTGGTCAAACACTTCAACGCTCTAAAATAAACACTTTTAAAAGAAAATAAGTATTTTTAGCTTCCCAAAAACTTGGCCGAACAGACTATTAGTGTGGGGCCAAACAGACTATTGCAAGCTATCATGGTTTCTAATAGAGACGGGTCACGGATTTTATGTTAATATGTGCATAATATAACAAGAAAAGTTGACATAAATAGCAGCCTACTAAAATAATAGCTGACAAATTTATATTTTTTGTATATGAATGTTTAATATATATATTTATAACAAGGGAAGTTGATATATATAACCTTCCACCAAAATAATAGCCGGCAATGTATATGTATATTAATGTATAATATACATATTTATACATAAATATCGCATATCTTTTGTATGTTTGGCTAACGACTATAATTATTTTGGGCCAAACTGTGAAATATATTAATAGTTCTTATAACAATGTATCTAGTACATATTTGTTACAATGAGTGCTAGCGGTACAAATATATAAATGTAGATTGGAACTTCTTCATAATTATATGCATATATAATTCGAATGGAAGGTAAATGCGATGATATTAATGAATACCTCGAGCAGTAGTGCTCTTACGTTCTTGACCCCTATATTGAAGCAAAACATACGGGTCGATTCCACCACCTACACAATATACAGCAACACCACATAAAAACTCCTAAAATATTTGCACATAAGTATTATGAAAGTAATTAAACAATAAGGACAATAATAGTGGAGTGCACATAATGAGCCCGTTTGGATTGGCTTATAAGTTGCTTATAAGTAAAGTGTTTAATTTGACTGGCCAGCTAAATCATTTTTGTCTTAAAATAAGTGGAGCCCGTTTGACTTAGCTTATCTAAAGCAGCTTATAAACTGAAAACAGCTTATAAGCCAAAAAAAATAAGTTACTACCCAGCTTATTCCAAACAGGCTCAATGAGTTTAATAAAAAAAAAATTAGGTGGGGGGGGGGGGGGGGGGGAGGGGTGGTGGGGTTTGGGAGGTGGACATGACTATGATCAATTATAATTTGAATTGAAAAAAATAATCCTTATTTATGGATTACTTGTATTACATTTTACGATCGCGTATAAAAGGACTATATAGCAAAAAACACTTTTACAATGAATGGACCACAAAATCGATCTCCCTGTTCACCTGAATACCAAAAGGTAAAACCGGTGAATTAAGCTGAAGCTTGTTTCAAAAAAAAAAAAAAAAATTGAAAATATTGTTTGTCCATGGAATTTGATCAGTTTTTGAAAAAAAATTGAAGAAAAATTTTTCAAGTTCCAAAAATAACTGCTAAATTTTTCTTCAACTCACAAAACTTTAAATATTTTCCAAGTAAAATGTCTATTCAAACACAACTTTAAAACCTCTTTTTTTTTTCAAGTTTCACAAAATCTATGCCCAAACGCTAGCAAAGTCAAGGGCAGAGCAAGGTCGAATCTAGTAATTTTGATACATAGTTTGTGTTATAAATTTCTTTTGATATAAATAATAATCTAAACAGAACCTACTAAACAAAAAAAATTGTGATCCAGAATTCATGAACATAAAATCTTGAATCAACCTATGTACAAAATCTAAACAAGAAATTAAATTAAAAGAAACAAAAGACGAGAGTAGAGAACTAATGTTGATAGAATAAATACCCCAAACTTCGTTGTTTTTTAGACCTTTAGCGTTGACAAGATTCACCTCCATTATTCCAAAGATAGTCGTCATCTCTCTAACTTTATCAAATATAGGAGAATTTTGTACCAACAAAGACTCAAATATAGGAGAATTTTGTACCCAAAAATAAAATCAAGTATAGGAGAATTTGGATCAAAGAAATTTATAAGCTCTGTTTGTGTGAATGGCTGCTGATGAAACAATGAAATTTGCATTCAAATATGGTGTATATGGGTGGAAGAATTCAACAGAGATTCTAGTCTTTTTAAGACAGTGAGTTGACAGATGGTGTGGGCCTTTGGGAATCCTCTTTCATTTAGTTCTTTGTAATTAATGAGGATTGTTATGAGACGGATAAAATTTATTCACGGTTAATTAGAGATCTCAAATTCGAATTTTAAGAATATAAATTTGAATTAATTAAGATTCTAAAACGAGTACAATAACGGATGAAAAAAAGGCTTAACACAAACCAGTCTCTTAAACTTATCAACATATTTCATTTAGACTCAACACCTCAACTCCTAATAGAGCGGTTCAGTTACATGTTTTCGGTTCAATTTTTAAAAAACAAAATTATATGTGTTTTTATTCATCTATTATGTAGTTAAGTTAATCGATAAAATATGGAGATATGTCATCTCCTTTAATTGTACGCATCAACATTAAATAGAAAATGTTTGGTGTTTTATGGCTTAGTGAGGTGAATGTGTATAATTAAAAAAGATGACATATTTTATATAGTTAATTTAACTACCTAATAGATGGATGAAAACACACACAAGAAAATTTCTAAAATTTAAATCAAAACACTTTATTAAGAATTGACTTGTTGAATTGCAATAAGAATTAGTTCGAATGACTAAATAAAATATCCTCACAAGTTTACGTAACCTATGTCTGAAACCCAAAAAAAAAAAGAAAAAATCACTATAAGTGACAGCTTGTCAAATCACACATCAACGGATTCCAGCTTGTACTGTGTGTGATGTTTGTTACATTAGGAATTTGTTCTTTTTTGAAGAGAATCTCACACTTTTAAGCTGCTCGCTTGTTAACTTTTTTCTTTTGTCATGAAATTACGTGAAAGTGTTAGTTTTATGTGATAGGTGTTTGAATGGATAACGAATCTAAGACGTCAACGTAATTTATACTATACACATTTAGTGATAGACGGAAAATAATATAACATTAAACTAGCTGTTGAAATAAACATTGGTTCAATGATTTATTTCCTTTAAATGAAACGTTTACTATTCTATAAACCTGGTTGTCAAGAAATCGATTGGCTTGTAAACAAAATATCTTGTCACTTTCAGGAAACTTCATACGTTTCAACGTTGGATGTAAATTGAATTGAATTTGGTCAAAGAAACAGAGTTCACACCTAATTAGCTTTGTTTAATGACTTTTCCAACCACCATAGCCTAGTTGATGAGGGGCAATTTAAATTGACGTAACAAAGGGACAACAAAAACTTAAATATGGATATGTTTATGGAAATCAATATTTTTAATTACTACTACAATTAAGCAATTTTAAAACAATGGATATATTCTATGTTGTCTGGACCTCCACAAAAATTGTTTTACCCATGTTGGATTCTCAGAAATTGCACAACTTTTGGAAGATCCAACACACTCGGTAATGTTTTTGAAGAGTCTGAGCAACATGGGATATATTTGTCTTAATCAGCTATTTGAGTCCTGATTATTCAGCTCAAGAATTGAACTTAAAGCCAGACAGTAAAAATGCAAATGAACTTTTCTCATCTCCAAGAGAACAACATTGAAACCATTTATAGTACAGGTAAAAATCCACAAAAAGGTTTTCCTTGCCAAAATCAACAGTTTGATGATGAACTTATTCATTCTCATACCAGTAAATCAAATACAAACAATGATACTGTCCACAGAGCTTCGAAATACAAGAGAATCCCCGACTACGCAATTTAATAAACAAGTATAATCTGGTAATTGCCTCAATAAGATCCCTCTTTCATGCAAGCATAAATTTGGTGCCTTGGAACAGCCCTAAATACAAACTTGTTATCATGTGAATGATTTGTATGATCAGGAAAAATTAAAAAAAATCACTGAGGCATGGCAGAATAAACCTTCGTTATTTCTTCTCCACACTAGAGGATGATTCCTGAGATGTGCAATCCGTGCATGCGTTACTAGCTGATGGAAGTAGGTCATCTGACACCTTGATCCGAAATGTTTGCTGCTTCTCTTCATTCCCGGGGACATGGACGAGAGCTTCCATAATGAGTATCTCCCAGTCGCTTGGCCGTAAAAATGATGACCATTTGTCCTCTGCTCCAAGTATTAAACAACAGCAGAGTACTAGTTAGACATGTAGAACAAGTATCTTGAGACAATTATGAACATGTAAAGTTGAGCTAATGAGTTAAGGTAATGGTTCGCTTTAAAGTTGAAAATGGATTCTATACAATTCTAAAGAATCTAAGAAATGATCAAAATAAGAATGATTTTCGAATTGGATGCTATAATAACTTCAAGTTTCATTTTTGAGTGAAGTTAGACAACAATTCATTCAAAAACAAACCCCACTTCTAGAAACATCCTCATTATTAAGGAATAACTAGTTATATTCCAGTTTCCACGTTTCTTAATGAAAGCTAAGCAAAGAATAACTGTTTTATCCATTAGATTTCCTCGTTTATAATGGCATAGATTTGGAATTTTGCAGGACATTTTGACCTTATCACCACCATGACTCAACAACTATGGCTTAAATATTCCGCAAAACATATCTGGGATTGATAAACTAGAATAGAGAATGTCCGTTTTTCAGAACACGTATCTGTGAATGAAAAACAAGATAGAGAATGTCTACTCCAAGCACCAACCTCCATTACGAACTGCCTTCAACTGAAAAATTCCAGTGCCTTGTGGTCCAGAGACAGGAAATGTGCATGATACAGATTGCCTTTGATGAGCTACTGCTAGTGATGCATTATACCAAGGGCCTCTAATAACGGGCTCCCCGATAGCATCTATAATCGTCTTATTTTTACTGGCTTTCTCCAAGGCCTTGCTGCAAGTGAACAATAAAGGATGAAATAAGAAAACTGGAATCTCTATAGCCACAATAAAACCCTACCCAAAACCCTCGCGACCCCTATCCTTATTGCCATGCCACCCAAGAAATACAGAATCAATGTATTTATGTATACTTTACATAACCAAGAAATATGTAAAATGTGAAAACAAAATCAGTGTTTTTTAAAGCATCGCCAGTTTCCTCAACTGAAATATTTCCATCTGCCTCAAGTAGGAAGGACATCAGTAAGATCGTGGTTACTGGCATCACATATAGGATTCCAGAAACCATTAAAAGGACAGCTATAATTAGCTCTAATATTTCAGAGACATGAGTGGGTCGAATACAACATGGACAGCAAAGTTCTCGTCTAATGGAGACAGAGTACAACTAATCAAGAGTGTTTTGTTCTTCTTTTTTCTCGATAACCTTGGTGTCCAGACCAGCTTGCACGCACCTCGACTAATCCCACAGGATGCCTGCTACCTCCTACCAGCAACAGGTACCAGATAACTCTAACCACCAAGGCTTAGACAAATGGGAAGAAATCACCTGGTGTTTTTGTCTCTGATCGAATTTAAACTTGCATGGTTCTCCCCCCACTTCAATGACCACTAGGCCAAACCCTTGGGTCTCAGATCTTTATTTCACCTAAGACTGTTCAACAAATTGAAGCAGTATCTAGGAGGTTCCCATGGACAGGACGTACTGCAGTATCACACAAGGCTTTGTTAGCTTGGGGCAAAATCTGTTGTCCGAAATCAGCTGGTGGCTTAAATATTCTTGACATCCTTACTTGGTACAGAGATGCAATATGCAAATTAGGTACACAGATGCAATATGCAAATTATTGTGCAACCTGTGTAAGAAGGACAACTTATGATTTCAGTGGGTTCACCTACAATATGGGAAGGGTAGGATCGCATGGGAAATTAATATTCCCTTCGTCCCAATTTATATGGCACACTTTCCTTTTTAGTCTATCCAAAAAGAATATAACTTCCTATAATTAGAAAAAAAAAAATTAACTTTTAAATTCCCTTTTTACCCTTAATGAAATTATTTATAACACACAAATGTCTAAGTAGGCGTTTGGACATGCGATTTGAAACCATGAGATGAAATCAACGTTCGGACATGCATTTCATCTCGTGGTTTCAAACCATGGTTTGAAATTCCAAATCATCCAAAAAGGCATGATTGGGGGTTTCAAACCATGGTTTCAAAATTTTTAAATATAAAACTTGACCCATAAGTTTATATTTTGTAAAAAAAAAGACCCATAAGTTGGTAGATATTTTTAACAATTACTCCCACCAGCCATTTACCAACCTTTATTTATGTCTACGATGGGGAAGGATTATATTAAAGAGTCGTTACATTGCTATTCATGTTAAACTTTCTTTTTTATTGAACTAAAGTTTGATCAATTGATGTTGTATTTTTTAGAAATGCCTTCTAGTAGCGTATTAATTTTGTTATGAACTATGACTTGCTCATTTGGTAAGATTGTATAAAAATTGAGAATATTTTGATAGTTTTCACAACTAGTGGGGTTTTTATGTCTATAAAAAAAAAAATACAACTTAGAAATTTCAAATTGCATGTCCAAACATGGTTTCATCCCATAGTTTCAAACCATGTCCAAACGGCTCGTTAAGGTATGTTTTAGACCACGAATTTCAAAAGTCTTTCTTTCTTAAACTTTATGGCTAGTCAAACGGTGCCACATAAATTGGGACGGAGGGAGTAGTGGAGTACTAAGTAGGCTTCCTGGATGGTGCAAAAACTCATAAAGACCAGTAAATACTTTGAAGATGTTGGTTACTTGGCATGTGATCTTATTGCAGAAGCAAGTTTTTTCTCCATAAAAAGATGTATCTAAAGCTGAGAGGAATTTCCTACAAGTGCCTTGGAGAAGATTAGTATATTAACAAACATGGCTCTCCAAGGTGGATATTCATCTTTAGGCTGGCAGCTATGGCAAGCTATATATTAGAGATAGACTAGCTCTTTGGGGTATGGTGGATAATTTATAATGTCTTTGGTGTAGTGCAGATAATGAAAGTATCTCTCACCTATTCTATAAGTGTGAGATATCTGCTTCCATAGGGAACAAAATCTTCCTCCAGTGGCAAGGAATACAAAGTCAAGCATTTGATTGGCAAGGGCACTTGCAGTGGGCAAGAACACGTTGCCAGGGTATAAGTGCAGGTGTAGAAGTTTATAGAATGGCATTAGCTGGTACCTTGTACTATGTTTGGCAAGAAAGGAACCTAAGAGTGTTCCTAGAACAAGCAAATAAAAATGGAAGCAATGGTCAGACAGATGCCCATTATAGATATCTACTATGTATATCTCCAGTCTGGGCATTGTTCATTAATTTGGCTAAGGTGAACTGGACTATGCCTGAACACACTGCAGACCTTCTAAGCTGTTGGATAAGAAGGGGAGGGAGCAAGAGTCAGAAGATTTGGTGGAAAACAGTTCCTGCCTGCATCTGGTGGAACATTTGGAAGGAAAGAAACGACAGAATTTTTAAAGGCAGAGAAAGTTCATTGCAGAAGATCCAATGGAAGGTCTTTACTTCATTAAGTTTTTGGTGTAAAGAACAATATGTAGAAGAGGAAGTTCAGTTAGTGGACTTTTTTAGGATTACTGTAAGTATTTCTCTTTCACTAAAATGTAAATTTTTGGAGGTGGCCAGCATACCCTTAATGCTGAGGAATACAAAATTACCAGTTTCAAAAAAAAAAAAAAAACTATGTATATACTGTAATTGGCCTAGAACAAGCAAAGGAACATGGAAGCAATAGTCAGACAGATGCCCATTATAGATATCTACAATGTATATACTGTAATTGGCAACTTTATCGAACTCACCGGCAAAATATGAACTCTACCGCCTTCTTGATGTCGATGATAAGGTAACTCTAGCATTTATCAAAACTCCAAATTTAGATTTTACGGAGAAAAAAAAAAGAAGAAAAAAAAAAACACTATGCCTGTTTGGTGCAAACTGGCTAAAAGGTAGCATCAAAGGTACGGATATATGCTACAAGGCTCGACCAATTTAAAATTTGTTAGTAGTAGATTGGTCCCAAATACCAATATTCCTAGAATCTTTACTAACAACATCTTCTTGGTTCATGTCATCTAATCAAACAAACTTCTTAATGTGGGTGTCAAGATAATGTGAATATCAGGGGTTTCCGTTTAAGCCAAAAAATAAAAAGATTATGTGGTTTCCTTTAACATAACAAGTTCGATTTTGAATGTTGGAAGTCTACCGGGGCCAATGATGCGCCGGCAATGTCAAAAAAATAAATAATAAACAGAACTCTTTTGAAGAAATTGGTGGAAACAGGTGCTCCAAGAAAGGAGATGGGAGAAGAAGATCCACTACTCAGGAACAGAGGACAAACATTTGTGCCTCTAGGAATAACGAAGTATACTACGGAACTTTTGAATACAAGAATTGAAATTTTAAAGCCGAAATGAATGAAAAAATTGAATAGAATTGCACACATTAAAATGCGGGAAGCAATCTACAATACTACCATGATTTGGGGACTTGCTAACTTTGTGAAAGGAATGAGTCCATACTGGGGATGCAAGGAACCATGTGAATTTTACCAGTTTCAATTGTAGATCCATAAATTTGTCCTATTCCCTGATTTGTTACTTAAGATGAATTTTTCAACATGGAACATCAGCATCCACAAACTGAAAACACAACACCACCACCGACTATGACAGTCCCTACTCCCTATTGTCTCTAAAACTAGTAGCAACATATTTTCAAGTCTCTCAGATTTGAATAACATCTTTGAGGGGTACACCCCTTTGCTTCATCCTAGAGCAAGAGGCACCAAGAGGTCAAGGGAGAAAACAGATTTTGGAGCTACAAAAAGTGCCCTGTGAGACGGATTGGATGGATGTGATTGTGACTTTTTTTGTTGTTTCGTTGGTGGGATCAAGAACTAACTTGATGTAAATTTGGCTAGAACTTGCTCTAAATGTTTTTTGAAGCGAAATAAAGGATGACACAGAATTTTGAAAAGGAAATTAGGCCTTCTTTGATCCACAATTCTAGCATCTTTATTTCTATCTAAATATACATATCTTACCTCTTAGAACCCTTCTTCTCTCTTTTTCCTAGCCTTAATCCCTTCTTTTTCCTAACACCATAATTTTCCCTTCTTTTTCCTAACACCATAATTTTCTATCAAAAAGAGAAATATATATAGGTATAAATATATACACCTCTATATACACATGCAAATAGAGTTATCATTCTTCCAGCTTTGAATGAGCAGAAAACTGGAATCAACAAAAAGAAATGGTCTAGCTTTGATACCATGTTAAGCAATGGACCTTGAGTCTAATTCAACAGCAAAAGCTAACTCATAAGGTGAGAATTGGCTAGGACCATAAAAAGAAGACGACAACCCATCTCCTCCACCAACGTGGGACCCTAACACGAACAAAAGTCTTTTATGTCCATCCGTCCAAGGCACCCTTTGTTCGGTTATCCATTTTGTCAGATCCCTCCCCAAACTTAAAAATCTCATATAGGGAAGGAATGCAATATCAATGGAGAACCCAAGTAGCCCTTTTAAAAGAGAGATCCATTATGGTCATAATTCAATTCTCTCAAATAACAAAGTAAGGTATTGTTACTTATTAAGCTCTCAATTAACTACCAACGGTTCACCATTGATATCACTTTAGTAACTGAGACCAAGGTGAAATCTTATCCTAAAGTATTTGTTCTAGCCTTACGAACACCACATATAACACCACAAGTTGTCAAGATTTACATTTCTCGAATGTTAAGATCACGAAATTTGTTGTATTATTTTCTTTTGTAATGCGTCAAACAACAAACATAAAATGGTAAGTCTGGATATGGACTTGCTTCGTTATTGAGTTGGAAATTTGGAATCGCATGTCTCTGAAATACTGAACAAGAGCTTAAGATGATTTGGGCAGAGGGTCGAGAGCATCTCAAAAGTACTTGGATTTTTACCATCACACTAGCTAGCAGTTAGACTACTAGCTAGCAGTTAGACTATGTCATAAAAGAGCTCAACTCACCGGAGTCAAGGTTCTCTGCACGATCTAAATGTGAGATATAAGATTTCCATGGAATATAATTTTTAACCAGATCAAGTCTGGTATATAATTGGAGATGGGTAGACGGGCGACCCATTATCCACCGAGTTTCAAAGCTGAAACAAGCAAAATTAAAGGGTTTTTTTTTTTAAAAAAAAATGTAATTTCGTTCTTTTTATCTTTGACTCTCGGTGGATAATGGGTCGTTCCTCTACCCTTCTCCAGTTAAATACCTAACTTGGTTCACAGGGTGGGATTTGAAGTGCCAAAGTGCGCTACCACACATCTTGCTATGTACTGCCTTTGCTATTTAAACTAAATCCTTGGGGCAAGATCTATTCTGAATATAAGCACAGGGTCAAAGTAATCCTTAACTTCAGAACTCTTCCTTTGTTAACACTTCTAGGGAATTCCCAAGTTCTAGTAAAAATAATAATTTTACGACTATCTTGTCGATAAGAGCAGATAAAACATAACTGAGAAAATAAAATCCAACCTGACAAGCCTCGAAGCACATAATCATACTACAAAAGTTTCATAAACCACAAAGAGAAAAAAGAACCCCAACATCTAAAACAAGGTCAAATATTCATCAGACATTCTCCAGATTAGTGGTGAAAATGGGCAGGTTGGGTCGGATTTGAGTGAGTTGAACTCGGTGGATAATGGGTCGTCCCTCTACCCTTCTCCAATTAAAGTAAATATTCAAAAAGTTTTCGGCTTTAGGAGATAAAAATGGGTCAGGACCTATTTTTACCCGACCCATGATTTGTCCAGCCCGTTTTTTACCGATATTATTATGGGCGGGTTACAAACCAACCCGTTTTTGTTTAACCCGTCCTTCAACCCGCACAAATTCAACCAAACCGGCCCATTTAAAATTGACACCACTAATCTGAAGGAAAAAATCAGGAGCTTTCCTATAACAGACACAGAGAAAGGTATTCCTCCCATATTATCAAAATCAAACGAATAAGAAGAAGCAAAAAAGCAAACCTGCTACAGCTATGATATATCGAGAGATCATCAAGAGCACTTAGAGCAACGCCTCCCGTTAAGCAAATCAAGGCCCCTGACACTATCCTTCGTCCCCATGTCTTTGCCTTCCCTTCCTCCGCTACCACTTTTTCAGAACTACATAATATCAATCAATCAATCAGGATCATATGCACAATATAAGCTATGGGTTCAACCGAACACAGTAGCTTTGGTTTAGACTCTGTATATATTGTTAAGAAATCTATTAACTATGTACAAATATTAAATTTCAAACACAACCCCGAACTCATAAAGTTCAAATCTTGGATCCGCTTCTACAATCAAGTATCAACTAGCACCTCAACTCCAAATTACCTGGGATAGATATATAAATCCTCTATTCCTCTATAACAGTTTCTCTCTATTAAACCCAATTTGATCCCAACACTACTTAATTCATCAAACTACAATATTCCCACAAAATTTTAACATATTTGTCATATTAATCGACTCTAATCATTCCCCCATAATCCTAATTCCCTGTTATATTCATTCACCATAATAAATCCTCTATTACCCACTTTACTCTATTAAACCCCCATTTGCTCCCAACACTATATAATTCATCAAACTACAATTTTCCCACAAAATTTTAACAAATTTTTCATATTAACCAACTATAATTTTTTCCCCATATTCCTAGTTCACCATAAATAAAAAAATCCTGTATACCCATTTCACTCTATGAAAACCTATTTGAGCCCAACACTAAACAATTCATCAAACTACAATTTTCCCAAAAAAATTAACAAATTTGACATATTAACCGACTCTAATCATTCCCTCATATTCCTAATTCCCTGTTATATTCATCAAAGTTACTCGGACTCTTCAAAAATGTTGACGGGTGCATGTCGGATCCTCCAAAAGTAGTGCATTTTTTAAGGATCCAACACGGGTACGGCAACGTTTTTGGAGAGTCCGAGTAACGTAGATATTCATTCACCATAAAACTTCTTTCTCTTCTTGATAAAAAAGAATCATTTGATACAATATTCCCACAAAAATTTAAAAACTTCATGTTATATTCATTCACCATAATAAATCCTCTATACCCCTTTCACTCTATTAAAACCCCATTTGATTCCAACACTAAATACTTCATCAAACTAGAAAATTTTACTCCCTTTGTCTCAATTTATGTGGCACACTTCGGATTTCGAGAGTCAAACAGTTTAATTTTGATCGTGTATTCAGGCATGGAATCTTTACGTATTTTGAAATAAAATTTACATATTCCGAAAACTACATAAAAAAGCACAAGTCACAGTAATTGACAATTCAAAATATTCCAAATATATATGAAAAGATTACGACTTGTTTGGATCTCGAAATCCGAAAGGTAGACACATAAATTCGGACGGAGAGAGTAATAAATTTGTCATATTAAACTACTCTAATTTTTTTCCTTGTTATATTCATTTACAATAATAAGCATATACAATAGAATTTTAACTATGATTGCGAAAATGGTATTAAAAAAAGAAAATAATCTTACGTTGATGGATTACGACGCAAGAAAGAGATAAATCTTCGACCCAACATTTTGTTTATGTGAGTTTCTTAGGCTTCAAAAAACCTCTCTTAAACCCCAAAGTTAAATGATATGAAAATTAATTGCTATTCTGTAACATGCTAACGAGGTCGTATGCTTGTGATTTTACACTTATATCCCTAATCACCTATTTGACCAAGCTTTTCTTTTTTTTTTTTTTCTTTTTTTTTTTCCAAAAGTGCTTTTTTTTTTTTTCAATAAATGATTATTTTAAAAAAGTGAGGTGTTTGATCAAGTTTTTGGGAGAAAATAAATATTTTGGGGGAGTAGTAGAAACAGTTTTTAAAAGCTAAAAAAAAAATAGTTTTTATCTAAAAGCACTTTTGAGAAAAATACACTTAAAACACTTTTTTGAAGCTTGATCAAACACTAACTGCTGCTTAAAAGTGTTTTTTTTTTAAAATAATTGGCCAAACACAAACTATGTTTCGCTAAAAATACTTTTTAAAAAGCACTTTTGTTCAAAATAACCTAATTTTAGAAGCTTAGCCGAACATGCGACTTCCTCTGTCCCAATTTGCTTGAAGACTGACAAGTTTGGGAGTCAAAAAGCTTTTTCTTTGACTTAATTTTAAACATAGCTTCTAGTATTTTCTAATAAAATGACTTAATTTTAAACATAGCTTCTAGTATTTTCTAATCAAATTTACATATTTGAAAATTACATAGAAAGTACTATAATAAGTCTTCATAATTAGTAATTCACAATATATGAAAAGAGTAGGAAAAAAATGTACTTAAAGAAAGAACCGTTTGACTTCCCAAACTGGTCAACCTTCAAAGAAATTGAGGCGGTGGAGTATTACTTATAAACAATGAACAGAACCTTAATCAATTCTATAAGAATTATGTCAAAGTACTCCCTTAAAAATATATGTTGACTTTTACTTGTCCAGTTTGAAAAATCAAACAGAATGTATCACTTAGGACTCATTGGGTATGAGTGATAAGGATAAATAATCCGGGGATTATATTTGAGATCAGTTTATCTCACGTTTGGTTGGGATAAAATCGCGATATAAATCTCGGATTAGTTATCCCGGGATTATAGTGTTATTTTATCCCTGTAGGAGGATGGAATAACTAATCACGGGATAAGTTATCCTGGGATAACTTGTTTCCAACCAAACGACCCCTTAGTTCCTAATTTACTCTTATTATTAACTATAATCATTTTCGAATGCATTTCCCAAAATATTAAATTTATTATTCAAAGAATGACATAGTAAAATTATTAATTTATTAATTATTATTTAAGGGTCTGCCAAGTCAAACAGAGAAGTAATATTTAGTTTCCACTACTATTTTCTTAACCAAAAAAAAAAAAGCAAAATATAAATGATTTTGTATAATATAAACCAGTATTAAAGTTTGTTACCACCTATAAGGACGGAAAATAACTGTTACTATTGACAATTTAGTTTTTATTAAGTTTGGTGAAAAAATTTGAAAGTACATACAAAGAAACAACTACTATATTACTTTACTACTATATAGAAGCATGGGTTTCGTCGTCAGTCCCTCCAAAAAAAAAAAAAGGTGGGCCCCACACTAAAAACATCAAACAATATAAAAAAATAAGGTGGGCCCCATACTAAAAAACCAAACTATATAAAAAAAAAATAAGGTGAGCCCCATACTAAAAACACCAAGCAATATTTTTTTTTTAAAAAAGTGGACCCCACCATTAAACCCACGCTTCTATATAGTAGTAAACTAAAATAGAATTTAATTACTTTTTCATTTTTTCCCTTACTCTAATAAATGTGAAAAGAGATTAATGTCGTAAAAGAAAAAATAATATTAAATGAGATCAAATAATTAATAAGGTAACTTAGTCAAATTATAATTCTAATTGACGTTTCCTTAAAATGCCGTGCAAAAGACAACATGACAAGTAAAATGAGCTAAACCAAGAATATTTACCAAAACTTAAAAATAGTAGTTCTTCATTTAAATAGAAAATCAAATTCTGTTTTGTTTCGTTTTAAACATGTAAAATTAATTTAATAATTCGAATTAGAATTATCCAAATCAAAATTTGATAAAAAATAATAAGTATTGTTTAGGTCCAATCTACACACATTAACAATAGAATATTTTACACTTTTAAATTAATCGAATTAAAATTCAAAGTATCAACTGATGCTTAAATATTGCGCAAACGCTAATATAATAAAGTTTTGGATATGGAAAGACAAACTACAATGTTATATTAATCGTGTTTTGAACATAGTGTGTGCGTGTATATATATATATATATATATATATAAACAGTTCAAACTTATGTATGTTTATTAGCAATATAAAATGTATATATTTTTTTTTGGCAAATAACTTCATTTCATTTATCTACCAAAGTAATCTTTACAATGCTAAGGAAAACAAGTCTGAGCTTAAACAACCTCAAACTTCGACACTATGAACATCGTCACCTTCATCCTACTTCATCAGCTTAAGTATAGAAATTTAGTCTTGCTAAGTATCTGCTAAGCCCACAATGCATACTGCCTCTTAGATGAACTTCCTGTATAATCAATTTCACTATTGCATCCTCAGTTCTTTGTTGTTGCTGGAACACCTTTGCATTCCTTTCATGCCACACGTGGTACACTGTCCCAGCCAACGTCATCCTATAAATCTCTGCAGCATTATTCTTTCCTTTGTAATTTGTTATTGCCCAGGCCACTTCTTGTTGCCACCCCATGGATTGTCTAGTTATCCCTTGCCAATTCAGTAAACGTTGCCATATTCTTGTTGTCTGTGCACACTCAAAGAATAAGTGAGACACCGTCTCAGCAGTTCCACCACATAGAGGGCACTCTACTCATCAGTCATTCCCCACTTTGCCAGCCTAGTTCTTGTGAGCAGTCTTTCGCACAGAGCCAGCCGCAATATGAATATCCATCTCGGTGATCCTATATTATTACATACTAATCTTCTCCAAGGTACCTTAGGGAAGGAGCCTCTGATCTGCTTGTACAACTTCTGGATAGAGAATGAGTTCATATGGCTGATGTCATCCTCTTCATATCCAGCCTCCAAGAGGCACTCCTTTGCTTGCAGAATCATTCTTATCACCTATGAGGCAGTTTTTGCCTCTATCTCCCACACTGGCCTTCCTTTAACATAGTAGATGTGAACCCACTTGACCCAAAGCTTATCTTTCGTAGTGCATAAGTTCCATAGAAGTTTGCATATAGCAGCCTGATTCCAAGTGAAAATGTCTAGTAAGTTTAATCCTCCTGCAGTTTTGGGGCAGCAAAGTTTGCTCCAAGCAATCAAAGCTTTTTTTGATACTTCAGTTCCCCCAGTCCATAAGAATCTTCTGTATATAGTCTCTATCATTTGTGTAATATTCTTAGGAAGTAGGAATATTTGTGCCCAAAATGTTTGTATAGAAAAGAGCACACTCTTAATAAGTTGCACTCGACCTGCATAAGATAGAAACTTGTTAGTCCATATTGTAATTCTCCCTAACATCTTGTCCAGCAGAGGCTTACATTGAGTCACTGATATTCTTTTTGAACTTAAGGGTACAGCTAAATATCTTATTGGGAGTTCTCCCTTTGTAAACCCCAAGACATTAAGAATCTCTGCTTGATCACACTGATCCACACCCCCAAAAAAGACTGAACTTTTGTCCAGATTGGCCTTGAGCTCAGAAGAGGTAGAGAACTCTGTGAAATATTTGTTGACACCCAATTTTGTCCCGCCTTCCCTAAATATTTATTTACATTTCTAGTATTTTTGACATTTTAAAAATTAATTATATTTTACTATAATTATTAGCCTTATTAATATTGGCGTTTCACTACTCCATTTTTTTTTATTATTATTATATTATTATTATTATTATTATTATTATTATTATTATTATTATTATTATTATTATTATTATTATTATTATCATCATTACTATTATTATTATTCTGTCATTATTATTATTACCAGTATTACTGTAACCCGCATTATAATCATTTCGGTATTTACTCGCTAACTTATGCACACGCATCGCATTTATTTTCGCATAATAAAATGATAGCGTTTATTTACTGTTGACTTTTAAAATGTTACCGCACGGCTATTGCGATTTTTCATCTGAGCACTAATAAATATGTACTTTTATATTAGATAATATTTTGGCACATGGTAGCATAGGTCTTTTATTTAAAATTAAAAGCCTAAATTTGTTTCTTTCAATCAGCCCATTATTTTTAATTCATCAACCCAATTAACCACCATATTTTCGGATTAGCCCATAAAAACCTTTAATACTCAGCCCATTTATTTCCTGTCCAACCCGACCCGATCGTCTCAAAAGGAGAGGGAACCACTAGGGTTCCCATTTTCTCCTTCGTCCGCCGCCCCCCCCCCCCCCCCCCCCCCCCCCCCCTTGTTCTCTCTCTCTTCTCTTCTCTCTCCTCTCTTCTCCTCCTCCCTCTCTCTCTTCCCATTTTAGCAAAACCATAGCTCTCTTTAGCCGTGCACAGTTGTGTCACTCTATTTCCACGCAAAACTTGGCACAACGTCTGCTTCTCCCACGTTTTTCGTTGAAAAGGAGAGGTTTTCCCATTTTTGCTTCAAAACACCCGACGATCCTCAAAGATCAGGGTGGTCGAACCATTTCGGGTAACACTCAAGTCAAATCACGTGAGGATCTGCTCGAAAACCCTTCAATGGTCAGATTAGCACGGGTCTTTGACTCGATTTTGAATCTATGTTTCAAATCCCCGCCCAATTTTCAGTGGTAAAACCCTAGTTTAAACCCTATAAATGATGGTTTTCGGGAGGAGTGAAGGGCAGCTTTTCAGATCGAAAATCCCCTTGAAAAATGAAGAAGTCTTTTTAGCCAAGAAATTCCCCTCAAAATTGAAACTAGTTTTTTTTTATTTTCAGCCGCAAGAATCCCCTCTAAAGAAAGCACAAGCTTAAGTCACCTGAAAATTCCCTAGAAGAATTGGTTTATTTTAGCAAGGGTGGCATTGTTCGACGTCGAAAATCTAAATCATTTTCTTTGTTTCCGCACTTGGTTCTGCCTGGGTCGAGGAAATACTAACTCGGCGGATTCGAAGTGTTTCGAGGTAGATCGAAGATTCGAGGCCCCACTTCGCTGCACCCAAAGAAGGTAATCCTATTCCTTTTCGATTATTTTCGCATTTCTTGCTTATTTTCCGCCTATATGTTAAACTGTTAGTATAGTCATGTTAATCACTAACTTAAGATTATTGGTTAAGCACGTTTACATGAGTTCAATTCCTATCTAAACATGTTCATATGAATTAGTTGTTAATCTGGTCTCGATTAGTTAGGTTCGATGAATCGGTATGCGGGAGTTAGATAAGTATATGCCTGTGTTAAATCATGTTTAGTTTGTATGGGTTAACTATTGATCTCAAAATCTCGCTTAGTTACTTTTCTTGGTAACCTAGTCTCTGTTGTGTTTTTGTGATTAGCTGAAGATATTCTTGGTATTCGAAAATGTTGAATGAGGTTCAAAAATGCAATCTATACTTTCAATATTGCTTAATGCTGCTTGATAAAGTTGAACAAATATATGTCTATGTTTCAGTTAGCCTTAATCTTGATGCTTGTTTATGTTCGCATTATCTGAAGATCACCTTAGTATAAATCGGCATACGTTTATTGGCTCGTTTAATCAAATGGTATGATTAATAATCCTTAACTAACATATAGTATTTCCTAGCCTAAAACAAGAACAAATATGTCCCCATGCCGATTCATAAGTTAGAGATAACAAGTTTGGTGTTAACATAAGGTGTTTGGTTCACTTAGTCCTCAACATAATAAAAACAATGGTTTATGCGATTCTTGATTTAACCAGAATATGTATCTAAAGTTGGTTTTTTAGCAGCTTTGAATAGTTGGGATCTTGGCGGTTTGCTTCATAAATAGGTCACATGAAGGCCACATCTTAGTCCCTATTTGATTGTCTTGAAATGAATTGTTGCTTGAGTGTCTTGCATCCTGTACAGTGCCTTCATTTTGAATTGAGTCCTTAACTTCTAAAATATGCAATAAAAATTCTTTACACGTTAACTAGCACATCCAATCCATGTTTCCATGTTAGTTAAATATAAAAGGATATGCTATACATAGTAGTTCAGGAGTGACATGCCAAGCCCTATAAGTGAACTTTTAAAACTCTGTGGTGATTACCTAAGGCTGAACGTGTATTGGTGTAGTATTCTTCATCCCCTTCATGTTTGAGACGAGCAAATTCAATAGGTTAAGTGTGCATTGGTTTAGGTTCAGTAATCTGTTCTTTCAAATTTAAAATAGAAGTTCATCTTAGCTTTTAATTGAAGAGGCATATTTCGAGGTTCCTTTCCTCTTTTATTCTAGCGTGGGATGGTTATAGTTGTGAATTCTGTGTGTGTTCCTTCTCTAGCCCGTTACTGGCAGGGGTGATGTTTTGCTCTAGTCATTAATATTTTGCCTTGTTAACATAAAGAATATGAACTAAAATGTGAATTGAAGCACGATGATATTTTGCTATAGCTTTTAGTATTATAAGCTGCTGGCAGTGATGATATTTTGTTATAAGTATTATTATATTGCTTTGCCAATATGGAAATGGAACTGATCAGTGTGCCTGCATACCATAAATATCCTTCATGAATTCAATAGGTGTCTTGTAATATGCCATGCTTAAGTTTGGTAGGTGTTGTATGGAGCCAAGACACTTAGTCTATGTTATGTATATTTTCATATGAGTAAACGATATTAGCAAGTCACGTGCAAAGTTCATTATCAATTTGGTTTTGTTTTAAAATTTGTGCGTTGTTGTGAGAATATCTCGGTTGAATGTATACACGGTGTATACTCGAACATACATAGTATGTATATAAGTCATTTGGGTTGTTTCGAATTCTACATTATATATATAGTCTTATTTATTGATTATACACTAATCCTTATCTTCTTTTTTCATGACCATCGCATACGAGTCCGAGAGACTCGTCCTTCCTTCACATTCGGTGTTGGGCTAAAAGCCCAACGAAATCTTCTCCATGTCCAACCCATCCGCAGCCGTGTATAAAAAATTCTGCTGGGCCGAGGCCCGACAGCAGCAAACAGCCACGAATGACTTAAAAAAAAAAAAATAGCTGGACCGAAGCCCAATGGCGGGCAGATCCGCAGCAGTCCTTAGAAAATGGGCTGAATCCATTTAACTTATTTTATGCCTTTATTTTACTTTATGCATATAATTTGTATTATTGTGCAACTAACCCATTACTTTGTTTTTGTTTTCTTAACTTAGGTGATTTCTAGTAAATTAGTGGGCTAATATAGTATATTGGGTAGTTAATCCAAAGGAAACTAGTAATTAACCCCCTAAGCTTCATTTTCTTCTTTTGTATTAAAGTCATTTATAGTATCTATAATATTCACTTCTAGAATAATTGATAGCATAAATTCATATTTTCGAATTAAAGGAATTATATTCTATACTTATTATCTTCAAAACATCACTGATACGCGAATGTAAATTCGAGCATATTTTGTAAATAACTCTTCAAGTTTTGAGTCAATCATGCATATTTTTAAGTAAGCATATTTAATAAGAAATAATAAAAGTAATAAAGAAAACTCACATTGGCTATTTTTATATATTCCTAAACCGAAAAATTAGTTAATATTTTATCATTGGAGTTGTTTTAAATATTTATCGAAGTATTGCTTAAATCGACATTTTCGCCGCTTCATATACAAATTACTATGTTTTGCAAATCTCATTTTATATAGCATTATTATCTATTCTCATTTAAAGTCTTAACAACCTTTATAAATCTTATTTTAAATAGTATTTAAAGATATCTTTTATGCGAATTATTATTCTGTAAGTTCTGTTTTAAACAACCTTATTATATGTTTCTTTAAAACTTTAGCAACATTTGTAAGTCATTTTTTAGCTTTAATTAATTAACCTAAGTTTGGCCGGATAACCGTAAGTTAACGGATCCTAAAGGATGCCTAACCCCTTCCCTTTAGGATAATATAGAACCCTTACCTAGAATCATACTGTTGGCATTATTAAGGAGGTTAGTTTTACCTTAATTTAATAATTAGGTGCCCTAATTCACCTTAGAATTAATTAGGTGGCGACTCCTTAAAATAAAACAAATAGGAATCTCCAATACGTTGTACCCTAATCTAACCCAGTTAAAATAGGGTATAACAATATTCATATAGCATTTGGACTGAACTGATATCCCCTTTGCAAAACATCAAAAGGTCATCCGCAAACCCCAATTGTATGAGGTTAAGTTTTTCGCATTTAGGATGGAAGTTAAAGTCAGGTTCATTTTGCAAGTTTCTCAGTAGTCGGCTGAGGTATTCCATAGCTAGAACAAATAGAAAGAGGGAGACAGGGTCACCCTGTCTTAACCCTCTCTTAGCTTGGAAAGGTTCCGTAGGGGTGCCATTAATCACGATGGAGTAAGATACAATATGTAAACATAACATGATCCACCTGACAAACATAACCGGGAATCCCAGGCATTGCATTACTTGCTCTAAGAAAATCCACTCAATGGAGTCATACGCTTTTTGCATATCCACCTTCAACATGCATCTAGGAGAAATGTTTTTCCTTCCATATCCTTTTACAAGTTCGTGGCTAAGGACAATGTTATCAGTGATCACCCTTCCTGGCACAAATGTCACACCCTAATCTTGATCAGGGTGTGATGGGCACCCGACCCCGTAACCGGAGCCGAGCGAACCCGCTGACTCTTACTACGTACTGAGTTTTTTTTTTTTTTTTTTTTTTTTTAACCTTTAAAGCAAACATACTTAATAAGATTACTCATACATAATAAGACTATTTCGTTGCTTTTAAATCAAATAAAATATATAGCTGTACACAACTCATATCATGATACAAACTGGCTCCCAAAACCCACGACTCTGTCTGCAAAGTCTCTAACTTCGAATGAAACATCATGGCATAGTATGCTGACTCGGCGACACTCCGAACAAGGGAGTTTGCCAACTTCGCCGGAACATCTTCTATCCGTCCGGGTGTACCGCGCGACATGAAACGCAGCCCCCCGAAGAAGGGGTCGCACGAGCATTGTACCGAGTATGTAAGGCATGAACGGTAACATAATAAGAGATGTAGAGCATGTCACGTGAAAATGAGTATCCCGTACATAAGAGACATATCATGTGTAAAGTCGTAAGTCGTACATATAAAGCATATCGTGTGAAGTCGTAACAGTAAGTGTGAGTGCCTCTTAAGGCGGAATCATGCATGCTTAATCTTGCGGACGTGCGCCCCGATCCATATACTATGCTGCGGAACGTGCAGCCCGATCCATTTGTGTATACATGTACGTAT
The DNA here is from genome assembly GCF_029784015.1 of Lycium ferocissimum. Classification (NCBI taxonomy): domain Eukaryota; kingdom Viridiplantae; phylum Streptophyta; class Magnoliopsida; order Solanales; family Solanaceae; genus Lycium; species Lycium ferocissimum. The sequence goes on from NC_081347.1 coordinate 67,731,702, forward strand.
TCTTTCTTTGAAAACACCTCATTTTCATATATAAAGAAAATAGAACATACCATATTGCCGAGGCGTCGGCTCCGATCCATTTAACCACTTGTCCCGCATCCGGGCATCCCGCGTCCGGGACGATATCATATCATTCTCCAATCGATCGTGGCCGTGCGCCTATAGCGCCCCCTTTTTCCCACCTTCCCCATATACATATACATATACGTATACTTATACATATATCATGTCATAGCATGCGAGAGCCCGAAGAAAAGCTATAACTCTATCGGAGTGACGTAAGGTCGGTAACCTCCGATTATACTATGGAATAACCCGATCGTCATGTCTCACCTTGGAGGAACGATTATTTAAGGCGAGACTATCAACGAAGGGCAACATTAAGAGAACATAGAACATGTCATATAGATCATGCACTTTGGAGCCTTTAAAAATAGTCATTATTCAAAAATAGCTTGACATTTTCATATCGTCGTATCCATGGTAAGAACATATCCTTGACATATTCATCATAGACGTCTTCTTATATCCGGCATCATCCTTGTCGTCATAAAATCATAGTCGTCGTTTTAGTCATGAAAACTATCAAGACGTAAAACTTAGATTCCGGAGAAAATGAATATTTTTGAAAACATTTATAACTTTTAAGAAGGAATCATGTTTTGAAATCATAAATTCTAACTTTGAAAATAAGGTCGTTATGGGAGCATTTATAATATTTCATTATGTGATTCATGCCGTAGAAAGAAAAAGGGACGAGCCTTAACATACCTGCGCCGCGCCTTACTAGCTATGCTTATTCATCCAAGCTTGGTTCCGCTAGTCTACATTCAAGAAAGTTGATGCAACCATTAGATTTATTGACATATACTTGTCGTAACCTTTCAAGTTCCTTCACTTATGGTCTCGCCGGAATTTCGGGCAAAGATCTCCCCTATAGATACACCGTCCCCGAGGGTCTAACTCGCCAATTTTTAATCGGCAACAACAATCCGGAATTCAACCCGGCCAAACCATCAACAATATCAACAATTATTCTAACGATGCTTCAACATCCAATTCAATTCAATTCAATTCACATAATTTTCCAACACTCAACCCATACACTACTTCATCTGAAACCTTCAACTTTGGCGACAATCATACATTTCGTTATCATTCATATACGTTAGCTTCAACAACAAATTCTTCATTCTACATCACATGATCCATAACGACAACAACTAAAATGTCAAATTGCATCAATTTACATTAACTTACCAAAACACTTATTATTCGACCATAGCCACTTCTTACATATTTTCATGCATTTTCATCCATCTTTACCTATTACAACAACAACACAGCATGCTCTATAAAATTTATTCATTCTTCCATGCACACAACATATACACACAACCAAACTTGGCATGCATACTTCCATATATTTTCATTCATTTCATTGGCATTACCATAACAACTAAACTACTAATTAAAATTAATTCCTCACTTCTACACACACTACTATACTCGGCCACTCTACTACATCCATATTTTTCCATGAATTTTTCCATCTTTTTTTTTTCTATATGTTATAACAACAACCAACATACTACATAAAATTCATTCATCACTTCAATGCTATACAACACATTATTCGGCCAATCATGGCATGTACACGGCCCCAACACCAATTCCACATTCTCATGAATTTCATTTATTTTCGTGCACTCTAGCACGTATAAATTATCCACAACATATATAAGGGAGATTGAGTCTTACCTCTTCCACTCATTCTTCCAACTTTCGACTAGGGCTAAACAACACCAAAAGAATGATTGAATTACTCCAACAACCTCTTCATGTTAATGAGGGACTTCCATTTGGTTGAAGTGCTTGAAGGAATTAATTTTTCTTGACCAATATCCATGGCCCTATTTTTGCCAACCTTGGCCGTGCACTTCTCCTTCTTGCTCTTCTTCTTTTTTTTTTTTTTTTTTGTTCTTTCTTTCTCCCTAATGGTCTTGAATTAAATCATGACTTATGTATATATATATAGCCACAAGCATGTGAGTGGCACATGCTCTTCCCTCTATTTTCTTTCTTCTTTTCTTCTCTAGAGAATTCTTCTTTTTTCTTGATTTTTCTCTTGAATTCCTTACTTGGTCAAAGAAGACCAAGTGTCTTCTTTTTTTTTTTTTGTAAACTTTAGTCCCTCTATATTTACACTTTGCCCCCTTTTCTTTCTTTCTCTAGAACTTTCTTCCTTTTCTTGAAAATTAACAAAGAAGACCAAATTTCTCCTTATGCAAGTTTTGGCCCCTTCAAGAATTTTCTTGAGCTTTTATAAAATTACCATTTTGCCCTTGACTTCCACAATATTACCATAGTGCCACTTTGCGAATTTTCCTTTTTCGCCCTCAACCTTTCTCAATATTCCATATCAACAATATTCCTAAATAATATTAATAACCCACATGCGCATTAAAATAATTTTGGAAAACAATCTTGCCTTCCACATTCCACGACTTCTTCGAAATGTCCGAGCGTACGAAATACGGGCTATAACATCCTCCCCCCCTTTAGAACATTCGTCCTCGAATGTTCAACTGACCTTATGGGCGTCACAATCCTTCGGGAGGGTTCCTTTGTTTAGCCGCTCTTTTCTTTATGCCCGTTCCTTATCCTTTTGTCTTATAATCGAACTCCTTGGCCTTTTCATGAGCCCTCGCTCCATGTCATAGGTTTTCCTACTTCGCTATACCAACTCGTTACCCCTGCCCTTTCCAGGTCATTTCTTTCCTGTTATTGTTCGTCACCGCACCTTAACGAAAGCCATGTCTTGGTGCGCGATTTTGCTTAACGATCGGCTACAGGCTACTTCCTTACTCTCATATCCGTCTCTCGGTACTCTCGTTGTTACTTCGTTTCCACTCTTCTCCCAAGTATCCTGGCGACACGCCGACATACTCTAAACTCTGATTCCAAGCTAATAAGTTTTTTTTTTTTTAAGTCTAATATAATATGGTCTCCCCCCCTTTAAGGGGCTCCTTATACCAACAATCTTTCTATAAAGTTTTCGTTTATACCTTGTTTCTCATCTTTCTTCTAACTCCATGCCTGACATCCCAGAAACTTCTTATCCTAAGTTTTCTTTTACCTTCCACCTATGTCATCCCTTTGTCCAAGTTCTCACCCACTATTCGTCCTTTCGCTTCCTTAGTTCGCTTGTTCGTAATTCTTTCTTGACTGCGCATTTGTGTTGTAGCTGTGTATCCATATCTCTCCCTATCCTACTTACTATTCCTTTAGTCTTGCTTATCAAAATCAGTCCTCAAGCCTCGTACACTCCGTTCCGGTCTCTTTTTATCATACTCTATCCCTCTTCACATGTCGACTTTGAGTCCTTACCCAAACAATCTCGCGCTTTGTCGGTAATTTCTCTCGAGAGCCTCCTTTACTGAGGTTCCTTACCTTTCACCTTCTTTCGACACTTTGTTCCCTTTGTTTTCCATTAACGCACTCTCTTTCCTTTCCACTATCACCATATTCGACCCTCCAGCCTTAATCCATAACAAATTAATGACTGCTTTCCTTGTAGCACTTATATCGTCCACTTTCGCTGTCACTTGGGCTTCGATTCCCTCACTTGACTAATGCCTTCCTTACCGTAGCGCCAGTTGCTGGGACTCCCGTATCTATCGATCATATGTAAAGTATTCTATACAGTCCTATACATATATATATTTACTATCAACTAACCCATAAAGTACTTCCAAACACTATTCAAGCCTATCCAACTTTCCGGAACTGTGACGCATTCCCTGTCCGTTCTCCAGTCTAACCTACCTCGTTTTATGTGACCCCGTATAGCTTCCAGCCATTCCGTATGCTCTGATTTCCCTTAGGTCACTCTTAGCTTCTCATTTGTCCCTTATATCTCAATTTATAAAACTTTTAGTTCACTTCCCAGGGGGTCACCCATCCTGAAATTGCTCCCACCTGAGCACGCTTAACCTCGAAACTTTGGTGGGATTCGGTGCCTTAACACTAATATTTTCGCGTCCGCTTTCTCACATGGCCTTTACTACTCGATCTGAAGCCAATCAAAACTTTACCACTGCCGAGACATTTTCGTAATACGTCCTTTCTTCTACATTGACCGTTTTGCCCTTTTTAATTCCTGATGTTCACCTTCCGCCTGTATGTATGACTATTTTCTGTCTGGCGCCCAGCTCCACGTAACAGGACAAATATATCCATCCAGTCTCACCTCGTTTGACTTCCATATCATTCCTTCGCCTTCCTCCGCCGATCTTCGGGCGCCCGGAAATCAACGATTAATATAAGGAATCTTATTTCCTATGTCTTGGCTCTATCGCACGATCTAATGACGTAGAAAGAAGGTCAACCATTCCTAAATGCCCCGCAGCCTCCTGTTATAGATGTGGCCGGCTTCACACCCATAAACAGACTCTCCGGACACGACTTTGCGTACAACCCTTAGACCGACCTCGCTTCGATACCACTTTGTCACACCCTAATCTTGATCGGTGTGTGATGGGCACCCGACCCGTAACGGAGCCGAGCGAACCCGCTGACTCTTACTACGTACTGAGTTTTTTTTTTTTTTTTTTTTTTTAACCTTTAAAGCAAACATACTTAATAAGATTACTCATACATAATAATACTCTTTCGTTGCTTTTAAATCAAATAAAATATATAGCTGTACACAACTCATATCATGATACAAATCTGCTCCCAAAACCCACGACTGCGTCCGCAAAGTCTCTAACTTCGAATGAAACATCATGGCATAGTATGCTGACTCGGCGACACTCCAGAACAAGGGAGTTTGCCAACTTCGCTGGAACATCTTCTATCCGTCTGGGTGTACCTGCGCGGCATGAAACGCAGCCCCCGAAGAAGAGGGGTCAGTACGAGCATTGTACTGAGTATGTAAGGCATGAACAGTAACATAATAAGAGATGTAGAGCATGTCACGTGAAAGTGAGTATCCTGTACATAAGAGACATATCATGTGTAAAGCTGTAAGCTGTACATATAAAGCATATCGTGTGAAGCTGTAACCTGTAAGTGTGAGTGCCTCTTAAGGCGGAATCATGCATGCTTAATGCTGCGGGACGTGCAGCCCGATCCATATACTATGCTGCGGAACGTGCAGCCCGATCCATTTGTGTATACATGTACGTATTCTTTCTTTGAAAACACCTCATTTTCATATATAAAGAAAATAGAACATACCATATTGCCGAGGCGTCGGCTCCGATCCATTTAACCACTTGTCCCGCGTCCGGGACGATATCATATCATTCTCCAACTGATCAGGTGGTTGTGCGCCTATAGCGCCCGCCTCTTTTTCCCATCTTCCCCATATACATATACATATACGTATACTTATACATATATCATGTCATAGCATGCAGGAGAGCCCGAAGAAAAGCTATAACTCTATCGGAGTGACGTAAGGTCGGTAACCTCCGATTATACTATGGAATAACCCGGATCGTCATGTCTCACCTTGGAGGAACGATTATTTAAGGCGAGACTATCAACGAAGGGCAACATTAAGAGAACATAGAACATGTCATATCAGATCATGCACTTTGGAGCCTTTAAAAATAGTCATTATTCGAAAATAGCTTGACATTTTCATATCGTCGTATCCATGGTAAGAACATATCCTTGACATATTCATCATAGACGTCTTCTTATATCCGGCATCATCCTTGTCGTCATAAAATCATAGTCGTCGTTTTAGTCATGAAAACTATCAAGACGTAAAACTTAGATTCCGGAGAAAATGAATATTTTTGAAAACATTTATAACTTTTAAGAAGGAATCATGTTTTGAAATCATAAATTCTAACTTTGAAAATAAGGTCGTTATGGGAGCATTTATAATATTTCATTATGTGATTCATGCCGTAGAAAGAAAAAGGGACGAGCCTTAACATACCGCGCCGCGCCTTACTAGCTATGCTTATTCATCCAAGCTTGGTTCCGCTAGTCTACATTCAAGAAAGTTGATGCAACCATTAGATTTATTGACATATACTTGTCGTAACCTTTCAAGTTCCTTCACTTATGGTCTCGCCGAATTTCGGCGATCTCCCCTATAGATACACCGTCCCCGAGGGTCTAACTCGGCCAATTTTTAATCGGCAACAACAATCCGGGAATTCAACCCGGCCAAACCATCAACAATATCAACAATTATTCTAACGATACTTCAACATCCAATTCAATTCACATAATTTTCCAACACTCAACCCATACACTACTTCATCTGAAACCTTCAACTTTGGCGACAATCATACATTTCGTTATCATTCATATACGTTAGCTTCAACAACAGCCTTCATTCTACATCACATGATCCATAATGACAACAACTAAAATGTCAAATTGCATCAATTTACATTAACTTACCAAAACACTTATTATTCGACCATAGCCACTTCTTACATATTTTCATGCATTTTCATCCATCTTTACCTATTACAACAACAACACACAGATGCTCTATAAAATTTATTCATTCTTCCATGCACACAACATATACACACAACCAAACTTGGCATGCATACTTCCATATATTTTCATTCATTTCATTGGCATTACCATAACAACTAAACTACTAATTAAAATTAATTCCTCACTTCTACACACACTACTATACTCGGCCACTCTACTACATCCATATTTTTCCATGAATTTTTCCATCTTTTTTTTTCTATATGTTATAACAACAACCAACATACTACATAAAATTCATTCATCACTTCAATGCTATACAACACATTATTCGGCCAATCATGGCATGTACACGGCCCCAACACCAATTCACATTCTCATGAATTTCATTTATTTTCGTGCACTCTAGCACGTATAAATTATCCACCACATACATAAGGGAGATTGAGTCTTACCTCTTCCACTCATTCTTCCAACTTTCGACTAGGGCTAAACAACACCAAAAGAATGATTGAATTACTCCAACAACCTCTTCATGTTAATGAGGGACTTCCATTTGGTTGAAGTGCTTGAAGGAATTAATTTTTCTTGACCAATATCCATGGCCCTATTTTTGCCAACCTTGGCCGTGCACTTCTCCTTCTTGCTCTTCTTCTTCTTTTTTTTTTTTTTTTTTGTTCTTTCTTTCTCCCTTAATGGTCTTGAATTAAATCATGACTTATGTATATATATATAGCCACAAGCATGTGAGTGGCACATGCTCTTCCCTCTATTTTCTTTCTTCTTTTCTTCTCTAGAGAATTCTTCTTTTTTCTTGATTTTTCTCTTCTTTTTCTTGAATTCCTTACTTGGTCAAAGAAGACCAAGTGTCTTTTTTTTTTGTAAACTTTAGTCCCTCTATATTTACACTTTGCCCCCTTTTCTTTCTTTCTCTAGAACTTTCTTCCTTTTCTTGAAAATTAACAAAGAAGACCAAATTTCTCCTTATGCAAGTTTTGGCCCCTTCAAGAATTTTCTTGAGCTTTTATAAAATTACCATTTTGCCCCTTGACTTCCACAATATTACCATAGTGCCACTTTGCGAATTTTCCTTTTTCGCCCTCAACCTTTCTCAATATTCCATATCAACAATATTCCTAAATAATATTAATAACCCACATGCGCATTAAAATAATTTTGGAAAACAATCTTGCCTTCCACATTCCACGACTTCTTCGAAATGTCCGAGCGTACGAAATACGGGCTATAACAACAAATGTTGATTGTCTAGTATCAACTAGGCTATGCATAACACTTTGCATCCTCTTCATGATTACTTTAGATATGATCTTATATAAGACATTACAACATGATACGAGTCCGAATTGTTTTGCATTTAATGGTGTCGTTGGACTTTAGGGACTAGAGTTACTGAGGTACAATTAACAGGGTAGTACAAATCACCAGTATTAAAGAACCTGAGTATAGCGTCTGTGACTTCACCCCCAATAATAGGCCAGGATTTCTTATAGAATACTGCATTCAGCCATCTCCTCCTGGAGCTTTCTGATCATCAATACTCATTAATGCCGAGTATATCTCTTCTTTAGTAACTGGCTGGATTAAAAGTAATTGTTGTTGCCTATCCAGTGTTGCTCCATTCCTCATCACCTCTGGTCTAATAGCCGAAAGTTGACTAGCTGCTGAACCCAATAATGATTTATAGAATTTGGTCACTTCCTGCTGTATATCCTCTTCTGTATGTAGCGTGTCCCCATTATTATTCTGGAGACTTCTGATCATATTAATTGAGTGCCTATTCTTCACACTTGCAAAGAAATAAGGAGTATTTGCATCACCAAGTTTCAGCCATTGGGCCCTAGACTTTTGTTTAAGCACACTTTCTTCTATTCCTACCCATTTTTCAAGTTGAGTTTTCAACTGCTTTTCACTATCAAATAGGGTACTAGGATGATCATGCGATCTCATTAGTTGTTGGGTGGCTTGTAGTTGTGTTCTAAGTTCCTTAATTCTTGTATCAACTCCAGAGAATTCCTTAATTTGCAGTTTCTTGAGCTTCTGTTTAATCATGTGCAGCTTCCTCCATACTTTCTCCATCGGTGTTCCAAGAATCACTCGCCCAAGAAAATTCAATTATCTCCATGAACTGAGGGTGGCTTACCAAATGATTAAAAAACCTGAATGGTTTTTTCCCAGCGAATGGTTGGCAATTCATCTTGAAGCTCAAAGGGCAGTGGTCGGAAAAATATGGATTAAGTATTACAACTTCTACTTGAGGTAGGTTCATGATCCACTGACCATTCCCAAAGGCCCTGTCAATCCTACTAAATACATGACCATTAGTCCATATGTAATCCCCACCTATAGTTCTAATCTCGCTAAGTCAAGACGTTGCTAAGCAGAGAAATCACAAGTCTCCATGTCTGTTACTGCACTGCCGAGATACCTGTCTTCCTCCATCAGCACAGCATTAAAGTCACCTAGCGTTATCCATTTTTCGTGCATTTGGCTACTGATATCTCTAAGCCCCTGCCATAGACCTCTTCTGTCGCTGATTGTATGAAGCCTATATACTGCGGTCATATGGAACTCCAGGTTGGAGGAATGAATGATGACCTCTCCATAAATGAACTGAGAGTGCATGTTCAGTACTTTAAATGTCACAAACCTTGGGTTCCACAGCATCCATAACCTTCCTTTAGCACTATACGCATAATTAGCACACTATAACCATCCTGCTGCTATCTTATTTATAACTTTTTCAACATTTTTTTCTTTGACCCTATGTTCCATTATAGCAATGAGGGTCACCTTATTCTCATGTAAAAAAACCTGCATCTCCTTTTGTTTATACATTTTATTCAGACCCCTTACATTCCAAGCTACAATCATTTTGGAAGTAAGGGGTTTGGTGGCGTACTACTTCCTCTTCCCTTGCTACTGTCCCCTCCTCCTATGTTGTTTATAAGATTAGGATGGTATTGTCCAATTGGCCACTGCACCATTGCTATGTTTCCAGTTCTCTCACATGGTTGCATAGACGCTTTCTCGCGTATTTCCTCTTACTATTTGCCATCCCTCTTCTGGTCTTACCTCCTCTTGGATAGAACTAGGGTGATGCACTTGATTAGAATTGTCTGGTTGTTTCTGTGTGACCCCAGTACTTCCTGTTGCCTCAGTCCTGGGTTGTTGTTCCGGTTTCTTAATCACCTTCTCAACATTTTGTGATTGACCCCTAAGTTGTTTCTCTGGTTGCTGGACTAAAGGTTGATATTTTTGTTTGATTGCTGGTTGTTGATTAGGCTTAGTAACTTTGTTCGGTTTATTCTCCTTCTCCGGGCAAGTGTGGCCTATCATGAAGCATACATTGCAGTACCTAGGCTTCCAGTCATATGCTACTGGCTGCATAAACTGGTTTCCTTTAGGGTCCTGCACTTTGACATAATTAGGCAGCTCCTGAGTTATATCCATCTCCACAAGAATTCTGGCATAGGTAATCCTATTAATACTGGATGTACAGTCGTCTGCATAGATAGGCACTCCTAAAGTGCTCCCTATCCCCGCTAGGGACTCAGCTCCCCAACAATCCAAAGGGTAGATTGGGCAACTTAATCCATAGTGGAATAGTCTTGAGAATCTCGTCTTTGAAGTTAAAATCAGAAGCCCATTCTTTAGTGATGATTGGTTTCTTATTAATGGTATGCGGCCCAGTTAAATGTATAGCTTCCCTGTCTGCTTCATTAGCAAATTGGATGATGAAGTATCCTTCGTTATGGTAATAGACTCGAGGTTTCACATCGTACCTCTTAATGGATACTAAGAATCATTAATTGTCCCAAAGGTTGCGAGTCTCCAACAATATATAAAATCGTAAACCTCCATTTCTCAGCCTCCTTCTTCACCTCGTCTTTATCTAGTTGAGCAATTTTCACCCCATCTTCAATTATAGGAGCTATATATTTTAGGTTCATACCTCTTGCAGCAAATCTATTTCCCCTCACGACATTCGCCCATGTACTTTGGTGTAGATTTGCCTTCTCAGATTCAACAACACTTGACGTCGTGACTGGTTCTTGCAATTGCACGGTACTCGGCATCGCTGTCCTTGTTGCACTCTGTTCCCCTTTTCCTGTTGTAATTGCTCTAGGGTTTCCTCCACCCAAATTTTGGGGATTCACTGGAGGTGTTATACTACCCCCTGCTTCCCACCGCCGTTCTCGACCGAGCGAGGTCTTGGCACCTTGATCGTTTTGCAACAATGGTGGCCATTCCTCCTCCAAATTTTCAGTTGTTGTGCTCTGGTTAATCCCTAACTTCTTCCCCAATGCTTCCACCGCTTTGGTTCCTTGATTGAAGTTATCCTTCCTGGGCCTCCCCCTCTTAGCCATGGCCAATAGTCGTGCACGGAAGAGGACACCTAGCGTACACCCCACAGGCGAGATCCAGTGAACAGTGAGAGTGGCGAATCTTAGAGAGAAGGCAGAGCTTCTCTCACTAGAAATTATGTATTAAAAAAAATGTATATATTATCACTACCCAAATAAAACTACATACACATAGATACACTATAATCCAAAGTGCGCACGGGCATACGCCGTCTATTTCTACTATTAATAAGTGAAAGTTTGTGGTACTACGAAGGGTATTTGTGTAAATTTAGTGAAAGGGTATTTCTGTAAATGATCGGTCTACCACAGAACACGTGTACGTGGTATAATAAAAGGCTTCAATTGGGTCAAAATTTATCATTTCCTATGCTGGCTCTTTTCCCCAACTTAACACTTGTCCCAATTTTTAAAACACGTGTACATGGTATTAATAAAAGATTTCCATTGTTTCACTCATTCCACTTTTACACTTCTTGGTCCGTCCCTTCTTCATCCATTATCTTTCTTGTTTATTTCCTGCACATGTACATATTCTTGGTCCATTTTGCTTAAATCTTCTTCTTTTTCTTCCTTATTTCCTTGTCTTGATGAATTTTATTTGTGGCTTTTCATCTTGCTTGTTTTGGTGGGTTTTATTTGTGACTTTTTAATTTCTCACTTCACATAGATAGTAAAATGGAGTTTATCTTTTGTGTTGACTCTGATTTTTGTTTTCTCTTCCCGCTTTTTTTTTAATCGATTTTATTTTTGACTTTCTGCTTGCTTGAGAAAAGGCAAAATTCTAGATATTTCCTTCTCTTGTGTTTTGTTAGGCCAGACTTGTGTTTCAATGTGAGTATAATTTTTGGGGGTTAGTGTTTTCTGATTTTGGCAGAATTATTCTTTCTGCCGAAAATTTGTCAATTTGTGGTCCAAGTTCTCGGGTATGTGCTTTGTTTTGTCACAAAGTTATGTATTTCTATTAATGGTTGCGCAATTCCCATTTTACAGGTTTTTGAAATTGGAATTTGCTCTACGTCTTGAAAACAGTCAATACTCCGGCTATAAGAGGTAATTTCCGCCGCCATCTCCATATTTTATTACTACTTTTTATTTTTAATTTTATGGGTGTGTGCGCTGTAGGAATATATTAAATTTTAACTGTGACAGAAAAAAATAGTATAACCGAGTACTTTGAAAATTAGATGTCTGACAGAAAAAGAAAGACGAATGACGCCCAAATTGAGAAAAATCTTAGGCGTCGTATTGCCTATAACGAAATGCCGTCTGACCAAAAGGCAGCACTTCTACAACGGCGTCGGGTAGAATATATGTCACGCTCCGAACCATGGCCTGGGCGCAACACGGCACTCAGGCCTTGCTTGCATGTGTCCGAGCGAACCTCATGGCTTGCTTGTCAACATGGGCATAAAAACAACATAATCTATATGCTGATATTTAAATGAATCATGAAAATAAAATTGCGGAATAAAGTCTTGAAGTAATCTCATAGCATGACATATCATGAAAACGTAATAGTCTGCAAACATAAAGACACAATTGACTCCGTGTACTAACATCTCGTTCATGAAACCTCTAAAACATGTTCGAATACTAATCGCGCAGACATGGCCCCGGACTACCATAAACCGAATACTAGTGCGTACTCCATGTCGAACCCCGAGAGAAGCGAGGCTCACCAATAAGCCGATAACCGAGGTGATCCTACCGCGCAGTGTGTATGCTCCTGAAAATCGGTATCCGCACCGTGAAGTGCGTGCCCGAGCAAAAAAGGACGTTAGTACATGGTGAATAGTACTAGCATGTAAACCCGCCGAAATGAAGAACATGGCACAATATAGGTATAGGACATGAACTGAAACTGAATATAACCTGAACATGAGCATGAGTAAAGTTTGAAAACAGTAAACCAATGGAAATACATGTATATATAACTGCTTGTAACGTGGGGAATGCTATAGTATAACCGACAACATGATCTGGTACTTGCGTCCTACCAGCAGAACACTCACACCTTGCCAGGGATATGAGATTTAAATAATAATAAGCATGTAAGGATCCAACGCATAATGAAGGTGTTGCCTCCTTGCCGACAACCCTTATCCTACAAAGGCTACGTAGGTTCGTGCTTTACTAAGCCTTCTCGCTAACTAAGCAAATCCCAAAACATGTGAATTATCATGATAGCTTGTGAGATCATGGTTTCATGAGATACTTGTCATAGTCTTGCAAACATGTTCTTGATTCATGAATAATAATAATAATAATAATAATAATAATAATAATAATAATAATAATAATAATAATAATAATAATAATAATAATAATAATAATTTTCTTGATTCATGAATAATAATAATAATAATAATAATAATAATAATAATAATAATAATAATAATAATAATAATAATAATAATAATAATAATAATAATAATAATAATAATAATAATAATAATAATCATCATCATAAATACTTATATAATTAACTTGAAAACATGCTTGTAACTTGCTAGATAAAATCACGAAGCTTCATATAAACATAATGAGAACACATGAGGAAGAATTCATGATTCATGGATTAAGCTAGGGTTCCTAATAGCCGTAATGGAAGATTAGGAATGCAATAACGAATATAGATACAAAACTCATGTTCATAAATATATAAATACGGGCTACCAATATGTTGGGTTTAATGCCCTAGGATTTGAACTTCATGGATATCAAGAAACGGAGCGTGGGGAAGAACGTAGAGATTCCCACACGTGAATAGAAGTTCTACATACCTTAATCGCTCCAAAACTTGAATTAAAGACTTGAATTTTGAAGAAGAACTCCAAAAGCTAGAATCTTGATCTTTATGTGGGTTTTCTTGAAAACCCTAGGCTAGGAATGATGAATTCTTGATTAGTAATCATGGGTACATGTTAGAATTAACTTGGAATGATTTAGAATGGCTTACCTTAGAGTATCTTGAGTTTGGGAGAGAAGAATTTCTTCCTTAGGGTTTGGGAGAATGAAAAATGGAAACAAAACAAGACCCTACCCATTCTAAATGATTTTTCTGCCAAAAACGGGCAATGTACGTCCTAGGATGTGCGGCCCGTACTTGAAAGTACGTCCAATACTCCTTGGGCGTACATTGAGTGAAATTTCTAGTGAAGATTCAGCTCTGCCACCCTTCAAGAAATGGTTATAACTCTTTGTACAGATGTCTGTTTGATCTCCACAATATACCGTTAGAAAGGTATTTCAATTATCTACAACTTTAAAGAAGGAAGTTTTCTCAAATTACGAACGTACATTCTCGAAAACTGGCCATGAATGAAGATTCAGCTCTGCCACCTTCAAGAAATGGCTATAACTCTTTGTACGGATGTCCGTTTGATCTCCGCAATATACTGTTGGAAAGGTATTTCAATTATCTACAACTTTTAAGATTCTCAAATTACTAACGAACATTCTCTAAAACTGGCAATGAATGAAGATTATCTCAGTTTTAGACAGATTTAGAAGGCCTTAAGGATTTCACTTTTTGGTTTGACTTCAAAACGACTATCTATCGCCCGAAATCATCCCGAAGGGATTCATATAACTAACATGTCATTATAATACCAATATTACCCATTGGGACCTAACTCGAACTTACGGGATGTTACCGATATAGTTTAGTATGAGAGTACGAGGTGTTACAATATTCTCTTGGGATCATTCGTCCTCGAACGATGGGTCGTAGTTAAGATTAGACTAGACTTGCTGAATCCCCGTGGCCGCAACAAATAGATCATTAAACTCGTTTCTCCTGACTTTCAAAGACCAAAGAGGAAAGAGCTCTTTTCGAACAACCACACCACCATCCTCGCAGTCCAAAAGTCGAACTCAAGACTCGGCCAAACGTGAACTTCTTGTCATAACTCTCTTGTCCGTGTCAACGAGTACAAACTTCTATGAACGCCGACTAAGAGCGGCACAATATTCGCTTTCCGGATAGAGAGAATACCCACATCATAATCCTTAAGCAATTCGAGCCATCTTCTTTGCCTAAGATTCAGCCCTTGCTCGAAGATATACCGTAGGCTCTTACGATCCGTGAAAACATAAACATGTACTCCATACAAATAATGACGCCATATCTTAAGGGCAAAAAATTACACCGCCAACTCTAGGTCATGAGTCTGATAATTTTTCGTGAACTCGTAGCCGACGAGATGCATAAGCTACAACCTTACCA
>NC_081347.1:67746894-67811154 GCF_029784015.1 Lycium ferocissimum
AACCGAATAATTTACACATACTCACTTTTTAATTGAACAAACAAAAAGCTAAAATATATTTCTCCCCAGGATGAGTTGCTACCAATGCAGAATATTCAAAGCAAGCTAAATCAAAACTTTTATATAATTCAAGTGAAAAAATCATTCTCCCGCACTTCTCAAGCAACATCTGAAAAATTGTACATTTTGTCTTGCACTGAAAAAGGAAACATGGTGCATTCTCTCCCTGAATCACCAAAACTGACATTGAAGAAGGTAGCAAAAGGAAAAAGAAACATTTAGTTTCCTTTGATGAAGAAACAGAAGTACCAACCGAGCGACGTCACTCGCTCAAGCTGAAACAAAAACTGGAGCCAACAACTCCAGTAAAAAAGAAATAAGGTCACCACAAAATTCTCTTTCTCATTCTTTGTATGAATATGTTTATATTATATCTTTAATTAAACAACTATTGTTTTCCTTATAATCTTCCAATATATTCTACCCTCTTTCATTCTTTCTGGTAAACACATTTGCAGGATAACCTTTTTTTTTGCAATCACTTTTGCGTTTTGCGGAACATAGGTAATTTATATCATAACTTATTTACCCTATTCCCTTACTTAAACGTTCCACAATTTTCTTTTTACAAATTTTTAACATCAACCACAACTAAAATTTATTGATTCTTAAACAGTTCTTTTGTAGGGAAATCAATTCTCTTTTGAAACTTGCTTTTGACTTTTTGTCTTGCAACTAGATGTTCCAACAACATATATATCCATCAAACAAAGGTAATAAAAATTACATTTATTCAACTAATCTTAATTTATTTTGCACAATTTACTGCTTTCTTATTTCTGCATTTCTATTTCTTTGACTCCATTTATTTATTTTCATATATTACTATCTTTCTGCATTTCCAACTTGTTCTTGTGGAAACTAAAAAGTAGGATTCTTGTTATATGTCTTTCCACCTTTTTTATTGATATTATTCCTCTGAAACCAAAAGTTATAATGGTTGTGAAACCTACAGTAGATACAACTATGACTGACGTTTCTTAATATTTTGATATGAAAGTTTACAGGATAAGATTCATTTTAACCAGCTAGAGAACCAGCACAGGCATTAACAACTTTCTGATACATTTAGCTTTTATATAAGCAATAATCCTCAAAATTTAGAAACAGTCCAACTAGATCAAAAAAACAAATATTTGTTGATCTCTAATTTCTATGTATGTAGTTTGTTCTATAAACAAATGAAAGACTAATAATAAAATTGTAAATTATATAATTTGTTGTTCACCAACGCTTCAGTACCAGCCTTCCTTGATTAGCAATTACATAATCTCAGTTCCAGCTTTTATGACTTTAATCTAAAATTTAAAGTTTTAGATTGGCTATACAAACTGTGTTTATTTAGAGTTTCACTTTCTTTGATTTTCCATTATTGTCGCTCTTTTGCTGTATTAGATTTGCATAGGTCAATGCATTAACCTTACATCTTCGAAGAATTACAAGTGCTATTTGAAGGAAGTTATTTCAAATAGGATGAATTTCCTTTTCCTTTTTTTACTCCTTCCACGTGAAAAAAGAATCCATATAAGAAGAGGTCCAGTAATGAATTTGCAGTTTTGCTTCTAGCAAGGCAGCTTCCTGTATACTCGAAAAAACAAATGAAGTGGTCCACGAACACTGAACCTTAACATAAAATGTGTTTTATTGATGAAGCTAAAATGACACTATTTGTAATCCCAAAAAAAGGTTGCTAATGAAATTGGACTTGCTGCTATTGGAACATTTTTGTGAAGCAAGAACCTTGACATCTTTTTATTTTCCTGGATCTGTGGATTAGTCCTTTCCTTTTCTATTTCAGCGCTGGCGGATTCAGCAGTTTCTTTTGTCCTTCTCGTTATTAAATCCATTTGCGAAAAGATTCTTGTGGTTGAAAATGTGTGGAATATATTCTTTTTATATCCTTTTTTGCCCCTGAGCTGAACATACTGGTCAGGTACTATTTTGGAATAAACATGGATCCAATACCAGCGAGTGAGTCAGAAATGATGCACTACTTGCAAGAACAGGATGATCACAATTGTCGTCATCATCGTTATCATGGTTTGCACCTTATAAGTAGATCATCATGAGCATGATGATAATGGTGTGGCTGCTGCTGGGGTTGGAAGTGGTGGTGGTGAGTGCATAGAGGGTGACAATTCTGCTGATCCTGGAAATCTGTCTGATAACCACAATGGGATGGCAGTTAGTTTGCCACCCAAACCATTGCAGGGACTGTTCTTTGAAGTACGGTATGCTTCCTCTGTTTTCTTCTTCAAACTTTTGTTTTTCCTTTCCTTCTACATGCCATCATCTCTGTCTCTCTTGCTTCTAAGGAAGCTTTACTTTGTATAACTTTATAGTACATTTCTTGACTTCCAAGTATATACTAAATAGTTTTAGCAAATTCTTTTTCTTCAAATTTTAACCATTTGTTGGCTGTGGCTTCAACTATATCACTGTTTCTCAAACATTATAGAGTCACATGATTAATGGAAAAGACAGGTTTAGTTCGTTGTGCTCAACCTAAAGATTCGCTAAATTGATTTCAGTTAAACAATAGTGTCCTCTGGCTAATTTAAAAGCATAATCATTGAGTCAGTGGTAGAGATTTTTAGGCTATCACAATTTCATAGTAAAGAGTGCTCAGATAGCCCCTTAAGGCAATGTACTTGAATATAAGAGACTTTTACGTTGACATAAATATTAGTCTGACCTCGTTAGGCTATTTGCTCTAGCTGGTGATTCTATTTGCAAGACTCTTATAAATAATGATTTTGAAGGCTCTCTAACTTTTTCACTAACAAATTAATGAAATATGCTATTTACTTCCCTCTTTTTGTGCATGTGTACAACACTTTCAGCACTTCTTTCACAATAGTGTGAAGTCTAAGCATCAATTAATGTCATCTCCATCTTATCAATTCATTGTTGCAGCTAATTTGGTTGCTTCAGAAAAACATGCTGATGTTTACTACGGCATTGCAACTAGGTAAGTTTTCAAAAAAAAAAAAAATATATATATATATATATATATATATATATATATAATTCTGCAATGTAGAATAAACCAAGAGGTATTGAGGTGCTCTTATTCTTTCTTCTGGCGTATGCTTTCATGTGAAGCAAACAATTATCCCACGGAACATCTAATCATTAGCATTTGCCAAACCAATGGAAGATTAACATAATTATTGACTGTAAATTTAGTAGTCTTTTGTAAAAGCTGCAAGTTCTCTTAAATGTCTAGACTTTAGAAAGTTGCTTGTCTCCGCCTCTTAGTTATAATGATTACTTATCTTTCTGTTTGTTGAATGCACATTAGTGCTTTCTCTTCTTAATTTATTGGGTTGAATCTATTGGAAGTACCTAAGGTGGAGATTAGGGTCCATATTTATAACTGTAAAGGAGTGGAAATCTTAATATTAGATAAGTTTTTGGGTTTCACTTAATTACTCTTAAACATTGCATTACAATTTGATTCTAACTTTGTATGCTTTCTCTTCTCTTTCCCAGTTAATACCCAGATGCAATTTCTACAGTCAACTACAGCTACTTGAATCCAGATTGTAGCCCCTTACACAAAGAACATCAAAAATTTCATAACTTTTCTCTTTCTGACAAACTTGGCAATGTAATAGTATAACTTTGTTTCGCACAATATGAAGTATATTATCTTTATGTGAAGCATATTTAACTTGATAGTACTGGTTCCTTTTTGTTGGTTAAACTCCTATTAAACGAATAAGGAAGTACCTTTCGAAAGTCAAACCACTTTTATATAATGCCATTCGCCCGTGCTTTGCATAGGCTCGGGCCATCTAGTACTATATAGAAGCATGGGTTTTACCCATGCTTCGTCGTCAGTCCTCCTTAAAAATAAAAAAATAAAAAAAAAAAAAAAAAAAAAAAAAGTGGACCACATATTAAAAAAATCAAGCAATAATTCCCAAAGTATCCCCATTAAGTCAATAACGGTGGATTCATTGCCACATGTGTATCAACTCATTAGTGGGAGCAAATGAAATTATTGTATCAAAAAACATGGACTCCATATTATTTCTTTTCTTCAAAAAATTAAGTAGCCAAACCATACAATTTCCTTTCTTTTCTTATATTAACCTGAGATTTAATCTAGATATTTAACTGTTATATTTGCTATTCCGCCATGTCATTTATTTGTTATGTTTACTAAATAAATATACTTAAAATATTTATATTTTAAAATAAGATATAATAAATTACTTTTTTATTTTTATTCTTACTCTAATAAATGTGAAAAGAGATTAATATCATAAACGAAAAAATTATATTAAATGGAGACCAAATAATTAATAAGGTAAATTAGTCAAATTATAATTCTAATTGACGTTTCCTTAAAAAATCATGCGAAAGACAACATAACAAGTAAAATGAGCTAAACCAATAATATTTACCAAAAATTAAAAAATAGTAGTTCTTCATTTAAACAGAAAATCAAATTTCTACTTTGTTTCGTTTTAAACATGTAAAATTAATTTAACAATTTGAATTAGAATTATCCAAATCAAAATTTGATAAAAAAAATAATAAGTATTGTTTAGGTCCAATCTACATACATTAACAATAGAATATTTTACACCTTTAAATTAATCGAATTAAAATTCAAAGTATCAACTGATGCTTTAATATTGCCATTGTTTTATATCAAAGAGAGGAAAATAGTTTCCTTTTAAACAAGTCTTCTCTTTTAAAAAGTATTAATAAATTTTTGCCAACTTTGTATTTATAGTAAACACTAATATAATAAAGTTTTGATAAGGAGCACAAACTACAATGTTATATTAATCGTGTTTTGAACATAGTGTGTGTGTGTGTGTGTATGCATAAAAACAGCACAAACTTATGTACGTTTATTAGCAATATAAAATATATATAAATATATTATCACTACCCAAACACAACTACATACACATAGATACACTATAATCCAAAGTGTTGGGCCCGTGCGCAGCACGACCATACGCCGTCTAGTTATATAAAATAAACGCAAAAAGTAGAAAATATGGTCAACATTAGATATTAATAATCCAACTATCTTTGCCTCTATTATTCAAAATAATCATGGTTACGGAGTTTTCAATTTCACATATGAGATGGAGTTTCATCGGATAGAGTTTAATTTGTGAAATTTGAATGTCCTGAAGTTTCATTTGTGGATTTAAAATTCCACGACAATAACTACTTTCCAAGAAACATAGCAGTAAAATGGACAATAGACTTTATTTCTACGATTTGGTGTTGTTCGATACCACAGGGAAAATTATTGTATTTATATTAAGGGGTGTCAATGGTTTTGTAAAAATCGACTTAATCGATCTAATCGAACAGTATCGAACCGTTTATTAGAAGTTTTTAATAAAACTGATGATTTTTATATAAATTTCTAACCGTACCGAAAAATTGGGTAGGTCTTTTATTTTATAAAAATAAATTGAAAAAATATCGAACCGTACCGAATATATTTATATGTGTAATATATATTTTATTTATTAAGTTTAAAATTAATAAACCATTAAATTTTTCACCTTGTTATGTTATCCCTATTGAAACAAAATTAGTTCTAGCATGCACCTCAAGTAGTAACTGATTATAAGGCATTCCAACAATCTTTACTAGCAAGCTACAAGGTATTAGATATTTTTCCTCTCCTATAATTTAAATTCTTTAATTGAATACCGAATCTTATTAGACTCAGTTCTTGTGTCTCATCTTGATTGATTACTTCCCATTCGTGTGATCTAAATATTTTGTTTTTATTTAATATTATCGTACACTACTATAAAAATAGTGGGATGGATCTCTATTCTTGTCGTGATACATATTTTCTTAATTCTTCACCTTTTAAACAATAAAATGTCTAGAAAGTTCTTGACAAAGTCTTATGCAAGTATGCATGATATCGTGTATAACTTGTACTTGTGAATTCTATATGACGTTTTTTTTATAAAATACCGAAAAATTAACCAAACCGTATCGATACCGAAAAAAAACCAAGATGATGGTACGTTTTCGAAAAGTCCAATTTTGATTATACAAAATAAAATAACCAAAAAATTGGTATGATATAAATTTTATAAAATAACAGCCTAAACTGTATCATTGACACCCCTACTTATATATACTCTCTCTGTTTCAATTTATGTGAACCTATTTCGTTTTTAGTCCCTGCCAAAATAAATAACTTCTTTCCTAATTTGAAAATAAATTCACTTTATGAATGATTTATAGCCACACAAATATTCAAAACTTATTTTGAACAACAAATTTCAAAAGTCTCTTCTCTTTCTTAAATATCTTGCCCAATCAAATAGGTTCACACAAATTGAAACGAGGGAGTATTTAACTTGAGCGAGAAAAGGCCATAAATAGTCCCTTATCTATGGGAGTAGGTATAAAATGGTCCCTTAACTATACACTTACCGGTTTTAGTCCTTTAACTATTCAAAAACTTATTAAATTTGATCTCCGTCTATTTTTTATATAAACAGTGTACAAACCCATAAACCTCCGTGAGATTAATGTTAAACCATTCCTCAAACCTATCTCTCTCTCCCCCCGCTTTTTTTCCCTCAAGTTCATTCTTTAACCTCAACTTTTTTCCTCAAGTTCTCTCTCACTTTTCGTAACCGACGGACTCCCGTCGGTTTTTTTTTTTTGAAAATTAAAGAATGAAATGTAGGAACTTGGAATAGAACCCGGGTATGTTCCTTGGCATTAAAGGGCTTTACCACTAAACCACTGATATTCTTTGTTCATATACTTACATTGATTTAATTTATACTGTTTTTTCGCTCTAAAAACCAATGGAGTAGGTGGGTTTTTTTTTATAAAAAAAATTAAAAAAAAAAAAACTGACGAACTCCATCGATTTATTTTAGAAAATAATATAAAAATAATTATATTTTTTCTCGCATTTTTGAACAAAAAATAACCGACGCAGTCCGTCTGTTTTTGCCAGTTTTTTAGTAGTGTTTGAGAAGAATTGTTACAGTAAATTGTGTGCACGAGTTTGTCTTTTCGAATTTCGGTAGACTCAAGAGCGACACCAAAGTGTCGAATGCTTTTTTTTTTTTTTTTAACAAGAGGAACTCGAGGAAAAAGAAGCGAAGAGAGAGAGAGAGAGACAGGTTTGAAGAATGGTTTAACATTAATCTCACGGAGGTTTATGGGTTTGTACGCTGTTTGTATAAAAAATAGACGGAGATCAAATTTGATAAGTTTTTGAATAGTTGAAGGACTAAAATCGGTAAGTGTATAGTTAAGGGACCAATTTAGATCTACTCCATAAATAAGCGACTATTTATGGCCTTTTCTCTAACTTGAGCTTTTTGAGAATAGTGACGCACAGTTCAAAATTTGGTGAATAATAAGTGTATCCCTCCATTTCCTCAAGTATTCCCTTACAATCTTGTCATGTGTCCTCCTAATAAATCAGATTTATTCAATTAATCAAAAAGAATTTAAGCATGATAAACAGCTCTCTCTTTCCTCCTGTTGTAAGATTAATTCCTTCTTTTTCTCCTAAATCTTTAAAGAAAAATCATCATCCCGCAATTTCAAATATTTATCAGCAGTAAATAAAATCTTCTCCTTCAACTTTGTCTTCCATATAGTCATCAATTTCTTTAAATTATTAACTGCTGTTTTTTCTTTTTCTTCACGGCAAAACACCTTTCATCTAATGCTCTTACCCATCATATTTCCTAAGTTCGTTATGTTCATCTCCTTGATTGCATTAAAACTGAAAGGAAAATGTTTTAATTTACAGATCTTGAACTCTTAAACAAGAAGATGAAATGGAGAAAGAATTTCTTTGAAACAAATAACCCACATAGGAAATGTAAAACAAATTTCTGAGAGAAAAAATATGAAAGCAAAAATTGAAAAATTTGAATCATCACAAGAAACAAGCTACGGGTGCTATAAAATTGAACTAACAAAATTCGAATTTGTTTATGTTTTCTGTAAGATTTGAGAGAGAAGAAATCTTTTAGAGCAGCCACGTGAGGAGAGAGAGAGATTTGTTTATCATGATTAAATTCTTTTGATTAATTGAATAAATCTGATCCATTGGATCATTAGGAGGACACATGTCAAGATTGTAAGGGGTAGTACGGAGGGATCTTGACTGGAGTGGAGCCAACTCTAGAAATATTTATCTATAACTAGATGATAAAAGCCGGTGCTAGCACGGGTCCAACACAAAAAATAGCATCATAATTTTTTTAGTCTATCTAAAAAAGAATGATATATTTTTATGTTTAGAAATTATTCAACTTGAAATTTTTCCTTTTACCATTAATGAAATGAAATCCACATAAATATCTATGACTTATTTTAGACCATAAATTTTAAAGATCTTTCTTTCTTTTTTAAGTTTTGTGCCTAGTCAAAGTATATTACATAAATTAGAACAGGAGAGTACATTTTAGTAATATAATTATGGAATTTTTATTATAGAAAGTATTATAATTCAATTAATTGAAAATATTAATAAATTATTTTATTTAGTCCGCTTCTCCCATATATGACTTCCTGGTTGGTTCTCCAATTGAAAGATTTGAAATACACCTTCTGCTATCGAGTTTCATGTCATCATCTCTTTCTACTCAACAACACTGCAAAGCGTTTTCACGTGTTATCATTTGTTATAGTCTTAAATTTTTAAGTATAGACCAACTTCATCATTTTATTTCATCTTCTTGATGTTATTCTTCATTATTTGTGCGAGATATATGTGTCTAAAATTAGTGCATTTTTATCCTTACACAGAGGTATAAGTTTTAAATCTTTTGGTTTTATGACTTCTTTAGCGGTTTTTGTATTCAATTTAAATCGTTATTTTTTTTCCTGAATTTCTCTTCTTTAATTTTTCTCTAAGCGTACCTTTACCATTTTCTTAATTTATTATCATTATTTAAATGTCCTTTTTTTTTGCAATTGTCTCTTACTTCTTCACGTGGACCTCACCTTTTTTTTTTTGCAATTATCTCCTACTTCTTCACGTGGACCCCACTTAACCTTTTTTTAAAATAATTATCTCCTAATTCTTCACGTGGACCCCACCTTAATTTTTAATTTTAATTAACTATATTAGAAGAGTGGGTGGTTGATGACCAAACCCACTCTTCTAATATAGTGATGACAAGGTTAGAATCGATGACCTGCGCCTTCCACGCACACTGTTAAAACTTTGCTCTCCAAAGGAAAATGAAAAGTGCTTAAATTAGACAGGATCCACGTTATCTTGCATTTGGTTTTTGCATAGGTCTCTTCGTAATACTAGGATTCTCATCACCATTTGTATGTGATACAATATGATTACACATTGACTTAAAATATTTATTTGACTTGTATATTATATTGGTCAGTTGTTGAAATATATTGAAGTATACTGGACGGTTTTGGATTCTAAAACTTGGTAAACTCGAAGCATGAAAAGATGCTGCCAGACAATTATAGACATCACAAAGTATAATATAAATAACGATTTAGAGAGTGCAAACAAAATTATGACAACTAATGTAACAGACATATTCTGCTAATATTCCAAAGGAAAGTTTTAGTAATGTGATAGTACCAAATGTTGGCACATTCAGTGTATTTAGCTTAACAATATTCAAATTCTCTTACCAGTAAGATCCTAGGATTTTCCCTCAAAAGTGTGCACAATCATAAAAACTTGCTAATTTATCATAGTTAAGTCATAAATTAAGATAAGAATGTGTATTAATAAATTATGATTTTAGTGATAAGAATGTATATTGACACACATATCTTGTATTCATTGGGTTAGTGTAAATACTGGATGGGAGTAAGTTTGTAGTAGATGAAACCACTCTCAAACCATGGGCCATCCATAGCTGATAGCTTATGGAGGAGCTTATTGAGAACTTACGTACATCCGGTGTTTCCGCTAATTGCTGAATGTGTAACATGCTTCTTCACATACATTTTATCACTAAACTATAGTTTACAATGTACACTTTCACCTCAATTTATCAATCAAACATGACCACTTATGTGTTTGACGTAAACACCGGACGCGAGAAAGCTTTTAACCTTTTTCATTTCATTGGTTTTGATCCTGCAAAACGAGGGCCAGAATATAGAGAGAAATATCCTACTTACATAACGTAAACATAATCATGTTTCTCCATTTAAATTCATCTCAGGCATGTATAAAATTCTCAAAAAAAGTAGTACAAATATGTTAAAAGTCCCTTTTTTCACTTCTTTGGCTCTCAAAAGCTCAAAAGGCTATCTACAACAAAAGGCTATTTAGCATAGATGTATGAAGACAACATCAATGGTAAATTTCTAGCTAGATCAAAATAAGAACTGTAGACTGCTAAGATGATTGGTACAAATTTACAACATATTTCCTAGTTACCAAGATTCAGTCTACCTAGTCAGATGTCTCATCATTTTCTCTCATTTCAGGTAGTATATATGGTTAAAGCTGTTGTCGTTCATTTCTCGATTCAAGTAACAAGCTGGGGAGAAGCAGTTGGCCTCGGATAAGACGAAGTTTTTCTTCGAGAATGCTTCCTTTGCGTCGTTTCGCGTTTGAGACTTCCTGATTCGTTTAAGTTCTGAAGTTGCTCCAATGCCTTTACGACCTCGGGTATTTTGGGCCTGAATTTGGGTTCTAATGCCAGGCATTTGACTGCAAGAAGTGCTGCTTTCAGTGCTCCTTCCACTGGGTACTGACCTTCTATACGATGATCCATAACACGGAGGACTTTTCGTTTACTAGCCAGGAAAGGCTTAGCCCATTCAATTAGATTATGTTCCCCATGCGGACGGTTTTTGTCCACCACTCGACGGCCTGTCAGCATTTCTAGAAGAACAACCCCAAAACTGTATATGTCACTTCGGGCAGTTAGATGGCCTACACAGGTGAGATGACAATCAGAAAATGGAGAAATTTTTTACTGTCACAGGAACAGACCACTTCTAAACCGCAACATTGCACGGGAAAAGGCGAATGAGTTAGATAACCTAAATTAATAGTAACAAGCTAGGGAGAATATTAATAGTAATAAGCTAAATTAACGAGAGGATGTATTACCTGTGGCCATATATTCAGGAGCAGCATAACCATAGGTACCCATTACTCTAGTAGATACATGGCTTTTACCGTCTATTGGCCCATCCTTTGCCAATCCAAAATCAGAAAGCTTTGCATTGTAATTCTGTCAATTCATGGCATGGACAGATCGTAAGACGATAAAATAAACATTCTTAAACTTCTAGCAGACTAAATTTCATAGTTGTTTTACTTACAGCATCAAGCAAAATGTTAGATGACTTGAAATCCCGATATATAACTTTAGCTTCCGGGCTGTGGAGATAAGCCAGTCCCTTGGCTGCCTCAAGAGCAACCTTCATTCGGAGATTCCATGATAGCGGCTGGAAATAAGTACTCCCTGTTCAAGATGTTGTACCAAAGGTTAAGTCATGACATTATATGAATGAGATATTGGATCCTCAAATCATATGCAGATTCAAGATTTGAAGTTTATGGGTTCCTATAACAATTTCAAGTTCGTATACAACAATAACCGAGCCCACAGTAAAAATTATAGATATTTAGTAAATTTCTTAATACATATACAAGGTGTAGAAGAAATCTATTGGGTTCCCGTGAATCCACATAAATACGGAATTATGGTTTTAGGCAAGCTGTACTCACTTCTGAATAAATGATTTTCCAAACTTCCTCTAGCCATGAACTCATACACCAGAAGCCTGTGTTCATCTTCTAAGCAATATCCGATCAACTTCACGAGATTAGGATGAGATAGCTGACCCAAGTAAGTGATTTCCGCCTGTAGTTGAAGTTGACCGAGACAACAATTAATCAACTAATCAAGATCAAGAATTACAGGAAACATGATCTGCTAATCACATTACGGCTAAATGATCTATCTTCAACAATTCCGACATGTCTTTCATACAATGATCATTGAAAATCTTAAGGGCTTTCTTCATTTTTGCCCGTCGGCCGAAATTAATTACAGGCGCTAGGCAAAATATACAAAATGTATATACTGATTATGTATATCATATGTATATAGAGTATGAATACACTGATTGTATACATAAATATACATATGATTATGTATATCATATGTATATAGAGTATGAATACACTGATTGTATACATAAATATACATAACTTATCCATTTTCCAGCTATTTTGTAAATTAGATCATCGAAAGGCATTGGACTGTAATTATCTCAAATCTTTAAAGGGAAGAGTTTATATACCAGCCATTCTTTGTGACCTTGAAATCCCTCTTGGTTCAATCTCTTTACAGCTATAACCAATCCAGTTCCTGGCCTTGCAGCTTTAAACGTATGCTTGTCTATCCAACCCTTAAAAACGCAACCAAACCCGCCTTCTCCCAACACACTATCAGGTCGGAAGTTCCTCGTGGCTACTCGGAGTTCATTGAAACTAAAGCTTTTCAGATTCGACGATTCCAGGATTTCACTCTGACTTCGAGGAGTTAACGGAGCTGATGAATACGAAAGCCGCCTACTACTCAACTCTGTTCCGTCATTTGCTCCTGTGGAAAAAAATGGTTACTTACCTCCAATAATATCACGGCATTAATGAAATTAAATAAAACTTAGAAGTTCTCCATCATTTTCAACTTTCTTTGCACTGAGGTTCAGGATCTTGAACATAGAGGCAGACCTACAATTTTAAGTTTATCGGTTCTGGATTGTAGAAAAGGTAGCTTACTGGATTCTGAATAAATTATTTTTACAAATTAAGTAGATTTTTAACACAAATAGGCCAAAGCTACTGAATTTTGCCGAACACACGTAAGTATAGTTTCCAAAACATTGAATTATGATAGCAGCCTAAGAAAATTGTTTTACTATTCTCATAACAATTTGGAGAAATATTTTTTAGTAAAATTACCTCCATACAGATCAGCAAAATCCAGATATAACCCAAAAATAGTTCCCATAAATTTTATACTAATTTCTTCAAATTTATCCTATAAAAACTAGAGACCATGGTTTTTTTTTCTTTTTAATAAAAAAATGGAAAGAAAATCTAAGTTGAATTATAGCTAGCTAACTTCAAAACAGAACCCAAAATTTTCCATAAATAGTACACTATCAAAACCTACCTTTTTAGCTTCATTATGTCAGCTAACATATCTCAGCTAATAGAAAAAACTTGTTATGAAAATTGTTTTAGTATTCTCATTACAATTTGGAGAAATATAGTTTTAGTACATTAAAATTGCCTCCATAAAGATCAACAAAATCCAGTAAATTTTACACTATTTCTTTTTATCAAAAAAATGGAAAGAAATCTAAGTTGATTTATAGCTAGATAACTTTAAAACACAAACCATAAAATTTTCCATAAATAGTACAGACAAAAAATCTACCTTTTTCAGTTTCATTGACTTTGTGAACATATTTCAGCTAATTAAATGTACTGGATAGAACAGAAGAACTGGAGAAAACAAGAAAATGTTACAATAAGCTTTACACAAATTTCTTCAATTGATCCTATAAAAACTAGAGACCATGAATAGCTTTTAATCTAAAAGGAAAGAATATCCAAGTTGATTTATAGCTAGATAACTTTAAAACAGAACCCATAATTTTCCATAAATAGTAGTACACACACAAAATTGTACCTTTTCTAGTTTCATGAAGTCTGCTAGCATGTTTTAGCTAATAAAAATAACTTGATTGACAAAAATTAATTTACCAGAAAAGGAAAAATTAATTTACCTGCATGAAGAGGACTCTCAGCTTTAATTCTAACACTGATACATGAACCCATTAAATTAGAGAACACAAAAGCTTCAATCTTTTTTCTTCTTTTTTCCTCTTAGAAAGAAACTAAAAAGGTGACTCAACAAAATAAATGAACAGTAATTGCTTTGATTGTTGAGTTTACATATATAAACTCAAAAGGGAAATTTTAGAAAGCAAAAAAAATAGAGCAAAGTGTGAACAAAAAGAAATGTAGTTTATATATGTGTTGAAAAAATATTGGTGTACTCTGTTGGGTTGGGTTTCACGAGATTCTCTTTCTACACTTTTGCAAAGGCCAAAATCTACAAAAGGGTACTTTGACCTTTCTTCTTGTCTTAGTCAAATTAATTTTTTTTTTCCTTGAAAATTGATTTTTCATAACAAATATTGTCCCTTATAGCTTGAGATATAAAAATATAGTGCCTTAAGTATATTATTGATCAGTTTTGGATCTATATTTGCCGAACTCCAACAGCTTTGAATTCATTAATAAATCGTGTAGGCCTATCGGAAATAGTTTTTTACTGCCAAAGTGGCCTGCGTACACTTTATTCTCACAAAACCGCACTTTCGGGATTATCTTGGATATATTGTTGTTGTTGTAAGGGAAAAAAAAGATTTACTCTATTTATCTCAATTTATGTGATAATTTTTGTTATCGAGAGTCAAATTAAGTAATTTTCTAAGCTAAATTGGATTATATCAACTCAATATTTTAAAAAATAAAATTCACGTATTCAAAATCTATAGGAAAAGTACTACAAATTGCAATTCTTCTCAAGTCACTATGATAACAAAAAGTATTTTAAAATATGATCAAAGTTCACATAGTTCGAATCTCGAAAAGCAAAAGTGTCACATAAATTGGAGCATAGGGAATAACTAAAACCATCAAGAAATTTATGTCAAGTATCAAAATCTCATAATAACATTTACACCAGACATCTAAAATAGACAAAGGTAATTAACACTACACCACAAAAACTACACCAAACTCTATAAATAGATTAAATAGCAAAAATTGCATCTCTAAATATGAGTTCACACCAATTTCATTTTTTCACAGTTTGTGTTTATTAAATATTTAATTTATGCTAAAATACCTATTTTTGAAAAACTTAAAAGCTCAAAACTACTCAAAAATATATTCAAAGACTATTTTAAAATTATTTCTAATTATGAAGGACCATTTTTGCTATTTTCTCTCGTAAATACATACAAGAAAAGGTAACGTAATATTCCCTCCGTCCCAATTTATGCTTGTACTACTTGACTTGATACAAAATTTAAGAAAAAAAATACTTTTTTAAATTATGATCTAAAATAAATCTCAACTATTTTGTGTAAGATTTTGATGTTAAGTTGATTTTTTTTCAATTGTAGAAATGTAACATTCTATCTAACAAATTAAAAAAAAAAAAAAAAAAGCGTCACAATCAATTAAATTGTTAATGGGGTGTGGGGACCAGCTTAGCTTTTTATCTAGGGGTTTGCATGCTAAAGCCTATCTTTTTCAGCGTGGACAACTTGCAGAAGAAGACAAACGTGTGCATTTACTGCACCCATTTTCATCCTTTGGATCAACATCAACAACTTTCAAATTAATCTGATGATAAAAACAGTTTCTAGAAATGTTTATACGTGGCCATTTGAGGCGTAAAAGTTGGGTCGAAAATAGCATCTGAAGTTAAGTTAGAAAGAGTATATGCATTTAGTTTGGGAAAAAAAAAATGGTTTATGAGTGGAAGGAGTTTCACTTGAAAATCAGTTAAAATTAATTTTCCAAACTTAAGGACTTAGAAATTCAAAAAACCATCATCAACAACAACAATATACCCACCATAATTCCATAATTGAGGTTTGAGGAGGATAAAGTATAAGCATACCTTACCACTATCTTTGGGATGTAGAGAAATTGTTTCTCATAGACCATCGTCTCAAGATAAAGCAAAAATAAAGTCAAAAAAGGAGAAGAAACAATACGCTAAGCAAATAACAAAAAAACAGTATATAGTAACGAAACATTAAAAAAAAATCAATCAATTTATAAATAAATAGTATTTTTAAAATGAAAAATAAATGTGGACAAACGGCTCCATAATTTCATTCGATTGGGCATTTTTCATTCTTTTTAAGTATAATATTAGTTTGAGATGAATTTAAACAGGATAATCTATTTTTGTGAGTTCATATCTAATCGACTCACTTAAATTCGTAACTAAGGCTTAATTATTTTTATTTTTAAATTAAATTTATGTTTTTTTTTGCTCATTTAGGCATTCAAAGACTAAACTTCACTCGCTTGTATCTAGGAGATAAGAAGAGACGAGCATGATCACCGAGTCTTCCTCAGAACCGGTGATATTGCACATTGCTGATTGACACGAGAAAAGTGAAGCGAATTTATTTGGTCCGTATCACTGCACCAAACTCCGCATCACAAATGGCAAATGGCTCAAAGATGTCGATTCGATCGTGGCCGTTGGTCCGTTTGCTTCAAAGATGATCGAGTTGATCGTGGCCGTTAGTCCTGCTAATACCGCTTATAAAATCGCCACACGTCAATATCGTTCGTCACGTTGTACCTGCGACCGTAAAATACGTAAGCACCGCACGCCCAACCTTATCCTTTTAGGGTATACTTTATTCCGAAAAAGGCTTTATGTTAGATGTCACATTAGGCCCATAAGGCAAAAATATAAATAAAGGCGATCTCCCTACTTTTAAGGAGTTACCTTTACAAGATTTAAATCGAAAATAGAAATTATATATTAAGCTCTCTCTCCTTTGATCCGGATCATGGCATTTTATGCTTATTCTTCCAATATAGTTGGCTAAATCATAAATATTTGTATCTTGATTCGAATCACTAACGCATATGTTCACATACATATGCTATAACACGCAAATCTATAATTATTTCCTATAAACCCAAAATAGATTAAAGTTCATCCACATATCCTACATCTCACTTATAAATTCAATTGATTACCTAAATTCGGATAAACATCGCTAATAATCATTGTTGCGCTGGATAAACTTACAAAGAGAAAAGTGTTATTATCAATTGGTTTTTCGTCTTGAGAAGAGTTTTTCGGGTCGGACAAAGATTAGACCTCAAGGGTAAAGGCAGTTTGAGTTCAAGAAAACACTTGTCGAGTAAGAATGAAAAGTCGGTTTTAGTGATTTAATGGTACTGAATAAAAGGATTTTGTCTCAATGAATAAAAGTGGAGTACTATCGAAATGACATCCTGATCTTCTCTAATAACTCACATCAATACGGAAGTTTGGCATCTAAAATTTACTGGTTGATAATCAGTGTTGTGCTCGATAAACTTACCGAGAGATGACATATTACTCTCTCCGTTTCAAAAAGATTGTCCTTTTTTTATTTGACATAAAATTTAAGAAATAAAAAAAGACTTTTGAAATGTGTAGTTCAAAACAAGCCAGATCATTTCAGATTGTGTGCTATCAGAATCATCCCATAAAGTTAAATTGTTTAAATATAAAAATGAACAATCTTTTTGGAGACAGCTAAAAAGAAATGGGAGTGATAATCTTTTTGGACAGAGAGAGTATTTACTGGGAGTATTTACTGAGACATTCTTTATTTTCAGAGCTCAAATTCAAAACTCTTAATTAAATGCCGTGGGAGCTGAATTATTTAGCTATATCATATTAGATATTACATTTATGTAAAAAATTATGCAGGATGTGTGTTAGCTGCTTAAAGTCAATTGGTTGCAAGAAAGGTGGCACCATTAATTCTAGTATTTCACTCCATGTTTACATGTGGTGGTTGGGGTTGTGTGTTGCCTGTTCATAAAGAAAGGAGGAGCAGACACCGCATATTTTTTTAACATACGTAAGACTTGACATAAGGGCGTCGTAATAAATGACATTAAATAAAGAGAAAAGACATCATTTAACCCCTGAACTTGGCACGAAAACTCACTTTAGCAACTAAACTTAAGTTGTATTTATATACCCCCATAACAACTTTCATCTTAATTAAATACAACTCCAAATGCTGACGTGACAAAAAAAAAAAAATAATAATAATTAAGAGAGTGAAAAACAAAAAAAGTGGACCCGCTCATATATATATATATATATTATTATAAATTAAAAATAAAATAAAAATTATTACAATTAAAAAATAAAATAAAAATAAAAAACTATCTTCTTCACAATCCCCCTCCCACTCAATAAATTTCCACCCACCATCTTCTTCCCACTCCACTGACTTCCCGCCCACTCATCTTCTTCACAACCCCCCCCCACACGCCATGCCCCGCCCCCACCTTCTTCCGCTCCCACCACCTTCTTCTTCTTCACAACCCACCGTAGCCCCGCCCCACCACCTTCTTCTTCTTCACAACCCCTCACCCCAACCCGCACCCCCGCTCCCACCACCTTCCTCCTTCTTCTTCTTCACAATCCCTCTTTCTCTCTATTCTCATCATTCTTTCTTTCATTTTCACCATTTTTTTTTTTTTGTTTCTTGATTTTGATTTTTGTTTTCTTTTAAAATAAAGTTATGAAATAATGGTTATGAAAGAAATGGGTTTGCTAATAATAATACTAATAAACTAACAATAACAACCAAAACAACCAATTTGGACGAAAATTTAAGTGTAAGTGGGACTAATTTGAGAAGGAGTTAGATGAAATTTGTCAGAGATGATGGTGGTGTTGTCACAGGGTTAAAGATGGTGGTGGTGATTTTTTTTCCTTTTAAGGGCAGTTCGTCCAAACTAATAATGGCAACAATAACAACCAAAACAATCAATTTGGACGAATTTGAGTGTAAGTGGAACTAATTTGAGAAGAAATTGGATGAAATTAAAGTGGGGAGACGATGCGGTCGCGGCGCGGGTGTTAAAGATGATGTGATTTTTTTTTTTTTTGAAGAGGCGAGTTCGTCCAATTTGGACCGATAATAATAATGATTTTTTTTTTTTGACGGCGTGGCGGTGTAACAGCGCGTAGCTGTTGCTAAAAGTAGAGACGAGATGAGGAGAAAGAAAGAAGAAGAAAGAGAAAGAGAAAAAATAATAAAATAAAAATAAAAAATGAAGTGTTGGTAATTTTGACATGGTAATGACGTGGCAATGATGTGGCAATGACGTGGCAATGACGTGGCGCGAGTGTAATACACCTCACATTATGAGAGTGGTATTATTTTTTTAGGGTGAAAAATAATTTAAATGAAAGTTGTTAAGGGAGGTATATAAATACAACTTAAGTTTAATTACTAAAGTAAGTTTTCGTGCCAAGTTCAGGGGTTAAGTGATGTTTTTTCTCTTAAATAATATAACTTAGAATTTATTCTCGGTACCCTTTGGCCTTTCCAACAACCCAACCACCTCACCCTTTTATTTTCAAGTATACTAATAAAAAAAATTCCTCATGCATTTCAACAAATCAAGAAAATTAATTACATTTTATAATTTTATTTTTCATTAAGTAATCAGTTTCAATCTTATTAATTAGATCTCTAAAATATAGGTAATAAAGGGTAATGTACTAAAATAAATACTTAAGGTTTGCCTAGAAGCAGCCACCCTTGAAAGAGTGCGTAATAGCTCACTAATCGAGCGCTCTTGCGCCGAAGATGAACGGAGCTAAGCGATCTGCCGAAGCTGTGGGATGTAAAAATACATCGGTAGGGGAGCGTTCTGCCTTTTTAAGTGTGTTTGGTACAATGAAAAATATTTTCTAAAAAAATAAGAAATTTTCTTATTTATTTTTTATTGTTTAGTTAGTAAGCAGATAATATTTTCAAAAATATTTGTACATAATCTGTTAAAATATTATGAGAGTGGGGCACGAAGTTCGATGGTGATGTGTTGGGGGTGGGCGTGGTGCTGGGGTTGAGCGAGAATAGGATGGAAGAAGATAATTTGTTCTCCCTACTTTACTAGGAAGTTATCTTCGTCATTTTTAAGGAATGTGTTTTTAAGAAAAACACCTTTCAAAAGTCTTAATCAATCAAAAATAAAAACTATTTTACAAAGAGTATTTCCTTCGTACCAAAAGCACCCTTACATATTGATTTTTTAAGGAAATATGATCATACACACATCCGCAAGTAATCTGTTAAATAATTTGTTCTCCCTACTTTACTAGGAAGTTATCTTCGTCATTTTTAAGGAATGTGTTTTTTCAGAAAAACACCTTTCAAAAGTCTTAATCAATCAAAAATAAAAAATATTTTACAAAGAGTATTTCCTTCGTACCAAAAGCACCCTTACATAATGATTTTTTTAAGGAAATATGATCATACACACATCCGCAAGTAATCTGTTAAAAATATTATGAGAGTGGGGCACGAAGTACGATGGTGATGTGGTGGGGGTGGGCGTGGTGCTGGGGTTGAGCGAGAATAGGATGGAAGAAGATAATTTGTTCTCCCTACTTTACTAGGAAGTTATCTTCGTCATTTTTAAGGAATGTGTTTTCTTAAAAAAACATCTTTCAAAAGTCTTAATCAATCAAAAATAAAAAATATTTTACAAAGAGTATTCTCCTTCATACCAAACGCACCCTTACATAATGATTTTTTAAGGAAATATGATCATACACACATTCTCAAGTTGATAACGACCATATGTATCATCCACATAGAAACGCAAATTTTTTACTCCCTTTTTTGGCATTTTTAATTAGCGCTGTGAATCTAAGAGCAAGTATGGTTACATGTATAACTAAACAAATAAATAAGGAGCCTTTTATTTCACAAAGTAAAACTTTTTTATAGGATTTCGAATTAATCAAACAGAGAACTGAATATCATATACTAAAAAATCAAAAAAAAAAAAGAAGGTCTAAATGACAACCTAAGAAGATTTTCGTCATCATAGACGTAAAACATCAGTCAATTAGGGGCAGATCTAGAAGTTTGGTTACGAGTTCACGTGAACTCAGTAGTTTTTGCGTATAACTTATTAAGAAATTTATAAGATACCTGTAAATGTTTGATAGTGAACATAGTTATATCATAATATTATATTGAAATTAATATTATATTGAAATTGATATAAAAACTACTTATAATTTTTAAATTTTAGATATGCCTCCGTGATCAATGTTACCTTCATACTGTTTCTTTTCTTTCTTACTCTTGTCTCTTTATATTCTACTACTTCTATAAGTGTCCATGTGCATGAATTTTTGGAAAGGCCAATGTGAACTCTTACAACCAGTCAAACGACATAACCAAACTGAACTGGCAAGAAAGAAATTGGAAAATTCACTCCCAATGTGCCAAACTAAAGACAACGGAAGTTCAAATAATTGACTCATGGGACTTACAAAGTCTCCAAACAAACATAATATATTTTCTAAGCTTGGAGGGTCTTTTTGGTTTGCAATCAAGTAATCTCGAAATTACAATAAAAATAAATTAGAGAGGAAGTTAGAATTTTAACTTTATGAATTTTGAATTTTACAACAATAACTTCAAGTGTTCAATAATTGAATTCTGAATTTAATGTGTACATATTTAGTTTATACATAAACTATTTGAACAAAAGTTTTTTATCGATTACTGTTTCAACCAATAATGAGCTTCCATCTCCCCCTCCCCCAAAACCCCATTAAGAATTGTAATACGAGAATTAAATAATAACAAAATTATTTAGTAGATACAATTAAAATAATAACGAAATTATCTAGTCTTATTGGTAGATGATTTGATTCATTTGACTAAAAATTAAACATAAAGAAGTAAATATGTGTTTAATTTAAACTAGATGAACTTGGATAGATTTTTATATTAAATTTTAACCTTGGTTTCTTAAAAGACTTCAGGAGAAAAGCTTGAAAAAGGGCAGCTGCATCATTTTATTATTTTATCCCGGAGTTAATTTCACATGGAGTATGGTATAATAATAATATCACAATTATAATATAAACAGCCCTAAATTACTAATCTCGAAATGAAAAATTCTACCAGCGCCAAATAAAAGAATCTTACGTTTATATTGAAATTTTGAAATTAGAATCCTATCCTACTAAAAACGAAACCCTTGTAAATTGGTGTAACAAGTTCCATGTTTGGCTAGTACCACTACACAATATGATGAGTTTGACCCTAACAATCTCTTTATGTCATTGACAGGCCAATAAACAATTAGATTCGTCATGTGAATACTCTTCACTCCAATCAAACTATATATATTTAAAAATATTCTTATTTTATTCAGTTTTCAATCTAGAAAAATGATTTCTTGACTTTATCCTATTGGCAGCCTGGAGATAACATTTTCTTTTTGTCTGTTTGTTGTAATTATACTCTATTTTATTGGAAGAACTAATTTAAGCCTCTAGAAATAATTTATTATAGCAGCTCAAAAAGTAATTTAATATGAGGAAAAGAATTGTAAGCGTCCGCATTGCAATTTGCAGCATACCAGAATGTTCTTTAACCATAATCTAATTCTACCTTCTTCTTTTTTAATTAATGGTAGAATATTAAATACCAGATTAAAAGCTAGCTGCAATTCAATATCTAAATTAAATATTTTTCAAACATAATAGAATTCATTAATTCGTGGTTTGGAGAAACTGATGGAGATATCACTCTAAGTACTGTAGCATCATCATGACGAATTTTACAAGAAGAATGTTAAAATAATTTGCCAAATGAGAATTCAACTACCAGTATTGAAAGAAAGCAAGATCTTTGGAACTTCTGGTTTTTGTAAAGAAATGGATTTTAAGTACTCTAATTCAATCCCAAAAAATTAGAGCACGAGAATAATTGTCCAAGATCATGTAAGGAGACCATAACACATTTCCTCACTCAATACGGGACCTGGACTTTACTCTCGCACACGTTCTGGACAACTAGAGTGTGATTAACATAATACTAAACCCAACATTGAG
Source organism: Lycium ferocissimum (assembly GCF_029784015.1). Taxonomy (NCBI): domain Eukaryota; kingdom Viridiplantae; phylum Streptophyta; class Magnoliopsida; order Solanales; family Solanaceae; genus Lycium; species Lycium ferocissimum. The sequence continues at coordinate 67,769,673 of NC_081347.1, forward strand.
AAACACAACATCAGTGATCGATGAGTTATTGCTCCAGTACCATGTGAAAAATGGACCTTGGTCTAATCAACCCCAAAAGCTACTTCGTAAAGGAAGAATTTTTCAAGACTATACATATAAGGAGAAAACACATTCTCTCAATCAATGTAAATCGTAACCGTCGTAAACAATGGCATGGAATCCCTTTGCCTAGAGGTTCATGCTATTAAGGCTAAAATGATACATTGAAAATTAAATTATTTTCAAGTATAGAAAGATGTTATTATCTTTTTAAAATTGACAAATAAGAAAATAGTATCATATATTTTCACTTAATTCTTGTTGTTCTAGTAACCATTTGAGAGGATGACATGCTTGTGAAGGAAAATGAAGTCAACTAACATGTGAAATTACAACACCTTTGTCGTACAACAAAATGCAACATTATTAAATATCAGTGTCAAATGACTTGGAAGTAGTCTCACGTTTCTTGTTTTTGAGGAATCAATCAATCAACTTCCCAAGATATTGGAAATCTTCACTTTCAGACTAGCATTCAATTCATTCATTGAACATATAATTTGGGTTGGATATCTATGTTCTATCAATATATAGACATTTTGCACAATAGCCATCACGTGTTTACGAAGACTGAATCCCATTCTCCAGCTTCTCCAATAAAACTAGAGGGGAAAAAGACCTATCTTCACCTACAACTAAAGTCTTTGCGTCCAAACAACAGGGGAAAAAGACCTATCTTCACATACCACTAAAGTCTTTGCGTCCATAAACTCTAGTTTTCGAAACAAGGATAAAATGAATTAACTAGTGATTGCTTAGTTGCTTAGACTCAAATCACAAATTTAAAAAAACCAGGACATTCAATTTACTCATCGAACATATTAATGTTGGCTTGTATCTATTGACAGAACATATTAATGTTGGGTTGTGTATTTGTATCAATAGACAATTTGCACAAGAAGTGCCATCACGTGTTTACCAAGATTGATGAATTTCATTCTCCAATTTCTACACTAAAAAGCAGACGAGAAAATGGCCTATCGTCACGTTCAACTAAAGTTTCCGCGTCCATAAACTATAGTTTAACATGCAAAGATTAAAAGATTTACTCATAGATTTAGAGTAACTAGTTAGACAGTCACAAATTTAAAATATGAAACCAGATTTCTAGAAGCAAAACCAAGACCCTGTAGGAAAATGTTTTGGTCAAGATCGTCGGATCCTAAAATATGTTCAGTAGAGGAAAATATTTTTCAAAAGATATACATTAAATATTATTAACAACATTAACAAATATAAGTGTGTTTTTATGAAACTTTCGTGTACTAAACAATGTCTGAACATTAGTTGAATCAAAGAGCAAATAATGTTAAGTAAGAAGATAAAAATAATTGAAAGAATAACGATTTCAAATCTTAAGTGATGCAAGTCAATTTCCCCCTTATAATGAAGTTGTTTTTCTCGCACTTTTTCCTGATAACCAAACACCAGAAAATGTCTGAAAATGTATTTGGTCGCACCAAATACACCAAAATTAAACTACTCCTAATAATTAACTTCCACAAAATAATAGCTTAATAAGATTAAGAAGCCAAAAGAACTCTCAACAAATAGATCACCAACAGGATATCCACGAAAAGAAAATACTAATCATAGGCTAAGGACTCAACGTTAAAAAGTCTGCAACGTTACCGGACAAAGCGAGCTGTATTTCAAAAAACCATCCTGATGAGATGCACACACTATTAATTTTATTAAACAATTTTGTTGCAGCCAAAAAAAGTAGGGCAGTGCAATGTACGTCATTTTTATTGTACATGTAATGTAAATTTCAAACTGCAACAAAGAGTACACAAGACATTGACTTGATACAAGTCTACTGCATTGGAAGTCCTAGATCAAAAACTGCAAAATTCCAATCGCGTACAAAGACCTCAGGCACTTTTCTTCACCTCAGCAGCCTTGATGATGTCAATGAATTCCGGCTATAAAATACAGAAAAAGGAAAACGTTAAGAATAAGTTGCATCATATTCTTGTATTCTCTAAAACAGCTTTTTTATCAACCATTATTCAGTGATTATTAAGCCAAGAATAGGCAGTAGAAAGCAACTCCAGAGTTTTCACATACCTTCAAAGAAGCTCCACCTACAAGAAAACCGTCAATATCTGGTTGTCCAGCCAACTCCTTGCAGTTTGCACCGTTTACAGATCCTGCAAGAGCATAATGAGCATTCAGTTAGTAGGAGCAAATGGGAAAACAACAATCCTGTTTATAAAGTGGAATAAGGAGGAAATAAAGGACACACTGAAACATGCAGAATGAGTTTTGCATGTGACTCGATGACTATTTAGCCATTTTGCAGCCAAGTTATGGCAACAAAATCACGTATTTGACTATGCACCAAAGAGCTTATGTCTGCTTCATTAAGATTATGTCCAATAGTAGACTATCATTATAAAATTCTGACTACAAGCTTGCAATCATTACTGTCAAACATGTACAAGAGTTATTTCCTTGAGAAGCCAGTATAATGTGTCCAGCAATATATGGAGTTAATCTTACCTTCTTTTTTTTTAAACTGAAAATGAATTTAATCTTATCTTCCACAAATGTGTGGAATCTCGGGAAGAAATTCTCAAGATATTATTGCTGATGCATGGGTGACAAATGAACAGAGAGAAGCAGCAAATGATTAGAATAAAATGGATAGCGCTCATAGGAACATTACCTCCATAGATGATCCTGGTTGAGGCAGCCACTTCAGCACTAACATTTGCTTGAAGCCATTTCCTCAATTCAGCATGTACCTGGAATGCAGAAAACAGCCTTAAAACAAAATTGCTAAAAGTCATACCAAATTAATGTTACGGGGTGCATTCATTATCTACATCAATGTGGTTATATCATGAAACCACAACCAACATAATTTATGAACTGCAAAGACACTAGGAGAAACTTGCAATCTATCTCGAAAGTATTACTCAATAGGTTGACAACTTGACATAGAAGTAAAGAACATTTAGATAGTCGTTTAACAGAACGACTCCCCCATCCATTTCCCACCAGCAAAAGATCCCAGGACAAAGCCTAGAAAGAACATGAAAGTGAGATCTTTGTAATCTAGTGTTAAAAACAACTGGAAAAAGAAAGAACATGGGAAATATCAACTGATGAGATCAATATACAAACATTGATACTGACATCCAAATCTAGTTTTTTTTTTCATTATAGACCAAAAGGAACTACTGGGTAAATTAAACCAGCTGGTCAAATCAACTTACTTCCTGGGCTTGTGCGGGGCTTGCAACCTTTCCAGTCCCAATAGCCCAAACAGGCTCATAAGCTATGACCACCTTTGACCAATCTGTCACTTTGTCTGCAGTGAAATGAGGTGAAAACAGTTACGAAGGAATAAAAAATCTACTGCTAGTTCCTCTTCCAAATAATAACTCTCACTGTTTCATTTTATGTGACAGCATTCAAGTGGCACAGTGTTCAAGATGTTGACTTATCAGAGGCGGAGCCCGAATTTTAAGTTTATGAGTTCCTATAATGACCTAAAGTTAATATACAATAATAACTAGGTCCACAATCAAATACTTATAAATAACCTAAACTTAATATACAATAATAACTAGGTCCACAATCAAATACTTATAAATATTTAATGGATATATATATATAGGGTCTTAAGCAAAAGCTAGTGGGTTCCTGTGAACCCATAGTCACCACACTGGATCTGCCCTCGAAACTTACATAGTATAGTGATGGTGGAAGAAAATATTAAATTAGTGATGAAAAGAGAGGAAACATCAAATGAAGTTGAGAAGTGAACTGTTTAATCAACTTTTTATCATGTCAGTTTGTGCGCATCTCAACTATTTTGCCAGGTTCCTAACACTTTCCACAAGCACAGGTACAAGATAGTTCTATAACCAAAGCCTTTTCTTTGTTGGGCTTTTATTTGCTAAAAGCACACACTTTAATTGAGTTTAGCTTGGAGCGCAAACAAAAATAGAAATCTAATGCAGAAAATGCATCTATAAACACAAACAATAATTATCTGGATTAAAAAATGAAAATACTATATACATATATTGTTGTAGTACCCTTAAAGGCCAAACCTACCACTGAAGGGCACACGCTTTAACACCTTGACGCCGACAGTAAAGTGTCAATTAAGCAAAGTGAAGCATACAACCTAGATTTCACTAAGCTTCGAGGTTTAAGCACGCATGAAGTGAGCCATTGCGGTGAAATTTATATAAAAATTGAATGATGTTAAACATTTTCGAATGTCTCAAAAAGGAAAGAGTATCATATAAATTGAAACGTAGAGAGTAATATTTTTTACAACATCTTCAAATCTTTTTTTTTTTTTGGTGAAGTAATTAAAATGTATTAGAATACAACATCTACAAATCTTCAAATAGGCAATCCATGCATGAACGATAATACCAAGTTGTCACCCCTAACATGCACTAAGAAGCACCATAAAGCACTAACAAAATGCAAATAAAAAGATCGGGTGTTTCAGTTCTAACAAATTTCATCAATCCATTTATTTCGTCATCATGCCCATTTTCATGCTGATTCATATTTAATATCACATTAAAAAGTGGATGGAGCACTCATCAACATAATATCTCGAGTCACATTCTAGCTAGAAAACAATAATCCATGAAGCAAAAAAGCATTTTTGATAGCTCTACCTGCAATAGCCTTTGTTTGTGCTGCAACAACATCTATGGTAGATCCTGATTCTCTTTGCTCAAGAGTCTCCCCAACACATGCAATTACCTTTAAACCTTGAGAAATAGCATATGCTACTTTGTCTCCAACAAACTGCAATCAATGGTTAACAAGTTACAGAAATAATAAATATAATCCTCTTTCAGCTCAGTGATTAATAACTACATTGAGGATATAACAGAAATCAGCAGCTTTATATGAAATAGCTTACCTCATTTGATTCACCTAGAATGGCTCTCCTTTCAGAGTGACCCAAAATGACCCAAGGAATGCTCAGATTTACAAGCATCTCAGCACTGCACAGAGAATAACAAACAGCTTAGAATAAATTACGGTCCTCAAATTCTACAGACTAGACCCTCTCAACTATGCACAAGACTGCACAAGGATAGCGTAAAACATCCATGGTCAAAATATAAAGCCAAGACTTGCAGCTTGAAGAAACAATACATGAAACTAGACCACAATAATTTCCTAAGTCTCACCTCTTTCCTCAAGGTGCAGGCCTCGAACACTAAGCAGCTAGATATAACGTCATTCCATAAGTACAACATGGTACACAAAAAGAATAGTAACCTACCTAACTTCACCAGTGAAAGCACCCCCTTTCTTAACCCAACAATTTTGGGCAGCAACATGAAAGTCAGGTCGAAGCTCATTCTTGACCAGAGGAAGAAATACAAATGGAGGGCTCACAACCACCTCTGCAAAAGGAGAGAGTTGCTCAATGTGTTAAGCAACACTAAGATCTTATCCGAGCACATTTATAGCCCAAATAAAAGCAAGTGAAGAACTTGAAGGACAATTCAAGTATTCAACTACATTGTTATCACTCAACTGTTTAAACATGTTCCTAATTCTGTCCAACTCCAGTTTATGCGAACATGAGAGCAACAATATACTGGCAAATGATTATATAATCCAGAAAGACAGAATTTTTTTCCATCAAATAAATAGTGATTGAGACTTCATTTTAGGAGACAACACTTAAAAAGCTTTATGCAATATGCTCCACCAACTATTCCCCTATAAGATGGGATAAGTAAAACATGATACTTTGTTCCTTCATTCGGTTAACTAATCAGAAGAGATGACTAAATATATCTTTAGAGTTGATGCTGATCAAGTTGTCTCCCCTACTTGTGGGATTACACTGGGTATGTTGTTGCTGATCAAGTTGTCTGTCTGATATATATGATGTCTAGAATATCGGATACCTTCAAATTTTATACTAGCTTTTATGTAGATATCATTTACATAAAACGTCTTGGTAAGTTACAACCAAAAATACAAATATATTACATTTGTTTGTCTTATGGGCTTAGTGGAGTAGATACGGGCATCTTAAAATGATACTCCAAATATTTTGATCAACACTTAAAAATTAATTACACCGAAAAATACTTACCAACAACATCTTGTGATGGAACTTGAGCGGCATTGAGTGTTGATACTATCTTCTTGACCTCTTCACTGGTTCCATTCTGCATTGTATTTGTTATTAGAGCTAAATCATCTATCAATTACAAAATATTATAGAGGCTTCTATCAAGCAAAGCTCGATTACAGGTGGATCTGGCCTCATGAACCATAAAATAGTTGAAAAAGTTTTCACAAGATATGGAGTATATTTTAAATTAAAATTTTAGATCCATTTCTAAGCTTGAGTAGTACATAACACATCTATGAATCAGTAAAAACTAAACAACTAATCTTCTAAGCTGTGACCAGAAAATTATACTACATATATAGGCATATATTACTTTTTTTTTTTTTTTGATGACATGGGAACCCGCAGCCCCTACCCTTCGGGTGCGCACAGGGTAAACCAGCTCCTGTGCAATAGCTTGCAAACCACACAGGAGAGATAACCCGCACTAGGCAAGCCCCGTGCGAGCACGACCCCAAAGGCAAATTCCCTCCTGTCGTAGGCAGAGGTTTCGAACTTGAGACCTCCATTATGAAAGCCCCATGCTCAACTAACTAAGCCACCCTTGCGGGTCATATATTACTTTTTATACATATATGTTAAATCTTAAACAGCCTTAGCGAAAAATCTGACTTTGACACTCGTGGTGGCCTTTCAGTTTCTTTTTGTTTTGCTCTTTTTTTTTTTTTTTTTTTTTTTTTTCGTGTGATCTTATCAATAAGAACACACACACAAAAAAAGTTGTAAGTTATTACTACTTTTCACGTAGTTTTCAAATATATCCATTGTTAGCTTAAAATATTAATCTAATATAATTTAGCTTCAAAGTTTAGTCAAATTGACAGTCAAAACGGATACTTTTAAATAATCGGATCCAATTTCATATAGATCAATTAACTACTCCACTAAACAGTAAAGACAATTACATACCAAAGAATGATTCAGATCCAAAATAATAAAAAGATTAAACTTATTTTCAGTCAAAATACACATAAGTCACTCGTAACAACATAAGATCGAGATCCAAATCGCTAATATAACAATTTTCATCACATCGTAGGCCAAAAAAATTGTAATACTAGCGATTCAGAAAAATACATGAGATTTTACAATTGAATGATCGATTATTAAAATTGAACAATGAAAAATCGATTATTAAAAGCTTACGCATTTCCAGTTACCACCAACGAAGAAAGTTCTGCCCATTTTTTTTTTTTGATTTGAGGATTGCACAGCAAGAAATGAGATCTACAAGTTGTTTGTGTAATTGTGGTAATGAGATGAGGAGTGAGAGGATATTTATATACCATGCGGATTTGATAGCCTTGATGTTGTCACTCACGGGAGTGTAATTGTAATGACTAAACTACCCCTGTTCTGATCCACCCACTTTAAAAAAAGGATGAAAGAATAATTTTAAATTTTTGGCTTAAAATACGTTATAAATATTTATTTCGAGAGTAACATAAAGAGTAAAGGGTCAAAAACACACCTAAACTATCACGGTTTTTTGTTTATACTCGGAATATTTATCAGGACGCTTAGTAGCACACAAGCAAAATTTTATCAATTTTTTTTTGTCCATTTGGCATAGATAAATATTTTGGACTCGTTATTTTTTTTTAAAAAAAAATCCAATTAATTTTTTTGCTCTCTTCTTCTTCATCATCAACCATTTTTCTTCATGTGCATATTTATTTCATTTATGATCAACTTTGTTCTTCATTTTCTTCTTCTATAAGGGCTAATAAGATTTTCTCCTCCTTTTTGTTTCCTTTCATTTTTTTCATTGGTCATTTTTTTTAGTGAACATCAACAACAAATAATCATCCAGGAAGAATGGGGTATCATCTTTCAAATTATTTGTTATCCAATATGTTTTTTCCATTAATCAAAATTGTGATTTAATTTTTTCAGATTAGTGGTCGTTTGCTTGTGGATTCTTTGATTGGTATGATGATTTTTCAAGCAAAGGCTGTTATTCTTGGCTTGAAAATGGATAAGAAGGAACTTGAGGATGAGAAAATTTTGAAGATGTTGTTTATTAATGTATGTTTTAATTTCTAATTTTACAAACGTATTAGGCTTTTAACTTTTAACCCAAGTGGAATTAACTATCCAAATATTTATGGAGTGCCACGTCACTATTTTTAAACAAAAGAGAGAGTGTATCACACGCATTATAGCATAAAGGGTGTTAATTTGACGGGTATGAAAAAGGTGATAGTTTAGGTGTGTTTTTGACCCTTTACTCTAACATAAAAGGCTTAAAGTTAATTTGATCAATGTGTATATTATGCACTCTTTTTTTTTTTTTTAGTAAATATGAAGTATTTGTTTCGTGTAAATATTGGATACAAGATTTTCTTATTTTTTTAAACCTGTACGTGAACTAAATTATCCTAATTATGAATTCTTGAGATAAAAATAAGCTTTTTCATATTAAGATTGTCAACTTCATTTTATATTTTTTTAAATTTATCCGGAATACAAACAAGAGATTTTTGGGATAGTAAAACGACTCCTAAGAGGTTGTACGACACGATGGACAACCAACTATGCAAAAGATGACTGCTGCAGTGACACCATCCTTGTCCAAAGGGTGTCAATTTGACAAGGGTATTGATAATTCTTTGCTGGATATTATTTGAATTCTTTTAGCTTTTTTATATTATTTTTATGTTTCAACTTTTTAGTAAAAGTTTTGTTTCTGCTACTGAATAACTGCTTATTTGGGCACTTCCATTTAAAAATTTGCATTTTGGTCCCTCCATTTCGTGTTTTCTGAAAAACATTTTAAGCACAATATTTTTTTTAAAAACGGCTAACTTCTTTTCCAAAGAAATATTTTAAACGAAATTGTTCAAGGTGTATATTTGAAGAGCATATACTTGTGAGGATATTTTGGTCACTTCAGAAAGTAGGTGAACTTTTTGTTGCTTGTGCGAAAGTAGCTCATAGTTTTTACTGGTCTTACAGTACACAGAAATACTAGGCATCACAAAAAGTGGGTGGATACAAGCAGATTGGATCCACAAGTTTGAAAGCTTTTCCTTTTCTATTGTTTGGAATTATTACAAGTCACTACTTTTTTCAAAGTGAGTTCATTATCCCTCCTGAAAATGCATTATTCTTGAGGTGAATAGTGTATTACACGTGTCATGTCGACATGTCATATTCCACTTAATTTTATTCTTTTCACTTCTTTTTTTATCCACAAAAGGATTTTAAGCTAGTTTGATCAGCTTTTAAACTAATTCAAATACCCTCTTCTCTCCAATGTTGAGGTGATAGTATGAATTACACGACTAAACATCAAGATAACATGACTCCGGATATTTGGAACGTAAAGTATTAGCAATATTGTAAATTGCATTAAGAGACTAACCCGAATATACTTTAGTTTACATTTAAGTCATATTTGTAAAGTTTTTGTTACAAACAACGAAAAAGAAACTGAATTCATCAACCACATGAGAAGTTCGGGATAAAGGTACTAAAAAACTCTTGGGGTAGTTTGTTCTATACTGATATAGTTTAATATGCCGTATTGGTATGACTTGGTACTATTTTCAATCTACATGTCTTGTTATATTCATAAATTATGTTGTATTGATATGGCTTGATACTATTTCTATTCCACATATTTACTCACAAGTCCCGCCGGATTGGTATGACTTGATATTATCTTCATTCTACCTATTTTTTACAATTTTTCACAAGACATGCGGAATTGGTAATGACTTTGTCCTCATTTCTTTATAGGCTTATGGTTGAATTGTTCACAAGTCATATCAAATTGGTATAAGAATTAGTACTAGTTTCATTCTACTTATTCAGTTTAATTGTTCACAAGCCATGCCCAATTGATATGACTTTATGCTATTCTTTTATCATGCCAAATTAGTATGACATATTACTATCATCTTACATATCTTATTTAATTATTGATATATATATATATATATATATATATATATATATATATATATATATATATATATATATATATATATATATATATATACATGCCAAAATTTTCTTGTTCTTTGATTTATGTTATTATCTGTCGTTTATTGAACTTTGATTGTCGTATGATTTTGTTGTAGCTAAGTTATTGTTCCTTTTTCAGATCAAGTTTTGTCATGCTTTATATAGTATTTTATCACGGCTTCTTTACTTCTGATTATTTCTTATTCTGATTGTTTTAATTTGCTTTTCTTTGAGCCAAAGGTCTTTCGAAAGCATCCTCTCTATCTTCCAAGGTAAGAGTAAAATCTGCGTACACTCTACCTTCTTTATACCTCACTTGTGGAATTTTATTGGATATGTTGTTGTTGTTGAGTCATACCAGATTAATATATTTGGTCTGATATTGTTCAACAAGATATTCCTTTAAATATGCAATTCCAATTTTGATCGCTTTTAATTTTCTCCGCTTTCATGTTAGAGACTTGACAATCTATCACAGGGAGGCAATTAATCCGATTTATTTAATAACTCGTGATTTTTGCCACACTTAGCAGTTGACAATTTTGCTGGCAGGCTGCAGCCAAGCATGAAGCATTACGGGTCACTTTTTTTTTTTTTTTTGTGTGTGTTTATCATTAATAATGTTGCTACCGACCATTAAAGGGAATCAACAATAACTAGACCATTGTCGATACATAAACCATTCTACATTTCTTATAGTAATAAGTTCATGGATGTCAAATTTACCTTGCAATGCCAATTATAACGACTCACAAAAGTTTATAAAATGGGGACGAATATTAAATGCCATGTCCAAGTAGGGACAATCTACACAAATTCTTGTGATCCAAAAGAAGAACTTGCATGAATTGGCCTTCAAATGGATTGGTCTTTAATTTTTCCCTTCAAATGGACTGGTGTTTAATGTTTGCATTTTAGCAATCAAACTTGTGCCTAATCCGAAACATAATTTGTGGGATATTCTGATGCGAAAATATAAACTTACCTGCAAAAAAGCTAATTTATTATGAGGGACTAAAATTAAAGACCAGCACAAAATAGGGACATAAGTGCCAACGATCCGATCCAAAAGCTATCAATCTTGGGTTCTGAAGATAATTGTGGACCGTGCAGCTAACTCCTTGAAAAGTTATTGATAAGCCTAATTTGGACAAAAGGCCCATTTAGATATTATTCATTAGACAAAAAAGAAAACATAGAAAGAAAAGAAAACATAGAAAGAAAGAAACGCCCACCGTGGGGCTCGAACCCACGACCACAAGGTTAAGAGCCTTGCGCTCTACCAACTGAGCTAGACGGGCTTTGATTACCTCAAGCTCACATAATAACTAATATTATACTGGATGAGGAAAAACACTATACTTTTCTATATATTTTGTTGTCATGATCAAACTTAATTATAATGAGCACAAGCAAGGATTCGCTCTGAACAAATTCCTTCATAATGATACACTTCAGCCCCATTTTCACCAGTTCAAGGATTTATGATCATTAAGAACCAAGTGATTTCAAATAACATTATAAGACAGATAATATACATATTTTGTGACTGTTTCATCCTTAATTTTTAGTTCCGTGATCTTCCACCAAGTTTGTTTATTAAGTTTTGAGTTCCGTGATCTTCCACCAAGTTTGTTAATTTTATTGAAACAGTTTAGCATATAATCGACAGTCACCATATGGTGAGACGACCTAGTTAATTGGACCAAGATTGAACATCATAATGTACACATGGTGAAACGGTTTATGTCGGTGTCTATAAGTACTCGCCAGTAGAAGTAAAGTTATGTATATGTCACGAAAAGACACCATTAATTAGATTATTGCCTAGTCAAGCCATCTTCAGTCATCTTAAGTAGACGAGGGAAGGGAGGGAAGAGGAGCACACATAAAAGAGAAGAATACTGGAAAAGTTGAAACTTCTAATTCAATAGAAATAAAAGAATTAGGATAAACCCAACAATCAACTCCTTGCCCTCTCAATATCTTCAATCCAAAATGTGAACAAAAATACAGAAAATAAAGCTAGAATATAACACTGCAACCGCATTTCTGATCCGGTAGGAAATAAGAAATATTTTCCTTTCATCAACATTGTAAATCTTGGAAAATTAGAAGCACTTTCTGTGGACAATAGAAGGACCAGATTCGTCATACTCTGCCTTTGCGATCCACATCTACAGAAACAGAAGAGAAGCAGAAAACACCATCAGAAAAACCATCAAACTTCTAGTTATAAAAGACAATGAAAAAAGCAAAGCTTATTACTCCCCATCCCAATTTATACGCAACTCTTTCCTTTTTAGTCAATCCTAAAAAAAAATGACATCTTTCCATATTGAATAACAGTTTAACTTCAAGCTTCTCATTTTGCCCATAATGAAATGATTTATCGGCCAGAAATTTCTATAGCTTATTTTAAACAACAAGTTTTCTTCTTTTTTCCCTTAAACTCCATGCCTAGTCACACACCTTCACATAAATTGGGACGAAGGGAGTATATATTCTAATATTAGGAGAGAGGAGGAAGCAGACCTGCTGGAAGGTGCTGAGGGAAGCCAAGATAGAGCCTCCAATCCAGACACTGTATTTCCTCTCTGGTGGAGCTACCACCTTAATCTTCATGCTGCTAGGTGCCAATGCAGTAATTTCTTTGCTCATTCTATCAGCAATACCCGGGAACATGGTAGATCCACCACTGAGCACGATGTTTCCATAAAGGTCCTTTCTAATATCCACATCACACTTCATGATAGAGTTGTATGTAGTCTCGTGGATTCCTGCAGCTTCCATTCCAATCATTGAAGGTTGGAAAAGGACCTCAGGACACCGGAAACGCTCAGCACCAATGGTGATCACCTGCCCATCAGGGAGCTCATAGCTCTTCTCTACAGAAGAGCTGGTCTTTGAAGTCTCGAGTTCCTGTTCATAGTCAAGAGCTATGTAAGCAAGCTTTTCTTTCACGTCCCTGACAATTTCCCGCTCAGCTGAGGTGGTGAACGAGTAACCACGCTCGGTGAGGATCTTCATCAGACTATCAGTGAGGTCACGACCTGCCAAGTCAAGACGGAGAATGGCATGTGGAAGGGCATAACCTTCATAAATTGGGACAGTGTGGCTGACACCATCACCAGAGTCCAACACAATACCTGTGGAGGAGAAAAAGAATTAGCAGCAATAACACGACCAATAACAATCATGTCAAAAATTACAAGGTTATAAGTAGTCACATCCACTGAGCATCACATAAATGCAAGATCTTTTCGTGGTAGAAGCATCAAAAAACTACATATGCTAATAAAGAAGGAAAATTTTCTTACCGGTGGTACGACCACTGGCATACAGTGAGAGCACAGCTTGAATAGCAACATACATAGCTGGGGTATTAAAAGTCTCAAACATAATCTGGGTCATCTTTTCACGATTAGCCTTTGGGTTAAGTGGGGCTTCAGTTAGGAGGACGGGATGCTCCTCGGGAGCAACACGAAGCTCATTGTAGAAAGTATGATGCCATATCTTCTCCATATCATCCCAATTGCTAACAATTCCGTGCTCAATTGGGTATTTAAGAGTTAAAATACCTCTCTTTGATTGGGCTTCATCTCCCACATAGGCATCTTTTTGACCCATACCCACCATAACACCAGTATGGCGCGGGCGTCCAACAATACTAGGAAACACAGCTCGTGGAGCATCATCTCCAGCAAACCCAGCCTAGATAATAAACCAATGTAAGGATCTCTTTATTATGTAAACATAATGGAGCACAAGGTAACAAGCATCACTAGGGAAAAAAAAAAAATAGCACGTAAACTCTGTAGTAGTACAAAAATACTTCAGCTTACCTTGACCATTCCTGTTCCATTGTCACAGACAAGGGGCTGAATATCCTCTCCGTCTGCCATCTTATGCTATTTCCTGCATTGCAAAATGAAACTTCAGTAAAAGATGTATAGGTCCAAATAGTTACTATATGATTCTGATATTTTGTTCCTTATACTAGCTTTCGTTATTTCTAAATAACGAACAACTTTTTAAATATGCTGAACACATAAAGTCCCATGCAAAAGCACACACCTTATGGGAAAGAGATGTTCTTACTATTCCTTTGTTCAAAAGGATACTAATATTTTAAACCTCTGTTTTTTCCGTTTTTCAAGAAATTTATTCTCTCTTTGCAGGGATTATAAATGAAGGCTCGCACACAATTGAATAATAAATTGTTGAAGAATTAAAGATATTACTATAGCTAATGATCTTGATAAAATAAAAAATTACAAAATTAATATAGCTAATGATAAACCAGTGCATCAACAAATAAGTAGAATACGCTTCACAGCATTGAAATTCTACGGACATATTGAACCAGCTCACAAAATACACTAACAAAGTTGGTCAGAGAAAGCTACAATAAAATTTGTGAGTCGAGGATACAGAAAATGTAATATTGGTTTGCGATGGATAAGGGATAAATGATATATAATCATCACAAGTTTTTTTGGTGGATTTTACATTTATTAGGTTGATGAGATACAACTTTATCAAACCTTATAATATACACATTAAATAACACATAATACACCTGAAATTTCATATACTTTTACACATAAAACTCGATAGCTTCTATTTCACACAGAAAGTTACAATGAGACTCCAATAAACCATATAATTCAGATTCCATTCCACATCTTTTCCCAAATCTAGTGCATTACAATCATTAATTTACCAGATCATCACGAAACGCATCCGCAGTATTCTATTGCACTATGATAAATATTGCACTATACTATGATCCCCACAACAAATCAACAAATACTAGTAGCACTATTATAGTTGTTTCTGCTGTGCTGGACATTATCAGTTAACGAGCACGGATCTATCACATTAATTGAATACTCGTATCACATTCATTGTCAAAAAATACTAGGCAGATCCAACAAAATCCTAATCAAACAATTCTGTGTTCATCGATAACCAAAAATGCCCCTGGATTATCTCAAAAGGTCTAAATATACCCTTCATCCACCGATTTTGCTAGAAATACCCCTCCGCTCACCTTTCTGGTTCACTTTTGCCCTTAAAACTAACAGACCTCTTATTTTTTTTAATTTTTTTTTGTTATTTTTTATTTTACTGTTACTAGTATCACATTCATTGTCAAAAAGTATTCAGCAGATCCAACAAAATCCTAATCAAAACCTTACAAAAAATAATAACAATTCATTCTGTATTCATCGATAACCATATCCGAGTTATATCTACAGAATCTACAAAATGTCCTATAACTCATTCAATTTTGATACTAATTATCCAATAAAAATCCTAATCAAAACCTTACTCAAAAAAACAATAACAAGTATTTCTATGCTCATGAGTTACAATTTTTGATACTAATTTTTATATTATTAGGCAACTAACGGATAACAAAACGGATCTATCGATCGAAAACTTAATTACTACAACAAATCAATCAATTATACCTAAAATCAAATACAATTTTATAAAAAAAAAAAAAGTGATTGAAATTGTAAATGCAGACGAATTAACAGCAAATGTGATGTAGCTCATTCAATTTTAATATTATTTTTTACATATCAACAACTAACGATTAACAACAGAATATTCTAACGAACGGATCTATAAATCGAAAACTTAATTACTACCAAAAAAATCAATAAATTAAGCCTCAATATCAAATATAATTATAAAAAAAAATAAAAACGAGAATCACAAATTAAAATAAAATCAAATGTAATTATTTAAAAAATCGAAAAAAATGAATTGAAAATGCAAATGTAGATGAAATTATACCTTTTTTTTTTAGGAAGTGAAAATGGAAGAGAATATTGTAGAGAGAGAAAGAGAGATTTAGAGAGAGAGAGAGGAAATGCAAAAATGTGGTAAAACTCTCTTTCTTTCTTTCTTTCTATTCTAACTCTCTAAGAGGAAAATGAGAAAAGAATGAGAGTTTATATAGGAAGATTGGAGAAGAAATGTGAGCCGTTGGATCTGTTGTTCACAGTCAGGATAACACGTCGTGGGAGGCTATCATTACTTCATTACTCCATTAGTGGTTGTCACACACTCACACCTCCCTATTTTATCGCTTTTTCCCTCATTTTTATTTTATTTTGCTAACCATTAATATTAAATTAATTTTTAGAATCACAGATTAAAATAAAATTCAGTATTTGTATTCATTATTAAATTCAGTGTTTATATTTTCCCTCATTTTTTTCATTTCTTATTTTGCTTTCTTTCAATATTTTGTCAACCAATAATGTTAAATCAAATCTTGGGAATCACAAATTATACAAGTCGTTTGGCGATTTTGAAGTTTGAAATTTGAAACTTGAAAATTTGAGTTTTTTGTGGCTTTTGGAACTTGAAGTTGTGATTGGCCATGAATTGCATTTTACTTGGAAAAACCCAAAAACTGGACTGGATAGGTTTTTGGAACTTCAAAAAAAATTCATTTTATTACACAGATTGCCCTTCAAAGGCGCTGGTCTTTAATTTTTGCCCTCAAATTGCTGGTCTTTAATTTTTGTCGTTCGCTTAAAAAAATGGCCAAAAATACCTCGAGGTTCTGGTTCGAACCCAGCTCAGTAAAAACAAAAAATAATTTAGGAAGGTAAGACTTCGCGAAAATTCTGTTTTAGCATAAGTAAATTTTGCTTTATAAGACAGAACTTAGTTATGTCTTAGGCAAATTCTGCCCTATAAGGCAGAGTTTAGAAATGCCTTAAGACAAAAGTTTGCAAGGAATTTTTTATTTTTTTATTTTTTTACTATGTTGGATTCTACAGAAGTAGGCCTTCTTTTGTCCGAGCAGACCTAATTTGCTATGAGATTTTGCCCTACGAATTTTTTTAATACTCTGCTAGGGTTCAAACCCAAAATCTCAAGGGTATTTTCGGCCACTTTGTCACACCCTTAATCCGATAGGGTGTGATGGGCACCCGACCCTTACCTAGGGCCGAGCGAACCCGCTGACTCTCGTGATACTCAAATCATACTGGGCCCTTAGATCATAACATAAACACATCATGAAAGGTTTTCGGAAATCAAATGAGCTTTTCATACTTTTTCAAATCAAACGAAGTCTATAATCGTATAAAATCTGTAAAAATAATGCGTAACAATACGTCGGCTTATGGAGCTTTTTACAACCGACATACTATATACATGGCAATGTACGCAAAGTCTCTAGCATGGAACATGATACCATAACATAATACGGCGACTCGGCGGCACTCGGAGAAAATGGAGCATTAATCCGGGCACAACATCTTCTACTAATATCTTGACATCGTACAGGTGTACTGCCGCGGCATGAAACGCAGCCCCCGAAGAAAGGGGGTCAGTACGGAATATGTACTGAGCATGTAAAGCATGGAAATACAGAAAACAGGGTCATAATCGAAGTAGGAATTACAGAAACAAGTACAATGACCTGAAAAATCATAAAACTCGCCTTTTAAAACATTTATCATGCATATACATATATCGGTAAGTAAAATCATATCATAATCATATCATCATATCATCGTACATATATACCGTGCCGGCCCTACAGTGAGGGACTCGGTGAGTAAAATCATATCATAATCATGTATGCGTACATATATACATATATATATATACGTGCCGACCTACAGTGAGGGACTCGGTGGTGAGAATCATCATATGCCATCGGCCACCATCCCCATATCATCATATCATCATATATATATATATATACCGTGCCGGCCTACAGTGAGGGACTCGGTGAACAATGCGATGGAATGTGCACGAATACGTGCCGGCCGGGACTCGGTGAAAGATGCATTGAGGCATGCACGAGCGAGTAGTGAGAAACCATATGCACGTAAATCATTTCCGAGAGACTCGGTGAAATAGTACAAACGGACCGTCATTTGAAAGTCGGGACAAAAGTTATATCAAAAATCTTTCGGACGTTACTCGGAAACATATCAAACGGAATTTTAGAAATCATAGCAACGTATCGGAATCATAAGTATACGAATCATCATTTCAGACTCAATAGATAAGTATATAATCATACTCGGGGGTCGGAAAAATAGTCATATTAAGTTCTTTCAAAAATAGGTCGTTAGGACCAAACATAGAAAGTCGCGGGACCCACGGGCGAGCGTCAACCCAATCCGGGCCCGCCTATGAAAGTTACGAATCTTATTCACTTTAGGACTTCCCACGAACATATCGAAGCGATCCGAGCCCTTCTGTGAAAGTTACGGACGTTCGTAGTTTCGGAATCATTTAGAAACAAAATTCTCGTGAAAACAAAACTTTCATGCAACTTTTGAAATTTAGTCATGCAAAAGACATAAGAGCCATAATTCGACTACATTACGAATACGGATATCAAGAAACAAATAAGTATCACAAACATGCCGGATCGCAAGAATAGAGTTACCTCGGAGTGCGTGTCATAACTTACTTTCAACTAAGACATGCCAAAAGAAAGAAAGGTTGAGAGCTTTACATACCTTGTTCGCTTCCCTACGCTAGTCAAGCCTAAGTCTCTCGGGCTTCCAACAATCTACAACAACGTCATTAGATATCAACCATTAGCCATAAACACTTAAGAATCCCATTCCAAACTAACACTTTGTCTACGAAATTTGGCAAAGACTTCCCCTATAATTTCAACGCCCCCGAGAATTCAACTCGGCCAAATCAACAACAAACATACCAACAACCATACTAACAATATCCATAAGTGATTCAAAACGCATTCTAACATTAATAATTCCTTTCTACACAATTCGACACAACATTTCATTTATATTCAAATAAACTACATACGATCAAACCAACACCAATGCTCACGTATTCAATTACTAATCCGCAACCATCCAAACAAGATTTAAGAACATTCCAAACAATATGCCATGGAACCCGAAACCACCAATTTCCATAGGGACAACAATAATGCATTTCTTTCTCCCAAATTCATAAACTACATCAACAAATCCCTACGTTAGCAACCTCATTTTCATCTATACAAGAAACTATATTGAAATCACATTATCTTCCAAATCAGCCCATACGTTTATCACTTCAACTTGGATCACTAAACCTTCACTTTACATCATAGAATCCACAACAAACACAACTACAATACTAAGTGAAATGAATTCATCATTCTTACGCACGTGGCGTACATACGCCAAGACAACATACACGGCCACCACAACAACACCACAATTTCATGAATTTCATTCGTTTCCACACTTCCAACATGCACAAACCAAGCCCAACATATGAAAATAAGGATTAAGTCTTACTCTCCCAATCAACTTCTCCGGCTAGAAGTGTTCAAGGCAACAACGGACGATTTTCTTGTTCCAACAACTACTCCACGTTAACGAGGGCCTTCCAATTAGTAGAGAGACAAGGAGAAAAGAATTTTTCTTGATCAACTTTGAGGGACCATATTCGGCCGACCCTCGTAGCCAAGATGGTCTCCTATTTTTTTTTCTTTCTCTTGAATTGTCTAGACTTTGCAACATAATGAATATATCTTGTTTGGTCATCCTCCTCTATATATATAATGATACATAATCCATACCAAGGTGGCCACATGCCCCTTGGCTGGCCTTTTTTTTTTTTTTTTTTTTTCCTTTTTCTCCAATTTTCTAGATTTTTCTTTAAACCATAAAAGATGAATTGTTGCCTTGCATAGTCATCTTTGTCTATATATATATTTAACCCTTATAAATATAAGATGGACACATACACCCCTTCCATGGCTTGAAACAATTGGCCATCCATGGGTGGGTCCCACGGCCACTTGACTTTTCCGAAGTCATGTATAATGAAAATTTCCAAATTCCAAGCTTGCCCTTAATATTCCATGCCAGTAATACTTATGTACGACTCGTCCCAAAATTGTCCCAACGTACAAATTACGAGATATAACACACTTAAAGTGCCAAAGGCAAAATTAAAGACCAGCAATTTAAGGGGCAAAAATTAAAGACCACTCGAGTAAGGACATTTGTGCGAATGACCCAAAAAATTTGAAGACGCATTTTCAAAATTTGATCCAAAGTCTATGGCCAAACGCTAGCTAAATAAAATTCATCTCTTTATTTATTATACTTTTGTCACGCCCCGAACCATGGCCTGGGCGAAATACGGCACTCGGTGCCTTACTACATGTAACCGAGCGAACCACATGGCTTGCTGAATCGGTATGAGACATATCATAAGCGGAATAAGACACGAATGCATAGTAAGCCTTTGTAAAACATAGTAAGTCATAATATTAAATAGAAATACTTGTTTAAATCATGAATGCGGATAATATCATAAATGAGCCAAAATGGCTAACCGAGCTACGAAAGTACGACATAACATAACGACTTGTCTAGTCTATGAAACCTGCAACATGAGTCCGAACTACTAATCATACTGGCGGGACAAGGCCCTAAGATACCTTAAATGCATAACTGACATAAAAGTAAATAATGACTAAACCCCGAAGGAGATGGGGCTCACCAAAAGCTGATACGTGGATGATCCTATAGAGCAGATGCGTCGTCCTGTAAATCCATACCTGCATCGTGAAATGCAGGCCCCCGGGCAATAGAAAGGGGATGTCAGCACATTAAATGTACTGGTATGTAAAGCAACTGAATGAAATAAACATGGTACATGAAATAACATGATAAGGGCTGAAACTGAAACTGAAACCTGGTCATGAACATGAGTATCTGACATGGACATAATTACATATACATATATAATATTGGTATAGGACATGAACTGAAACTGAATATAACCTGAACATGAGCATGAAGCGTGAGTAAAGTCTAAAAACCGTAAATCAATGGAAATACATGTATATATAACTACTTGTAACGTGAGGAGTGCTATAATATAACCGACAACATGATCTGGTACTTGCGTCCTACCAGCAGAACACTCACACCTTGCCAGGAATATGAGATTTAAATAATAATAAGCATGTAAGGATCTAAACTGCATAATGAAGGTATTGCCTCCTTGCTGACAACCCTTATCCTACGGTGGCTAGGTAGTTTCAGGCTTTACTGAGCCTTCTCGGTTAACTACGCAACTTCCAAAAACATAAACATGATATAGTTGGCTAAGAAGCCCATGATTTTCGTGAAATAACTTGTAATCGTGATTTCACGAAATTAACTTGTAACATGGTTTCATGAAATGACTTGTAACATAGTGTCATGAAATAACTTGTAAACATGTTCTGAAGTGATATAACATAAACACGGTTTTATATCAAATAGCTTGTAAAACATGGGTTTGAACAATATAATTACATAATATACTTGCATGAAAACGTGTAAATCATGTAAAGTGTTTTCTTGAAAATAACATAATGATTCATAACTTGCATGTAGGAACTCATGGGATGCAAAGTATGGGTTTTCATGGATTTCGGACGGATTCTCAATAATCATAATGAAATATCAAGAACTCAATGAAGAATTAATAATAATTCAATACATAATATAATCATGGGGATATGGACCTAGGGTTATCATGAACATGGTTAAAAATCCTAATTTTTTTGTAAAGCTTCATACTTTTATGAAAGAAGAGGCGTGGGGAAGAACAATGATGTCCCCACACGTAGATAGCAACTCTACATACCTGGTAATACTCCAAAACTTGAATTAAAGACTTGAACTTTGAAGAAAATTTCCAAAATCTTGAATCTTGAACCTTGAGATGGGTTTTCTTGAAAACCCTAGGTTAGGAATGATGATTTCTTGTTTAGATTACAAGGATATATATTAGAATTGACTTGGAATAATTAAAATAGGCTTTCCTTGATGATGGGAAAGGGTAGGAGGTCGTTCTAGGGTTTGAAGGAATGAAAAATAATGATTTGAACCTGATATGGACGAATATATCTTTGTTACGGAAAATTAAATTTTACGCCCGGCAAAATCATTTCGTATTTTGAAAGACGGGCCGTATTTTGAAATACGGTCCTAATTTTGTGTGGATTGACCTTTGCGACTCTTCGCAAAATGGCCATAACTCTTGCACAAATATACGTTTGACCCCCATAATATCTTTTGTTGGAAAGGTAATTCAAATCTCTACAACTTTCATCAAGGAAGTTTTCCCAAATTCCAAATACGTTTTGAAATACGGGCCGTATTTTAAAATACGATCCGTATTTAACAATGTAACCTCCAAATGCCAAATTCCAGAATGCTCAGATTTCTTTGGTACCAGTTTACGACTTGAAATACAGGGCGTATACTGAAATATGGTCACCGTTCATGGGCATAAACCCCCATCTTACAACTGAAGAGGAAATTTCAAATTCCCACATTCTTTATCTGGTTTTCTAAGTCTAGGATCATGGTCAAAGCTTAGGTTAAAGGTACGGGGTGTTACAACTTTATTGTCCGAATATGATCGAAACAAATAGAAAACAATTTAATTTCCAAAAAATTATGTGCCCAAACTCTAGAAGTGGGATGCTCCCATTTTCTCCAGTTACCAAATACAATTTCGAATCTTTAAAACATACATTAAAGACTGTCATACGAACTATAAGAGCCCACAAGGGTTATTATTTGGGAAATTTTATAAATGACTAACTTGGAAGCCTTATTTTTGCTTTTTAGCTACATTTTACCTATTTACATCAGTTACTTATTGTATTCATGTCGCTGTATTCATGAATACAATCATTAAAATTTGCAGAATTTTGTATTCAATTTAAATGTATTCAACTCAACTGTATTCATTGTAGCTACTTTTATATTGTATTCACCCTATTTTTCGATATGAATACAACAAATACAAGCAAAAAACGCTGTATACATCATAGATACACCAAAAAATTAACAAATACGCCATATTTTCTGGTATCTATACAACAATACAAGCGAAAAACATTGTATACACGGTAAATATACAACAAATACAGCGAAAATTTGGACTTTTCCCAGTCTAAACAAAAAAAAATTCCGGCGAATACAACAACGTCTGACATTTGTATGCACTTCAAAAAGTTCACTGTCTTCATTTGTATACATTTCAAAATCCGTATATGACACCGTATATACCGTATGTATATAACAAAAAGGAAGTACTTCCGTTAGATCCCGAGCTTTTTTTCTTTTCGGCCTAGACACGAGTTTTTTTTTCTTTTCCGGCGTAGATCTGAGTTTTTTTTTCCTTTTCGGCGTCCTCTCTTTGTGCTGATACAAATGTGTTGTAAATGGGTGGTGATGATTGCTTGCTTTCCTTTACGGCAATGCCTGCGGCCATGGCGGCGTCACCCTTCTCGCGTCACTTCTTGCTTTCCTTTACGGCTATCTTTGCCATGGCGGCGTCCTCTTTTTTTTTTTTTTTGATTGCTTTCCATTTTGCCGGAGCTCCGGTAGTTTCGTGGTGGCCGACGACGGAGCAGCGGGGTAAAATGGGAGAGAGAGAGGTGGGAGGATTGGGTTGGAAGTGAATAATGTGATAATGGGGTATTCTACTTTGTATATGTATATATAGCTATAAGTTGTATTTAACATATTATTATTAGCTATGGAATGTAGTTATTTTAAACTATTGCTACTAAATATAAATATGTAGTAGCGTTAGTTATGCCATGTAGTTTTTCCTTATTATTTCTAGGGCAAACTACATAAATGACAAACATTTGGGTTTTAATCAAGCCACATAGCAAATGTTTCAATATTTACATTTTGTAGCAACAACCCAGCTGCCAACGGTTGTATACGTTTTTTTCACTGTATTCGTTTTTTATTTTCGCTGTATTCATGAATACAAACAAAAAAAAATGTAGCACCCCCTTTTGGGAGGATGCCACCTACGAAACAAAAGCAAATTTCATACCTCAACGTTCAGAATAAATTTATTTAATAAGTTATTCACAATAATTTAGTAGCGAAAATAGGCCCATGTGAACAAGTTTCAAAAGTGCATGCCTAAGTGTGTCACATGGATCATGTACAAGTCCCCAAACATATGCAAAATGAACATGCTCATGCAAATGTGATCTTCTTCTAAGCTTCCAAATAGTCTACCTCAATTGGCCATCCTTAATTCTCCCTCGGAGCATCACCTACGATAGTAACAAACTATCGCTAAGCATAAAGTTTAGTGGTACATAAACTTAACTAACATTTTACAAAAAAGAGAAGCAGGCTATGTAGGAAGCACACAATAAATTCTAGGAATAAGCTTGTCAAAATCATCATAAAGCGCATAACGAAAGTACAATGGTTTCAAGGAAATGAAATATCAAACAAGAACTAAATGAAGGTACAATTCTTTCAAGAAAGTAAATATCATATATTAAAATAGTTCAAGATATCAATATTCAAAATCTCACATAGCAAGAAGCTTTCCAAAGCAATTCCAAGAATTTCCACCATTTGGTTAATTTAATAATGAGCTATGAATCAAATAGTAGTGCAAGAAGTAAGTTGAAGACATAAGCTCATCCGAGTTATAGCCAAGTACTTAATCAGTGTACGATACTTCAAGAGAGTCACCAAACCATAAGATAGTTCAAGATACTAATATTTTAAATACCAAGTGTCAAGAAGCCTTCGAAGTTTCAAATACCAAGTGTCAAGAATGCTTTCAAAACTTCAAATACCAAGTGTCAAGAAGGCTTTTGAAGCTAATTCACGAAACGTCATTCAGTTAGTTAATTTCGCCCAACACATACTTCATGCCATCACATCAAGCACTATCAAATATCAAGAAAGACGGAAGCCACATCAGATGGGCCAGAAGCCCGTATCCAGAAGGACCGAAGCCCTATCAAGATGGACCGAAGCCCCTATCGAAGAGATGGACCGAAGCCGTATCCAAGACCGAAGCCCATCAAGACGGACCGAAGCCCATATCAAGAAGGACCGAAGCCACTATCAAGATGGATCGAAGCCCTGCTCAAGGATCGTTATCCGATAATCAAGAGAATGTGAGCCGTGTTGAAAGTGGCTTTCACTCATACTCGAGAATGGACAAAAGTCCATCATCAAGACGAAATGCAAATCCAAAGTCAAGATGGGCAAGATCCGAAATCAAGAAGGGTCGTCACCCCCATAATCAAGAGTCTGATAATGACGCTCGAGCCAATCCGTATATGTGGGCGAATTAAGTCGTCTTACAAAAATGCTTCATATAACACCAATGTGATTTTAGCATACTTATAACTCAAACTACAAAATCATACTCTCAATGATCATGTTATCATATTGATGTGTCTCGAGATATTCTTCACAGCCCACAAAGCAAGTAAACTATCCAAGCAAAGCAACAAAAAACCAATATGCCAACAATTTAAAGTAGATATTATTTTACCAAGATTCAAGCTTCTCACAATATCTCAAACCAAATTAAGAGAGCGGAGTTCAAGTTTAGGTGCAAACCTTGGAGCTTTAGAGCTTTAAAGCTCAAACAAACATCGAAGTTATAAATCCCAAACAACGATCAAGTAGATATGTCGACTTCCTTAGCCAATTTCCCTTAGCTTGTACAAGAGTATATATATGCCTTAACACACAATCAAATGTCTAATTAAGTTCAATACTTTCAGCACATCAAAACTACCCACGATATCGATGAAAATCACCTTAAACTAGCAAAACAGGAATTCTGGACAATACTACTATCTTGTACTGTCGCTCAGTTTCAAAGGGGTAAACGGCAAAAATAGACTTTGTGGCCTTGATAAAAGTTGTAGATATATGTCTTGGGGTTTTAGAGAAATTCGAATCACTCCTATATCAGTTTTGTACAAAAAGATATGCTCAAAATACTAACGAGATTTTAAGCACGAGCCGAAGTTGTGAGGGCTATGAAAAAGCTTTCTAGAACATCTTGAATCACTTAAACGGAGCTTTATGCAAGGAATTATGCTAAAAACACTAACAACAGTCCAGTCAAAACGGGTTTGTAACTTACCTCAATTGTGTAGAGTTGTTTGGGGGCTCAACCAAAGCAAGTCTTGATGATTGATTTAGTGATGAATATTATGAGAGAAGAGAGGTTTTGGTGTCTTGCTTCCTTGGAGAAAACGAATTTATGGAAAATTATGGAAGATTGTGGAAGGTTATGGAATCCTCAAGAACTCTCAAGAACTCTTTGGAAGTGTGGGGATGAGAGGATAAGAGCCAAAGGGTATATATCTTACTTGATAAGATTGAAAGAAAATAATAAACTAATGTATTTTACTTGATAAGATTGAAAGAAAATAATAAAATAAAAAGGCTTCCCACTTTTATAAATATCTATCTAATCCATCAAATAAATTACTAAGATAATAATAGGAGTATCTTACATACTAAACTATAACACTTCAAACAAGTTTCCCATGTCGTCAAGTTCGCATTCAAGAAGTGCGAAGTAAAATATACCCTTACCATCAAGGTGTAGTCAATCGAAAATTCAAGTGTTAGTTTAAAAATTTTGGGGTGTTACAAAAAATTTGTTTTTTCACCGTATTCATGAAAATGACTATCCGTATTCATAAATACGAGTAAAAAATGAAGATATAAAAACATATATACACAAAAAATTAACAAACACCATATTTTTTGGTATGTATACAACAAATACAGGCGTACACAATATAGATACATCAAAAAAATTAACAAAAACAGGCGAAAAACACTGTATACAACATATGTACACCAAAAAAATAACGAATACACTCAAATATTGAATAAAAAAAATAAAATTGATTGTATTCATTTGTATACAGGCGTAAATTCACTCTATTCATTTGTATACAAAAATATTTCTTCGAAAAACGCGGAAAATATTGTATACGGTGTATGTATACGTATCCGAAAAAAAGAACTTGAAAAAATATGTATACAAAAGTGTAAGTATACACTATATGTATACACGATACGGAAAAAAAATTCCATCCAAAAATTCCGATCGATCTTTGTACACCTTCTTCTTCTTCCTTCTTTTCTCCATCATCATCACCGTCACCTTCGTATCGAAAAAAATTCCGATCGTATCCGAAATTCGAAGAAATAATGTATTTTCCAAATCAAAAAGGTGAAGAAGGCAGGAGAAGGGAAAATGAGAAGAAGGTTGCTATTGTGCCGCAGAAGAAGACATCGGAGAGGGGAAAGGGGAAGAAGCGCTTAAAGGCGTGGCGTACGGAGAAGACGTCGAAATGCGCCTGATACATTCAATGTGAACTCACGGCTTAGGTTTCGGGGTGGCGCGGAGAGTAATGGGAGAAGATGGAAAGAGAGAGATGAGGGTTGGGTTGGAAGTGAATAATGTGATGATAGGGTATTCTACTTTTGTGTATATATATATATATATATATATATATATATATATATATATATATTGCTATAAGTTGTATTTAACATATTATTATTTACTATGGGATGTAATTATTTTAAACTATGGCTACTAAATACAAATATGTACTAGAGTTAGTTATGTCATGTAGTTATCCTTATTTCTAACGCAATATCGTAAGACATCCAACTACAAATTGAATATAAAGACTAAACTTGCATTACTGTGAAACAAGAATAGGGAGTCTATAGGATTTGATAATTCAAAGCATGATCAGTGGTCATAAAATGATCAAAGGTAGAAGGCTCAAATTTACCTTTTCACTATACAAAATTTTCTTAATTTTATCTCTTTTCCATTAGCAAATCGTGTAGTTATCCTTGATTTTAACAAGCATCAACTTGGAATATGTGCATTTCACACGGTCCTATATGATCAACTGAGATTAAAAAATTTACCTTTAATTACGTTTCATGTTGGAGCTTCATTAGGATACCAAAAGCAAATATGAGATGATTTGGCAACGATAATTTAATGACCCCAAAAGCATAATGAATAATAGAACTAAAATATTCGTAGATGGGTTATTTTGATCCTTTCCACAATGAGAATGCAGTGAACATCAAAATTCAAAATCCATCAGAACCATAATCATGGGTAATTTTCTTCTTTTTATGGGTAAGAGACATCATTTCAAAAGGAGCTACAGTCACTTCGGTCAATGGACAGAAAGCAGAAGACGTACACGCACAAAGCACAACCTAGTAAAACGCGAAACACTAAACTTGGTTTATGTGCTACTAGGAACAACTGCAAAATACAAAGGAAAGGACAACTAAGAAATTGGTCTGTCCAAGAAAGCACAATAATCAGTGAATCCGAACTCAAATCATGTCACATGTGCAACATCATTTAGCTTCAACTGCTAAAACTCTATCCAACACAAAAGATGGCCCGGTGGGGTTCCTATTTGTTAGTAATAGCTACTCCATTTCATGATTTTCATCAAACTTTTTTTTTTTAGAATGGTAACAGTGATTTTCATCAAACTTAAATGAATAGAAATGAAAGATTATTGCTTCTCTGCATCTTTCTGCTTGATTCCATCTGCGCTTTCTAGTGGGGGCAGAGTCTGCGATTGTAACAATAGATCAAATGTTACAAGCATACGAAAAGAGTCTGAAACCAAGAGGAAAAGGAGCTACTACGAGGAAGTAACGAGAGAAATTATGAGCTTCTACAAAAGAGGGTCAATCGAGTAAATACAAGATAAATCATTCCTAGAAGATCACAAGTAACTGATACCAAGATATTTCATATAATACCCTCAAACCCGTCTTACACCAAAATGTTATGTGCCTGTCAAAGCCTTACACAACGACAACAACAACATCCTAGTTAAATCCCACAATGTGGGGTCTGGGGAGGCTATTTCTGAAAGACGCTCGGCTCAAGAGAAAACATGACGAAAAAAGGTTAGATAAGGATAACCTGATCAAAGCAGTATGAAAATGAAACTAACGAAAGCGAAAAAAGTCATGATCAAGCGTTCTGAAAAGAAGGCAGTATCTAGCACAGATAAATAAGATAATCGAAGTACAAGAAACAACAGATAGTAGTAGGAATCAAAGGACAATAAACTATAGAGAAAACTGCGACTACTTGTACGAAGAGATAAGCGGGACTACCTACTAGCCTTCTAACTTAATCTGAGTCCTCCATAACCTCCTATCCAAGGTCATGTCCTCGGAAGCGAGCTGGCCAAGTCTGTCAATCACCTCTCCCCAATACTTCTTCGGCCTACCTCTCTCTCTTACCGAAACCGTCCATAGCCAACCTCTCACACTCCTCGCCTTTGGGGCATCTATGTCCCTCCTCTTCACATGCCCAAACCATCTCAGTATCGCTTCTCGCATCTTGTCCTCCACTGATGCCACCCCCACCTTATCCCGGATATCTTCATTCCTAATTTTATCCCTCCTAGTGTGCCCACACATCCATCGCAACATTCTCATTTCCGCAACTTTCATCTTCTGAACGTGAGAGTTCTTGACTGGCCAACTCTCCGTTCCATACATCAAAGACGGTGTCACCACCACTTTGTGGAACTTGCCTTTAAGTTCCGGTGGACAGCACTCCTGAAGCGAGCCTCCATTTCATCCACCCTGAACCAATACGATGTGTGACGTCATCATCAATATCTCCATTTCTTGTATAATAGACCCCAGAACCATAAACAGTCTTAAAAAGAATTTCAACTAGCAAGATATACTTAGGATATTGTTTTTGGCCATAATATCAACTAAACTCTCGCTTAGTATAAGGGAGGTTTTGCCAATTAACCAAGGATGTAGTCCCTCAGTTTCTGGTCGTTGCTATAGGATGTGTCCGGAAATATGTTATGTAGCTTCATTTATTGAAATAATATCTTTTGTGATCTAAAATTTTTAAGAGGCCACCATATTCATTCTGCTTTCAGACTTTCAGTTCATGATCAGGCATTTACTCAAGTCAAAAAGAAATTTAAAGCAAAAAGATACTATGTCAATAAAGAAGGGAAATAGGTATATTTGCATTTCATCTTTATAGCTTTGTGCATTGATCTTTCCCGTAACTTCTCATATTTTTATCTTTCCTGTAACTTCTCATATTCGCCAGATCTCAAACCAAACATATCAAATCTTCTTCTTCCTCTTAGAAGTATACTTCTAAATATCATAAAAACAAAACTGGGAACATAACTTCTAATCCCTGAATGATTAAATATAGATATAGAAGGAAAAAATTAACTTCTTATTACCAATTTGCTTAAGGCAGCTTTTTAGTTTATGTTACGAATGATGAGTTCTTCTTACCTTTCATCAAAAAAAAAAAAAAATGTGAGTTCCTTTAACATCTTAAATAAGACAGGCAACACAGTCGATATTTTCAATTCTTTTGGTTTATCTGACTCCATAAATTCACACCATATTATACCAAAAACTCATCCTTTCACCACGTAGCTGGGAGGAAATAGGGGATGAAAAAATAGTCATTATTGATAGAAATTCTTGTGACTAGAAGAGGTCGGACCAGGTTGTGTGAATGCCCAGACGCTCATAAATAGAAAACCCACAAGTCTGTATATCTTTATGTTATTGCAGGAATCTCCAGGACACATTTTCTTTAGCATAATATGACTGACTAACTTAAGCTTGTTTTAACTATAAACTTTCAAACCATTGTTTAATGTTTTAAACAACCTTCGTATGTTTCGCAAGTATAGCACTTAATGAATCTGCAAAAAAGTTATTACTACGAGGGCCAAAAATTAAAGACCAGTACAAACGCATAAGTGACAATGACCCCGTAAGTTCAGCAGATGGCTCGGGCCCTTTGGATGGATGAACCATTTGGACTCAGTTAGCTTTGGCACTTCATTAGAAGATGTATATTTAGATCTAAGAGAGTCTCAGCAACATCAATATTCAAAAGCCATCAGAACCATAATCATGGATAATTTTCTTCTTGTTCTTTTGGGTAAGAGAACTTCATTTCAAATGAGCTACAGTCTCTTGGTCAATTGACAGACAACGAAGACGTACATGCACAAAGCACAACCTAGTAAAACACGAAACACTAAACTTGGTTTATCCGCTACTAGGAACAACTGCGAAATACAAGGGAAAGAACAACTAAGAACTGGACTGTCCAAGAAAACATAATAATCAGTGAATCCGAACTCAAATCATCTCACATGTGCAACATCATTTAGCTTCAAGTGCTAAAACTCAGTCCTGCGCGAAGGAGAGGGGTGTGCGCGTACTACTGTTAATAGCTACTCCATTTCATGATTTTCATCAAACTTAAATGAATAGAAATAAAAGATTATTGCTTCTCCGCATCTTTCTGCTTGATTCCATCTATGCTGTCTACAGGGGGCAGAGTCTGCAATTTCAACAATAGATCAAATGCTACAAGATAAGAAAAGAATCTGAAACCAATAGGAAAAGGAGCTACTAGGAGGAAGTAACGAGAGAAATTATGAGCTTCTACAAAAGAGGGTCAATCGAGTAAATACAAGATAAATCATTCCTAGAAGATCACAAGTAACTGATACCAAGATATTTCACAAAATAACCTCAACCCCGCTTACACCAAAATGTTATGTGCCTGTCAAAGCCTTACAACAATAAACAGTCTTAAAAAGAATTTCAACTAACAAGATACACTTAGGATTTTTTTTTTTTTTTTTGAAACTGGTAGCACTTGGGATATTGTTTTTAGCCATCATATCGACTAAACTCTTGCCCAATATAAGGGAGGCTTTCGCCAATTATCCATGAACTAGTCCCTTAGTCTTTGGTCGTTGCTAGAGTTTCAGCTTCATTTATTGAAATGAATCTTTTGTGAATTTAACATCCAGAAGAGGCCACCTTATTTTTTCTGCTTTCAGTAAAGTGACTAACCATTTAACCAATACATCTAGTACTATATTTTTCTCTACTTTTGTTTAAACGAAAACTCACAATCCAAATAGCAGTTAAAAAGAAATTTAAAACAAAATAATACAAGGTCAATAAAGAAGGGAAATAACTACCGTGTATATCTCATGTTTATGAATTTCTGCATTCATTCTCCGTGTAACTTATCTTCTCATATTTGCCAGACGGACCCCAACCCAATACCCAATTCAGATCTTCTCCTCCTCTTAGAAGGATACTCATAAACATCAGAAATACAAAAATAGCAATATAATGCACGCTAATCCTTGGATGACTAAATATAGATATAGAAGTACGAAATAACCTTTTGTTACTATTTGCCTAAGGTAACCTTTTGGCTTTTAGTCTGTTACAAATGATGAATTCTTCTAAACATTTGTATAGGACAGGCAACAGAGTAAGATATTTTCACTTCTTTTAGATTTTTGGACTCAATACCTAAAGACTCATCCTTTCACCACATTGTTGGGAGGAAATAGGGGATGAAGAAATGAGTCGTTATGATAAATTTTCTTTCATAAGTCCGTGTATGATTAAAATGTAAAAGTTATAGGTTGTAAAAGCTTAAGGTTTTGTCAAGTATCTTTATGTTCTTGCAGGAATCTTCAGAAAACATTTTAAGCTTGTTTCAATTTTAAATTTGCAAACCATTTTTTAATGTATTGAACAACCTCCTAATGTTTCGAAAGTCTAATCACATAATGGATCTGTTTTAAGAACAAATTATGTTAGCAAACATGATATCCGTTAAGTACTTCTAGTGTTTGATTATGAACGTTAAAAGAATAGTCAGATATGATGGAGAACCCTGCTAATCGGCATTTTTAAGATCAATGCATATTTACAACACAAGACACCATATTTTATGTCTAAGTTCTCATGATTGTAATTAGAATATTTGACTAGTTATCGATAAAAACGTAAGTTAAAGATGACTGTTCAGATGCTAATGCCTACATACTTGAAAATCTACAAGGTTCTTTTGATCTTTTTTTTTTTTTTTTTTTTTTTTTTTTGTGGGCCGTAAAACTCTAGGAAAGAAGTAAGTTCTTACAGAGAGTAAGATCAACTCACATTGTTCCAAATATCATTTTGGAAAAGACACAAAGTTATCTCATACAATCATGTAAGCTGCATTATCATTAAGATATGCTCTCATTCTGGTTCTGCAATTCGCGACAAAAGATAGAATAAGTGATATTTCAAGTTGGAGTAATGTCACCAAAACAAGCATACCACTTGTATAAGCGGATATTTTTCTTGTAACTCATCACCTAGATTCAATAAGGTTAGATATCTTTATAGTGCAGACTAAAGTGTCAATATCAATTTTTCATCCTTAAATCCCAAGCTAGTGACATTCCAATGTAGAAAAAATCTTTTTTCCTCAGACATCATATACCCAAAAAATTACTCAACTTTTTGTTGCCTTACGAAAGAGGTCAAGTTGTGTGCATCTAGAGATGAAACACTACTATTAGTAGTTAAAATTTCCCAATTGGCACCATTCATTAGATAGCCACTGTCATGAATCCAAGTGGCGACACGGAGGACAATATGGCAGACACGGCGGATAAGCATATCCATCTAAAAGATGAGCTGATTTTATTGTAAAGACAGGGTAACCAAAACGTGAAGGGGAGCGTGTGTTGTGTGCAGGGTGTGAAGGATGTGGAGTTTGTTATAAATAGCTATGAGTGTGCATAACAAATTCAGGGTATTTTTGCATTGAGTTTCTACCTTCTCATCTTATCTCTGTATTTCTCCTCATCCCCTTTCTTCTTCTCAGTGATTTCTTACTGTTCTATTGCTATCTTCCATTCCAATTATTGTAACTTTGTTCATTGAACTAATGTATCCAATCCATTCTATTTAAGAGAGTTTTGTTATCCAGTTGATTCATTGGTGCTTTCATCCAGAGGTTTTTACTGGAGGCTCTCAACAGTATATCAGTTAAGGTTCAGGAGTCATATTCCAAGGATATCGCTGATACTCAATGTATGTCATAGGAAGTGGTTGGCAAAATGGCGCTGCCAACCCCTCACCTTCGAGATCCAACAATGGAGGTAAGCTGCCATTGCCAGGGGAAAGAAGCGACGACCATACGCCGGCGACGCCAACTCTCCGTCAAAAACTAGCGCCTGTGGAATTGGGGAGATTCTATGATGAGAACCCTGAAAGCATGGATATCCCAAGTCGAGCGCTATTTCGAATTCTACGAAATTGCAGAAACCCACAAGTTATCTCTCGCTTAGTTCTACTTCGATGGAGAAGCTATAGAATGGTATCGGTAGGCGGTGGCTGTTTTTGAACAAACAGCTGGGGAACACTTTGATGAGAAGGTGAACATCCGTTATCAGCCCAAGGGGCTCAAGTCTGCTGAAGGCCGATTGGCGAAGCTCCAGATATGAAGTCATCGCCAACAAAACGAATAATAACTCCGACGGACTTATAGTAAGACACTTTATTTCTGGGCTGAGAGAGGATATTAGAAACTTAGTTCTCGGTCATGGATCACTACGTCCAAAGAAGCACTTAAGTTGGCCCATATCCATGAGCGCCGGATCCAGGCAGAAAAGGGTCCGGTCCGACCCGTTTTTGCTAATAAAGGGGCTCCGCTTTACCGGATCCCAATTCATCCCCATTTCAAAA
Organism: Lycium ferocissimum; assembly: GCF_029784015.1. Lineage (NCBI taxonomy): Eukaryota > Viridiplantae > Streptophyta > Magnoliopsida > Solanales > Solanaceae > Lycium > Lycium ferocissimum. The sequence goes on from NC_081347.1 coordinate 67,804,320, forward strand.
TCCCTCCGCCTCGTTCACCCCTACCACAGACTCACCTCAAGCACCAAATCGACCACCCCTTAAACAACTCACTCATGCTGAGATCCATAGCCAGCGTGAGAGCGGGTGCGTGAGAGCAGGTTATGTTATCATAGTGAGGAGAAGTACACTGCCGATCATAAATGTAAGTTCCCGCCTCAACTACTTTTTCTCATTGTGGCTCGATATTGACCCTGCCTTGCCGAGCCATTTGTCTCCGACGATCTCTTAGCGAGAAGATTTGCGGTATCTGGAAGTCCAAGAGCAATCTGCTATCCGTATTATGCTTTGGCGGGAGGAACTTCATCCTCTACACTTCGGTTTCTCGATCCTTGAGAACGGTTCTCAGTCAAGTCTTGGTGGATAGAGGTAGTGACCATAACTTTGTCCAGAGTAGGGTGGCTAAGTTTCTTCAGCTGTCTATTGATTCCATTTCGAGTTTTCCAGTTATGGTGGACATCGGTCAACATCTCAGGTGCGAAGGGATTGAACACTAAGTTGCTCTTACCATTCCAGGGTGTAGTCTTATCATTAACCTGTATGTTCTCCCTACGCATGGCGGACCTGTGACCCTAGGGGCTTCATGGCTCTCTACGTTGGGAAAGACAGTGATTGACTATGCAGATCGCCTACTTGAGTTCAATTTGCAATGGACGACCATAAGTTGGAAAGGGGACATTCCAGCTATAACCAGTCCAATTGCATAGCTTTCGGCAAAATGCAGCTACTGATGTTATGTCTTCATATTATTGCCTACAGATAGTTCAAGCCGATTCGACTCCTACTGAGCCGTGATCTAGACTTGCTTGCTATCCTAGCAGATTTGCCAATGTGTTTCAAAAGCCACAGGGTTACCTCCATCCAGGCCACAGGATCATGCAATTCATTTGAACCCAGGAGCAGAACGGGTCAATGTCGAGCCTTATCAATAGCTCTACTTCCAGAAACAAGTCATGGAGCAGCTGGTCGCTGACATGCTCGGGGATGGGGTCATCATGGCTAGCATGAGCCCATTCTCCTCTCCAGTGTTACTAGTCCAGAAGAAGGATGGTACTTAAAGGTTCCGGTTCTGTGTTGATTATAGGGCTCTCAATGCCATCACTGTCAGACAAATTTTCAATTCCAACCATCGATGAGTTATTCAAAAAATTATATGGAGCCATCTATTTTTACCATCTGGATACCATAAGATCAGGGCTAGGACAGCAGATGTCGCAAAAATAGCATTTCGCACACATGACAGGTATTAATGCCCGGCCGACGTTCCAGGGTACAATGAACGAGGTATTCAAGCCATACCTCCTGCGCTTTGTGTTAGTCGTATTCGACGATATCCTGATGTATAGCCCAACTCGGTAGGATCACCTGGTTCACTTGCGATATGTACTGGGGTTATTGCTGTTCTATTGCTATTTTTTATTCCAGTTATTGTAATTTCGTTCATTGAATCAATATATCCTATCTGTTCTATTTAACAGATAAATTTTATCCAGTTTGTTTCAGCCACAAATTCAAAGGGCGTTATATCAAACAGGGGCGGAGCCACATTGGCTCCAGGGGTTTCATCCGAACCCCCTCGGCGAAAAATTACACTGTATTTTTAAAGTTAAAATTAATTTATTATGTATCTATAGTAGATGTTGAACCCCCTGACTTCTTCGTGTATTTACTTTTTAGAATTTTTGAACCCCTAAATGAAAATCCTGGCTTCGCCACTGATATCAGACAGGTAAAAGACATAGGAAAAAAGACACAGACTCCTCTTACTTGCTAGAAACCATGCCTATTAGTACACCTAAATTTCATGTAAACTAGATAATTTTTATTGCAGACCGCACTGTCGATCTCATTTTTGCATCATTCAGTTAAATTCTAATCACAATTCAGCATAGGGGAACTTGTGTACTCATACATAATGTACTGCATAAAAGTTTCAATTTTATAGCTAAGCATAGTTAAGAGATAGCACAAATGTCTTTAAACTGGCACCACCATTAGATAGCCGCAATGTTGAAGGGGCATTTTATCAAACATATAATCACGCTATCCGCCCTTGCTAGGTAAACACTTAGGGGTCGTTTGGTAGCTGGTTAGGAATAATTTATTCATGTATTAAAATCTTGCATAAGAAATACTGTATTTGGTAGCTAGTTATGAGGTGAGTAATTCATGTATAAAATTAGTACAGTATTTGGTTTGCAATTTAGAAACCCGCATTAACTAATACATGTATAAGTTATAAGGAAATCTATTATTATTTTATACAGGGCAAAAAGGTGGAATAGCTAATACATGAATAACTAAACCCTGCATAACTAAAACTACATAAAATAAATCCATGTATTATTAATATCTGCATATCGCTAACCAGCTACCAAATGACCCTTAAAATAAAACACCCAAATCTCATACTGCTAACAAACTTGCTACCGTAGAAGGACCAAAATTTTCACTTTGTGCGTCTCAATTTTAAACACTCAATACAGAACACATTCCATTTCAACCTCATTTAATTCCAATAATCAATCAATTAGGGGTTTCAAAATAAAAGTGAAAGTGGGATAAGGGGAGTTACCAAATCAGGTTTGAAAAAGTTGTGGACAAGGGAGGCACCAGCAAGGAGAGAAACAACGACAACCACAGTTGACCAAGCCATTGATGGAGTTCCTGTTGGTTTCTTCCCTCCACCAAATTTTCTATTCATTTTTTTGCTTTTATCTATCAAAGTATTCGAGTTATGAGTTATGAGAGCGAAGAAGACGAAGAATCAATGGTGTGAGTGAAGTGAAATTGTGATTGCAAAGAGTTGAACTAAATCTGGTGAAAATAATGTTTTCATTGGTCCTTTTTAAATGTGGTTAAAGTTGTGAAAATTTCATAAATAGCTATAATTTGGAGCGTAACACTCGGGGTGTTGTTTGGTAGCTGGTTAGAGTTATGCAGGTGTTAGTAATACACAAATTAATTATGAGGGAATTTATGCATTATTTTATGCAGGGTTTAATTATTCATGTATTAGCTATTTCATCTTTTGCCTTACATAAAATAATATGTTTATTCCCTCGTAACTTATACATGTATTAGTTAATGCGGGTTTTTAAATTACAAATCAAATACCGTACTAATTTTATACATGGATAACTCACATCATAACTAGCTACCAAACACTATATTACTTTAGCGGGATTTTAATACATGAATAACTTACTCCTAACAAGTTACCAAACAATCCCTTAGCATATATACGAAAGGTATTTACAATTATTGTACTACACAAAAGAGTTGTGTTAGTCAGGTATCAACTGTATCAAACGGGTGTCAACTCAGTTGTATTAGGTGGGTATGGGTTGTATCATGCAGTATCAGCTATATCAGCTAAAACCTATTAGCACATAATGTATCAGCGCTGATAGCTACGTGTCATAAATACAGTAGCTATGTTTCGTAATTTTTACAAATTATACTTAGGTTTCGTAAATACAATCTAAATGTTTGCCACGTCACATAATTTTCCTTTAAAGTTTTGACATTGTGATTGAGAAAATTATTTACAGTAATAATTATGAAAAGTTACTATGTTAAGGAAATTATTCTCTTTTAATAATAAAATAAATTACTCTTTATCTTTCTAAAATGAGTAAATAAGAGACTTGTAAGAAAATTATACAGATTATCTATTAGATATTAGAGAAAAACAGATTTGGATTAAAATAGTTAATGTCTTATTGGTTTCTAAAGTAACACTTATTTTGGATCAAATTCATTTAGTTAAAACGGCTTTTGAAAGGGATGGGAGGATCAAAGCTCAGCTTTGCGAAGGCCTTTCGGAGATTGACCTTTCTTTCTCTTCTTCCCGGTCTGATAGATCGCTCATGTGTCGATTTCGCTATGGCTAGCAAAATCAGGATATTCTACTTCAAATTGATCTTTACCTAAGATTTGATTAAAGGTATTAGAGTACACATCGAATTTTATTCTTTTTATTTTGGCTAAAAAGGCAGCCTATTTTCTGCACCAATTCTTATTTATGAATGGAGACCGGACACAATTGCTTCAGCGGGGACTGAAATCGTGACTATATGTTCAAGCTAATGCTCTTTTGTGATAATTAGGCTGCTTTAAATACTGTGTGTAATTCAAAAATTTTATGAAATTTTTGATAATTAAGTTGCGTTAAATATTAAGTATAATTCAATTTCTTTATGAACACAGTGAGCAGATTGAAATTAATTGTTATTTCATCCCCCACCGGATAAGGAGATGGGTCATTATGATTAAGGTACAATTTTTCTAGGACTGCAAATATGCAATTAATTGGCTGATATTCTCACCAAGTCATTGTTGGAGCTCTCCATCACGTTTTCTGCGCAAGTTGATTGTTTAAACGGGTCGCACTTTTGCCCCTGTTTTGTGATAGTCGCGCGTAAGTTTATATTTTTCGTATTATAATATCGCTTATTTATGTTAGCGTAATTTTTTCCCTCAAAAAACTTATGCCAAGTACTAAGGGACAAAAATTAAAGGCTAGACCAGCCCATTAGAAGGTCGATTCGTGCAATTTCATTTCTAAGTCACTTTGGGAAAAGGACACAATTGGCCGTTCGGCCTAAATTAAACCCACCCGCTGGCCCAAGTTTCCCCAAACCCAAAATGTAGCCATTAAACGGAGGCAAACTTACAAATATAATTACCTTATATGAGGCTCTTCTTACTATACGTAGCTACTGTTTTGCCAAATTACAATTAAGTAGCTAATGTATTTGACTTGGCCAAATACGCTCATTTTAATATGTATTTGGCTCGTATGTATTTGAGCAAGCCAATACACTTATCCCATGTATTTGGCTCGTATACATTCGGATACAAATCTTTCGGGACAAATACATATGAGATACAATATGAGTCAAATACATATGACGAAAAATACAACGAATACAAAGAGAAGAAGCTAGGAAAAATGTGTAAGAAAAGTAATGTTGTTGGTGAGGTTCGAGCACGAGTGGGAAGGGGCGAACAACGCAATAACCACTTCCAGTCCAACTTGATTATACATATGACGAAATATAGTTAAATACACTCGAAAATATAAGGAGAAGAAGCTAGGAAAAATATATAAAAGTAATGTTGTTGGTGGGTTCGAACACAGGTTAAACAACTCGACTTGATGTATTTTGATATAGCTACGAATGGTAATTTAGAAAATCATTGTAGCTACTAAATATAAATAAATTAAAAGGTCGTTATTATCAATAATTACCTCTTAGAAGAAGCTACACCAAGTAAAAATTCCTTAAACAAATCCCATCCGTTAGCTAAAACTTAAATAAGGCAATTTTCAAATAAAAACCCAAACGCAAAAAACTGCGAGGCGATTTCCTCTTCAATCACTCTTAAACGTGGAAACTTCAACCTATATAACACCTAAACAATAGCCGTAAAAATCATTTTTGTTTATAATATGTATCATTTGTGTATAAAATATGTATCAGTACCTATTTGTAATGTATAGAAATTGTATAAAATATGAATCACTGAGGTATGTATCATTTCTGTATATAATATGTATCATTTGTGTATATAATATGTATCAGCACAGTTCCTTGTATGGAATAGAAAATCGTATCATTTTTGTCTATAATATGTATCATTTGTGTATATAATATGTATCAGCACAGTGTCCTGTATAGAATAGAAAATTGTATCATTTTTGTATATAATATGTATCATTTTTGTATAAAATATGTATCGATACGATTATACTGTATAGGTAAGTTCAAAATATACATATCTATACAAAATTGTGTATATATATACCAAAAATATACAACATATATACACGTCTTTTCGTGTGTCGAGAAAAAGGAATAGCCTCGGTTCGATTCTCGACCACACGATACATGAGCACGTCAAACTAGTTTCAAGTTTTATACATACAACAAAGTTCACTATACAAACAATATACAAAATATATACAATACAATGTGTATATACACAAAATAGATACAACTTAATGGAAATAGGCATTATTATATGAAGAGAACATATCAATTTCGAACATAATCGAGCTTAAAAATAGGAGATAGACGAAACCCCTTTCAGTTATGTTGAAAAGAGAAGACGTCGATGATGGAAACCCCAATTCTATCCTTTTCCCTTAGCTTAATGGAAATAAAAGCGTTAGGTGTGGGCTTTCAACCGCTGGGCTACGGGGTGGAATTAGTTGGGCCGAGTGAACTTCTGGTGACATTAAACCCAAACATTGGCCAAATGTGGGATTAGTTTGGCGTTGGACACGCGTGTCCTTTTCCCAATCACTTTTATGTGTTCAAAGTATGAGCCCAACACGACTCGTGAGCCCGCGCCCCAACATTATTATTTCGTATTAGTGCTTCGGCGCACGGTTTTGTATTTAGATATTTTTTTGATTTCATTTTATGTTAGACTATTTGGGAAGTCAGATAATTTATACATGACTATATTTTTTTCAAACTTCTTAAGATATTTAATTATTTACTATGTTGATCCATATTACATTTCATATAATTTTAAAGGGAAAATACATAACCCCACACCCCCCCTTTGAACGTATAGTCGGATTAATTATGACGCGCTCGCACTGCGGGTGACCTATTACCCCTGGCCTTATTTTTTACCCGTATTTTTGTACTTTTTGGTCGATGTAAGCACAATCAAAATTTGATGCCGGTTTCACGGTGAAAAGTGTTGCGCTCTCATACGGTCGATGTGTCGTCGGTGCCACGTACGTCGTCGTCTTCTTCTTCTTTTCTTCTTCGTTTCAAGAAATCAATCAACTCGT
>NC_081347.1:67811254-67838601 GCF_029784015.1 Lycium ferocissimum
TTATATATATATCCGCAATATTTTTGTCGGCAATAATATCATCAAAGCTTATAATCTAATAATATCAATGAGAGTTGTAGTGCGAGCACTGTTCTCATCGATCGTGACTACTCGTTCTCCTGTTTTATAACAAATGACGTTACCATAATTTATAAGTGATAAATTGAGATGATTTATAAATTAGATTGAGAGATATGTGTCGTGTATTCCACTCCATGTTCGAGCAAATGGTTTTTCATGAAGGAAGGCTACTTAAACCAAAAAGAGAAAAATATCGGCTAGATTTTTGAATATCGGCTAGATTTTTGTTTTCACTTTCTAGATTAATATAGAATCAAGTATTTTCCCTTAATTATGGTTATATCTTACATTGTTTAGAATTCTTTTTTGTCGGCAGCAACCACCAAAGGTCATAACTTAATATATAACATCAACATATAGTTCAATTCTTATGGTCATTATTCGTTTTTTTTCCAGAAAAAACTACTACGGAGTAAAAGAAAGAAAAAGAATTCGTGAGGTGTTACTGGTAGTTTGGTTAAATAGGTCATTGATGTAACTCTTGAGAGCGGATGATGTTGGTTACACTCTCCTGGTTTTGTATTTTCTTATTGGTGATTAATACTCCCTCCGGGTCAAAAAAAAAAAAAAAGTCTACCTAGCCATTTACACACCCCTTAAGAAAATATTAACTCCTAGACAACAATAGGTAATTTGACTAAACTATCCCTAATTAAATAGGTATTAGGATTTGATTATACAACACTTAATAGGGGCAGATATGAAAAAACAAAATTAATTCTTTCTTGATTTGTTAAGTGGACTCTTTTTTTTATCCAAAAAAAAAAGGCTAAATGTACTTTTTTTTATCCGGAGGGAGTACAATATTTCAATTGCCAAAAACAAATATATGTCGGTCGTCTTAGTTAACCTTACAATTCACGATAACTTATGGACTTACATTTTATTAGGGCACCTAGCTTCCAAATTCCAAAAGCCATCAAGGACAAAATTGACTGTCATATTCCAAACCAATTAACGAAATGTCTCTTTCTAATGGAATATTTAATTGGTCCAATAAAACCTCTTCCAAGGTTATAAATGATCCAATCTTACGTTATACTCGTATCTTAAAACAATCGATGGGATTTTCTTAAAATCAAGTGGAACATTCCTCAATACATACTTGATTTGCAGCCACACATTGAGCTTGACACAAGCCGTAAAGGATGACTTTAAGATATTTGCCATATTCATATAAGACACACGGACTTTCACCAATAGGAAAATCATTCCAAAAATGTTCGTTTCAATGTATTCTTTCCACACATGTAAACATTAGAACTGTGGTTTACTAGTGGTTTGAAGTGATATTGTTGCAAAATACGTTAATAGTAGAGTTTGTAGATAATTGGAGGAAGATGAAATTGGGGTGTTTGGTTAATGAGAGAAAATGAAAGAACACTTAACACTTCACGCCCCTTTTGTCCATAAATCTTGTTTAAAAATTTTGAGATATTATTTGGGATTATTTGAAATAAGTTTTTCTTTATTAAATTGACCTATTATTTTAACTTTAAACTTGAAATATAGAACTTGAAGTTTGAAAAATAGGTTATATGAGTTTATTAAGTTTTCACCCACAAAACTTCAATGTATTTTCATGTATCAAAACACAACTTAATTTTCAAATATTCTTTTTCAACTTAACTTCAAATACTACAATTTTCAAATATTAACCAATTCTTGTTCAAATGCCTACTTCTTATTTATATATATATATATATATATATATATATATATATATATATATATAGAGAGAGAGAGAGAGAGAGAGATAAAAGTGAAGTTCATTAACTATGTATAGATTATTTATTTCAAAACAGGATCTATATCATCAAAACCTTTTAAAATGCTAAGTAGGTGTTTGGTATATTTAACATGTGACTGCTTTTATATGCGTGATTTCTCATAATATTATATATATAAAAGTGAACCGTTAAATGCTAAGTTTATGCGATATGAAATCATGATTTCATATTTTAATTTCAAATCAGCGTTTGTTTATGCGATTTGCACAAAATTTCAACTTCAACTTCATATCATGATTTCAAATCCCAAATCCTCTTAAAAGTTATGATTTGGGATTCCAAATTAAATCATGATTTGAAATGTTTTTTAAATGTAAAACTTGACCCATAAGTTTATATTTTGTAAAAAAAGATCCATAAGTTGGTAGATATATTTACCAACCATTTAGATCAAATATTAAAAGATTCGCAAGTTGGTAGTATATTAAGATATTGTCCATAACATGTGGGAGGGAATTAAAGAATAGTTACACCACAACTGATGTTTATTTTTTCTTTTTATTGAACTAAAGTTCGATCAATTGATGTTGTATTTTCTAGAAAGGCATTTCAATAGCTAGCGTATTAATTTTGTTATGAACTATGATTTGCTCATTTGGTAAGATTGTATAAAAATTGAGAAAAATTTGATGGTTTTCACAACTTGTGGGGTTTTTATGTCTATGAGAAAAAATACAGCTTAAGAAATCCAAATTGCATGTCCAAACAAAACTTCAACTTTAAATTATCATGATTTCAATTCATGTCCAAAAGGCTCCTAAGTCGTCAAACTACTCGGTAAATCAAATACACTGACTTATAGTTTGGAGGAAGAAAAAAAATACAGAAAAAGGAGCTCCATCTGTCCCAATTTTATTAGTTGAAGGAATTTTGGGTATGATGGTCAAAACTCAAAACATTTAACATCTAATTTTTAATTTGAACGATAGATTTTTCAAGTTTTTAAGAAAGAAATTTATATATTTAAAATTAGGGAAAATACATACCCCCCCTCCCTCAACGTATACTCGGATTAATTATGACGCACTCAACCTTTGCGGGCGACCTATTATCCCCCTGGCCTTATTTTTTCTGTATTTTTGTACTTTTTTCGGCTAACATGGCACAATCAAAATTTGATGCCCAGTTGCACAGTGGAGAGTGTTGCACACTCTCCGCCACATTGGCACCACGTCACTGCCACTTTTTCTTTCTTTTTTTCATTTGATTTTTCTTTTATTAATTATATTTACACTAATTAACTTCTAATTAACCATTAAACCCTCCATTAATTTTGTCTTCTTCATTATTAAACCGTTCTTCTTCTTCTTCTTCATTTCAAGAAATCCATCAACCCATTTTCTTTCTCCATTAACACACACACATTCAACCCATTTTCTTCCTCCATTAACACACACACACACATTCAACCAATTTTCTTCAAAATTAACAACACACATTCAACTCATTTTCTTCCTCCATTAACACACACACACATTCAATTTCTTTCATCAATCATAAATATCTTTTCAAGAAATCAATCAACCCATTATTCTTCCTCCGTTAACACCACGTTCAATCCATTTCTTCTTTCCATTAACACACACACATTCAACCCATTTCTTCAAAATAAACAATGAAGAAATTACACGAACCGCTCTTCAAATGGACTGGTTGCTCAAAAATATTTATTGCACAAATTGCCCTTCATTGTTTACAAAATAAACAATGAAGAAATTACGCCATTCTTCAAATGGTATCGTTGCCTTCATTGTTTACACAATTGCCCTTCAAATGGATGGTTGCACGAATTGCCCTTCATTGTTTACAAAATAAACAATGAAGAAATTGCTACTGACGCCGCTTCAAATGGATTGGTTGCCCTTGATGTGTGTGTGTTAATGGAGGAAGAAAATGAGTTAATGTATGTGTGTGTTAATGGAGGAAGAAAATGGTTGATTTCTTGAAAAGATATGTATGATTGATGATGAAATTGAATGTGTGTGTGTTAATGGAGGAAGAAAATGGGTTGAATGTGTGTGTTTTAATGGAGGAAGAAAATGGGTTGAATGTGTATGTTAATGGAGGAAGAAAATGGGTTGAATGTGTGTGTGTTAATGGAGGAAGAACATGGGTAGGTTGATTTGTTGAAAATAAGCTTTTTATGATTGATGATGAAATTGAATATGTGTGTGTTAATGGAGGAAAATGGGTTGATTGATTTCTTGAAATGAAGAAGAAGAAGAAGAAGACGATGTGGCAGTGACGTGGCGCCAATGTGGTGGAGAGTGTGCAACACTCTCCATTGTGCAACTGGGCATCAAATTTTGATTGTGCCATGTCGGTAAAAAAGTACAAAAATACAGGAAAAATAAGGCTAGGGGGGTAATAGGTCGCCGTAAAGGTTGGGTGCGTCATAATTAATCCGGAAAAGATACGTTGGGGGGGGGGGGGGGGGTTTATGTATTTTCCCTTTAAAATTATACGAAATGTAATATGGATCAACATAGTAAATAATTAAATATCTTAAGAAGTTTGAAAAAAATATAGTCAGATATAAATTATCTGACTTCCCAAATAGTCTAACATAAAATGAAATCAAAAAAATATCTAAATACAAAACCGTGCGCCGAAGCACTAATACGAAATGATAATGTTTTGGGCTAAGTGGGCTCACGAGTTGTGTTGGGCTCATACTTTGAACACATAAAAGTGATTGGGAAAAGGACACTGTGTGTCCAACCGGCCCAAACTAATCCCACATTTGGCCAATGTTTGGGCTTAATGTCACCAGAAGTTCACTCGGCCTAAACTAATTCCACCCCGTAGCCCAGCGGTTGAAAGCCCACGCCTAACGTCTTTATTTCCATTAAGCTAAGGGAAAAGGACAGAATTGGGGTTTCCATCATCGACGTCTTCTCTTTTCAACATAACTGAAAGGGGTTTCGTTATTATCTCCTATTTTTAAGCTCGATTATGTTCGAAATTGACATGTTCTCTTCAGATAATAATGCCTATTTCCATTAAGTTGTATCTATTTTGTGTATATACACATTGTATTGTATATATTTTGTATATTGTTTGTATAGTGAACTTTGTTGTATGTATAAAACTTGAAACTAGTTTGATTTGCTCATGTATTGTGTGGTTGAGAATCTGCATCGGAGGCTATTCCTTTTTCTGACACACACAAAAGATGTGTATATAAGTTGTATATTTTTTGTATATATATACACAATTTTGTATATATATGTATATTTTGAACCTACTCTATACAGGGCACTGTACTGATACATATTTTATACAAAAATGATACATATTATATACAAAAATGATACAATTTTCTATTTTATACAGGACACTGTCTTTGATACATATTATATACACAAATGATACATATTATATACAAAAGTGATACAATTTTCTATTCCATACAGGGAACTGTGCTGATACATATTATATAAACAAATGATACATATTATATACAGAAATGATACATACCTCAGTGGTTCATATTTTATATAGTTTCTTTACATTACAAATAGATACTGATACATATTTTATACACAAATGATACATATTATAAACAAAAATGATTTTTACGGCTATTGTTTAGGTGTTATATAGGTTGAAGTTTCCATGTTTAAGAGTGATTGAAGGAGGAAATCGCCTCAGAGTTTTTTGCGTTTGGGTTTTTATTTGAAAATTGCCTTATTTAAGTTTTGGCTAACGGATGGGATTTGTTTAAGGAATTTTTACTTGGTGTAGCTTTTTCTAAGAGGTAATTATTGATAATAACGACCTTTTAATTTATTTATATTTAGTAGCTACAATGATTTTCTAAATTACCATTCGTAGCTATATCAAAATACATCAAGTTGGAGGGGTTTAACCTAGGTTCGAACCCAGCCAACAACATTCTTTTCTTATATATTTTTCCTAGCTTCTTCTCCTTATATTTTGAGTGTATTTAACTGTATTTCGTCATATATATAATCAAGTTGGACTGGATGAAGTGGTTATTGGGCGTTACTCTGCCCCTTCCCACCCAGGTTCGAACCCAGCCAACAACATTACTTTTCTTACATATTTTTTCTAGCTTCTTCTCTTTGTATTTGAGTGTATTTTTCGTCATATGTATTTGACTCATATTGTATCTCATATGTATTTGGCCTGAGTGTCTTGTATCTGAATGTATATGAGCCAAATACATATGGGATGAGTGTATTTGGCTTGCTCAAATACATATGAGCCAAATACATATGAGATGAGTGTATTTGGCCAAGTCAAATACATTAGCTACGAATTGTAATTTGGCAAATGGTAGCTACGTATAGTAAGAGCCTCATATAAGGTAATTATATTTGTAAGTTTGCCTCCGTTTAATGGCTACATTTTGGGTTTGGGGAAACTTGGGCCAACGGGTGGTTTAATTTAGGCCGAATGGCCAATTGTGTCCTTTTCCTAAAGTGATTTAGAAATGAAATTGCACGAATCAACCTTCTAATGGGATGGTCTAGTCTTTAATATTTGTCCCTTAGTACTTGGCATAAGTTTTTTGAGGGAAAAAGTTATGTGGAACATAATTTGTGGATATTATAATACGAAAATAAAAACTTATGCCGCGACTATCACAAAACAGGGGCAAAAGTGCGACCGGTTTAAACAATCAACTTGCGCAGAAAACGTGATGGAGAGCTCCAACAATGACTTGGTGAGAATATCAGCCAATTAATTGCATATTTGGTCCTAGAAAAATTGTACCTTAATCATAATGACCCGTCTCCTTATCCGGTGGGGATGAAATAACAATTAATTTCAATCTGCTCACTGTGTTCATGAAGAAATTGAATTATACATAATATTTAACGCAACTTAATTATCAAAAATTTCATAAAAAGTTTGAATTACACACAGTATTTAAAGCGGCCTAATTATCACAAAAGAGCATTAGCTTGAACATATAGTCACGATTTCGATCCATTGAAGCAATTGTGTCTAGTCTCCATTCATAAATAAGAATTGGTGTGGAAAATAGGATGGCTTTTTAGCCAAAATAAAAAGAATAAAATTGGATGTGTACTCTAATACCTTTAATCAAATCTTAGGTAAAGATCAATTTGAAGTAGAATATCCTGATTTTGCTAGCCATAACGAAATCGACACATGAGCGATCTATCAGACCGGGAAGAAGAGAAAGAAAGGTCAATCTCCGAAAGGCCTTCGCAAAGCTGAGCTTTGATCCTTGTCACGACCCAACCCCGTAGGCCGTAACTAGTGCCCGAACTGGACACTCGTACACACCCATTAACCCGAATTAGCATACAAATAACTTATACATATACAAAAGTCAAACGTCGTCTCGATCTGTCGCATATAAACATATATCCTGCACAGAAGCCGGCAAGGCTGTCATAATATACACAACATGTCAAAATATATATACATGCAGCGGGACAAGGCTGCCACGGCGAGTGGGACCGCCCAAAACATAAATCACACAGACATAGCCGAACAGTAACTATTCACAACCCACACACATGTCTACAGACCTCTAGGAGTAATCACAGAACCATATGACGGGACAGGGCCCCGCCGTACCCCTGAATAATCGTACATATATACAACAAAGGAATCTGTACCAAAATATGGGCTCCGGACAAGGGAGCGCTTCAAGACAGCAGAATGGATGTCCTAAGCGGCGGATCACCAAAACGATCGTCTGTACCTGCGGGCATGAAACGCCCCCGAAGAAAGGGGTCGTACGAAATATGTGCGAGTATATAAAGCATGAAATACAGAAAACGGGGTCATAACCGAAGTAAGGAGTACAGAAGGTGAGCATAATAACCAGAATACCAAAGTGCTTGCATGTGAAATACAAATCATACATAAGAGGTACAGAAAACAAGTATAATAATCAGAATGCCAAAATGCTTACTCTTGAAACACAAATCATGCATATCAATGTCATGTATCATATCCGGCTCATTATGGGACTCGGCGGACGGAACATGGTCGTCACCCCGTCTTTGGCGCCATAACACATCATACTTCGGAATATTGCATAACTCCGTAACATATCATACTCCAGAACACATCATACTTCGGAACACATCATACTTCGTAACACATCATACTTCATAACACATCATACTTCGTAACACATCATACTTCGGAATATAGCATAGTGCGCACGATGACATAACCGGCCCGGGACTCGGCGAAAGATGTAATAACAGTATGCACGAGCAGAGTAGTGAGAAACTATATGCAGTTAAAACATTTTCAAAGACTCAATAGGATAATCAAAACGAACCATCATTTAAAAACCAAGACAATAGTCAAATCAAGTTTCCTCCGAACGTCACTCGGGAACATATCAAATAGAACTTCCGAAACCATAGATACGTATCAAAACCATATGCATATAAATCATCAGTTCAGACTCGACAGATAAATAAGTAATCAACACTCGGGGGTTAAGACGATAGTCATGTAAGTTCTTTCAAAAAGTCGTTAGAACCAAACATAGAAAAGTCTCGGGGGCCCACGGACCAGTATTCAACCAATCCGAGCCCGCCTATGAAAGTTGGAGATATTATTCGGTATAAAATCTTCCACGAACGTTTCAAAGCGATCCGAGCACATCTATGAAAGTTACGGTCGTTCGTAGATACAGAATCCTTTAAGAACAAAATTCTTTGTGCAACATTTATTATCCAATCATACAAAAGACTTAAGGACCATAGTTCGACCATATTAAGAATGCGGAAGTCAAGAAGTGAATAAGAATCGTAGACGTGCTCGGATCGTAAGAATGGAGTTACCCCGAGGCTCGTATCATAGCTTACCTACAACTAAGAGAAAGGTTAGGCTTTACATACCTCGTCCGCTTCCTACGCTAATCCGAACTTAAGTCTCGGGCTTCCCAAAATCTACAATAATGTCATTAGACACTAACATTAGTTATAGGCACTTTATCTACAGAAATTTGGGTAGCATTTCCCCTATAAATCCAACAACCCCGAGAATTCAACTCGGCCAAATCATCAACAACAATACCAACAACCATATTTACAACATCAACAATCAATTCAAAACACGTTCTAACGTTAGTAACTCTTTTCTACATATTTCGACAACATTCCATCACATTCAATTTAACTACATACATTCAAGCCAACATCAACGCTCACATGTTCAAGTACTAATCCGAGATCATTCAAACACGATTCGAGAACACTTCAAACAATCCGCACAATGATCAAAATAACCCAACCAACACTCCATTCCACCCGAAACCTTCCCAAACCCGAGAACAACAACAACAACACATTCCTTTCTCCCAAATTCATGAATTACACCAACAATCCACATGTTAACAATGTCATTATCATAAATATAAAAACCACATTAACATCACGTTGGCTTCTAAAACAACCCGCAACAATTACAACTTCAATTTGAATCATTAAACTCTCATTATCAACATAGAATTCATAACTGTCATACCCTATTTTAACCGGAGTCAAAATAGTTTACAACATCCCGGTAATTCCGGGGTTAATTAAAGTTAAGAGTCGCCACCTAATTATTTATGGTGAATTAGGGCACCTAAGGTTATTAAAGTAATTATCTAAAGTTGATTTATTTTAAAATCTACGAAACCAAATGATTCTAGGTACGGGTTCAACTAACCTAGAGGGAAGGTATTAGGCATCCTCTAAGTTCCATTAATAATGGTTAATCCGACCGGACTTATGATTAGTTAGGCTAAGTGTAAATATAGTATTATAGAAAAGAACGTAACTTTGTAAGTATGACTAAAGTTGTAAATAGATATATAAGAATCTTTGTTTAAAATAGGACTTGTAGAAAATAATAATTTGTATAAAGAGTACTTCCAACGCTATTAAAAATATGACGCATAAATATCGTTAAGGCTTTAGACGAAAGTATAATAGTGCTGTTTAAAATAATACTTGTAGAGGAGATTCAACAAACGCGAACTTTAGATAAAAATTGTATTGTATGATTATTGCGATGTAGAAAAGTCTAGACTTATTCTATGAATGGGATATAAGGGGAGGTGAGCTTTCTTTCTCTTTCTTATTAACTTTATTTAACTATGTTTGGCTAAATATATGCATAATCGGATTAATATAAATGTTCATGAAGTATACTTGGATTAATATTTATATATTAGGGGAGGGGCGTTTTGAAATTTTAAGGTAGTAAAATAAAACATAGTTCCTTTTGATGCAAAATATGTAATCATGCTATTTTGAAAGTCAATTATTCGAAGAAAAATAAATGTTATAAGTATTATAAATAATTTATCGTAAAATATATATATATATATAAAAAAAAAAAAGAATGAAACCTACGGAATTAATTGTTAGTTTTTTTTTCTTAAATTAACTACCCATGACTAAAACTAAACCTACTAATTCATCTAAGGTTCATCTAAATTAAGAAAATAAAAACAAAATAAAGAGTTAGTCATGCAATACAAATTAAATGCACAAAAAATAAAATAGGAGGGCCAATAAGCTAAATGGGTTTAGCCCATTTTTTAGGACTGCTGCTGCTGTTGTTTTTTTCATTATTGGGCTTTTGGCCCAGAACTTGGTTTTCTTTCCCTTGGCTGCGGATAAGGGTGGGCTGGACAGAGAGAGGATACGTTGGGCTTTTAGCCCAACACCGAATGCGGAGGAAAACGAATCCCTTGGACTCGTGTGCGATGGTCATGCATAAAGACAAAAGAAAAGGAATTAGTATACGATCAATGGATAATGTTAAACATGTAACTGTTGACACCCAATTTTGTCCCGCCTTCCCTAAATATTTATTTACATTTATAGTATTTTGGCAGTTTAAGAAATGATTATTTATATTTTTACTTTTACTAATACCGGCGTTTTATTATTTTGTTGCAGTCACTAGTTGTTCTTATTTTCGTTACCACAATTATTATTATTATTATCATTATTATTATTTTATTACCGGTATTATCATAATTTGCATCTTATGCATACGCATCGCATTTATTTTCACACAGTTAAATACTAGTGTTATTTTACTGTTGACTTTCGAAATATTATTGCACAGCTATTACGACGTCATATAATTTTATTTTTTATCTGACACGTACTTTATATCAGATAATATTTTAACACGCGCTGGTATATAATTAATTAAGATAGGTCTATATTTAGAATTAGAAAGCCCATTGTCACCTAAAATAGTACCCTACCCGTTAATAACCAGCCCCATATCATTAGCCCATATTAATCAGCCCACATTTAATTCAGCCATCAGCCCACACTCATTAATACCCAGTACATATTTTTCGTCCACCCAGCCCATTACCCGTTAAACCCGCCCCGGCCCAACTTGTTTCTTAATGAAACAAGTAGGGTTTTCATTTCCCCACTCATCAGCCGCACCCCCCCTCTTCCCTCTCTTCCTTCGTCTCTCTCTCTCTCTCCTCTCTCTCTCTCCTCCACGCTTCGTCGACGAAAGGGGCAAAAGCACAGTCGCCTTTCACCTCCCCAGGACGTGCATGGCCATTTCGGGAAAGGCAGTTAATGCCTGTACCTTCCCCATCCGGATTCAACTCTTTGAAAAGGTTAATTTTTTTTTGTTTTCTCCTTCTTTTTCTGTGCCGATCTGAAACCATCTTAATGAGTTTCGTCGATTTGTGAGTTGGAAAATTGTTTTCCTTATCAGCCTTTTTGTCATTTTCGTGGGAGAAGTGTAATGGTTTTTGTCTTCTTCATCTTTTCTCTGATCCGTTGTCATAGCAAGCATCTCAACGTTCGATTTGAACAAACTTCGATTTTGAAAAGTCCCGCCCAAAACTTTAAAACCTAGCAGCCCCCTTATAAATAACTGAAGGTTGAGCGGAGAAAGGAGGGAGAAAAAAAAGGGAAAATCTGTTTGGAGCCGCTTTGAATTCTCGAAATATTAGGTCCCTTTAGCCGCAGAAATCCCCCTAGAAATTAAAGTTTGAAGCCCCCTAAAACAAGAGTTCTCTAGCTGCTTAAATTCCTCTTTTAAAATATTAGTTGTTAATTTCCTGAATATCGTCTTAAAATGCTAAAGCCTGTTCTGTTTTAGTTTTGGGTGTTCGTTTGAATCCGAGCATACGCAAGTTCGAATTTCGAGGTGTTTTGAGGTATATTGGAAGCTCGAGCCCTACTTCGCTGCACCCAAGAAAGGTAATCTACTCTCCGTTTTATTATTTTAGCAATTATACATTCTTAATTTGCGTTTTGTGTGATCTGCTTGTGGTTTGTTTAGCTGGCTATGTGTTTGTTTAGATCTTTAATTGTTTAGCTGTGCTCTAGGTGTATGTTCTCATATTAGTTAGTTTATTTCTAATATATGTATATTTGGCTTAGATTAATTTTAACCCCTAAAGTATGTTAACCCCTGTTTAGCTCGGGTTTAGATCAACCTAATTGGTTGGTGCAATTAGTTTGGTCAATTATGGAAATCTGCAAACAGGATGTATTTATTTAGCCTTGTTCACTTTATTTCGAGAAAGTTCCTGGCTGTTTAATTTTTCAAGATAAGGCTTAGTGTTGTTAGTTGATAGGTGTATGTCAGGTGTCTGTTTGAATCTTCTTATTCGTTCCAATCTTCCTTTTACGAAAATGTGTTTACTCAGCCTATTGTGATTGCTTGTTAAGAAAATGGTATGACTACCTGCTTAGAGATGGTAAGTCGGGTGTTAACATGGATTGTTTGCTTTATCTAGGCCTGAACATAATAAAAATGATTTCTCTGTGGTGGTTTGCTTGAGTCAAAAATTGCTCTTAAAATGTGTTGCTGTTTGGTTTGCTGTTGTAGTGTCCCAAGTCTCAACAGCAAATGTGTTGTTCTTAAAATGTGTTGCTGTTTGGTTTGCTGTCGTAGTATCACAAATATGAAGCCTTGCCATTTGGTTTGTTGTTGTGGTATCACAAGTCTCAGAATGGTTCCTTTTTTTTTTTTTTTTG
Source organism: Lycium ferocissimum (assembly GCF_029784015.1). Classification (NCBI taxonomy): domain Eukaryota; kingdom Viridiplantae; phylum Streptophyta; class Magnoliopsida; order Solanales; family Solanaceae; genus Lycium; species Lycium ferocissimum. Next base: position 67,824,114 of record NC_081347.1, read on the forward strand.
CCTAAAACAGTTTCGATCTAAACCTATTTTTAAGTTATTACATTCTGTTTTTTTTTTGTCTTCTCTGTTGAATCTGTTGAAATTCTGAGATTTGATATTCCAAGTGTCTATTGACACTTCGTGTTTCAATCGTTTGTTTAGAACTATAAGCTTCTGATTGTGGCTATTGGTAACACGTTTGAATGCCTAAGTTTAATTTGAGCGATCTGATTTATGGACTTATTTATGAAGAGGTTCAGATGTATGATCATTAGTTAGTGTGCTAACTAATCCAGAAAATAAAATTTCAGCTCTGTTGAGCATGTTATGTCGCCCGCATCTGTTAATGGTTTCTTTATATGCTCTTACATTGTAAATATACCGCGTTTGATTATGTATATATATCTACGTATATTACTGGTATACTTAACTGAAGCACGTTAATAGGGAGGTTAGATTGGTCATTTTGGATAAAGCTTGAACCCTCCCTGGTGTTAGCCATGCCTGGGATTCATGAAATCCCTTGGAACTTGTGCAACATCGGGAAGACGAGGGCGAAAGCTTTCCAATATTAACCTTCTATACATCCTTATGAATGTGTATATGAGATATACATTAAATATACACAGTACATACATAGTTTACTGATTTATTTTGAGTTTATATTTTTACATGTTTAACATTATTCATTGATTATATACTAATTCTTTTCCTTTTATTTTATGCATGACCATCGCATACGAGTCCGAGGGACTCGTCTTCCGCCCTCGATGTTGGGCTGAAAGCCTAACATAATCTCTCTCGGGTCATCTCTCGTCCGGCCAGTTAAAGAAAAGAAATGGAAAACATAAATTCTGGGCTAAAAGCCCAATAGCAGCAGATCAGCAATCCTGAAATGGGTTGAGTCCATTTAGCTTATTGGCCCTTCTATTTTATTTTTGTGCATTTAATTTGTATTGCATGACTAACTCTTTATTTTGTTTTATTTTCTTAACTTAGATGAATTTTAGTAAATTAGTGGGTCTAGCTTCAATATAATGGGTAGTAAACTTAAGAGAGATATTAACATTAATTCCATAAGCTTCATTTTTTTATTTATGTCAAGACTAGTTATAGCATCTAATATTTATTTTATTTATTTAGGACAATTAATTTGTGAATAGCGCAACTATGTATTTTGAGTTAATGGAATCATATTCTATTCTTAATATCTCAAGATTTCAAAACGCCACTAATACATAAACATAAATTCAAGAACTTTCATAAATAATTTTCTTCAAGACAAACTATACGTATTTTAGCCGAATACGACTAAATAAAGTTAGAGGAAGAAAACTCATTATCCTTTTGCATCTTATATAATAAGTCTAGATTCTCTACATATAATTTTATTCCAATTTTTTTAAACTCGCTAAGCTTTCTTTTTAAAAGGTTTCTATTTATATGCAAGCCATTGTATTTTGTAAACTTTAGTTTAAATGGCATTATTAGTAAAAGCCTTAGCAATATTTATTAGGACCAATGAAAACATTATTTTCACCAGATTTAGTTCAACTCTTTGCAATCACAACTTCACTTCACTCACACCATTGATTCTTCGTCTTCTTCGCTCTCATAACTCATAACTTGAATACTTTGATAGATAAAAGCAAAAAAATGAATAGAAAATTTGGTGGAGGAAGAAACCAACAGGAACTCCATCAATGGCTTGGTCAACTGTGGTTGTCGTTGTTTCTCTCCTTGCTGGTGCCTCCCTTGTCCACAACTTTTTCAAACCTGATTTGGTAACTCCCCTTATCCCACTTTCACTTTTATTTTGAAACCCCTAATTGATTGATTATTGGAATTAAATGAGGTTGAAATGGAATGTGTTCTGTATTGAGTGTTTAAAATTGAGACGCACAAAGTGAAAATTTTGGTCCTTCTACGGTAGCAAGTTTGTTAGCAGTATGAGATTTGGGTGTTTTATTTTAAGGGGTCATTTGGTAGCTGGTTAGCGATATGCAGATATTAATAATACATGGATTTATTTTATGTAGGTGTTAGTTATGCAGGGTTTAGTTATTCATGTATTAGCTATTCCACCTTTTGCCCTGTATAAAATAATAATAGATTTCCTTATAACTTATACATGTATTAGTTAATGCGGGTTTCTAAATTGCAAACCAAATACTGTACTAATTTATACATGAATTACTCACCTCATAACTAGCTACCAAATACAGTATTTCTTATGCAAGATTTTAATACATGAATAACTTACTCCTAACCAGCTACCAAACGAAGTGTTTACCTAGCAAGGGCATATAGTGTGATTAATTGTTTGATAAAATGCCCCTTCAAAATAGCGGCTATCTAATGGTGGTGCCAGTTTAAAGACATTTGTGCTATCTCTTAACTATGCTTAGCTATAAAATTGAACTTTTATGCAGTACATTATGTATGAGTACACAAGTTCCCCTATGCTGAATTGTGATTAGAATTTAACTGAATGATGCAAAAATGAGATCTACAGTGCGGTCTGCAATAAAAATTATCTAGTTTACATGAAATTTAGGTGTACTAATAGGCATGGTTTCTAGCAAGTAAGAGGAGTCTGTGTCTTTTCTCCTATGTCTTTTACCTGTCTGATATAATGCCCTTTGAATTTGTGGCTGAAACAAACTGGATAAAATTTATCTGTTAAATAGAACAGATAGGATATATTGATTCAATGAACGAAATTACAATAACTGGAATAAAAATAGCAATAGAACAGTAATAACCCAAGTACATATCGCGAGTGAACAAGGTGATCCTACCGAGTTGGGCTATACATCAGGATATCGTCGAATACGACTAACACAAAGCGCAGCAGGTATGGCTTGAATACCTCGTTCATTGTACCCTGGAACGTCGGCGGGGCATTAATACCTGTCATGTGTGCAAAATGCTATTTTTGCGACATCTGCTGGCCTAGCCCTGATCTTATGGTATCCAGATGGCAAATCAAGCTTTGAAAAATAGATGGCTCCATATAATTTTTTGAATAACTCATCGATGGTTGGAATTGAAAATTTGCCTCACAGTGATGGCATTGAGAGCCCTATAGTCAACACAGAACCTTTAAGTACCATCCTTCTTCTGGACTAGTAACACTGGAGAGGAGAATGGGCTCGTGCTAGCCAATCCCTGAGCATGTCAGCGACCAGCTGCTCCATGACTTGTTTCTGGAAGTGGAGGTATTGATAAGGCTCGACATTGACCGGTTCTGCTCCTGGGTTATAATGAATTGCATGATCCTGTGGCCTGGATGGAGGTAACCCTGTGGCTTTTGAAACACATTGGCAAATCTTCTAGGATAGCAAGCAAGTCTAGATCACGGCTCAGTAGGAGTCGAATCTGCTTGAACTATCTGTAGGCAATAATATTGAAGACATAACATCAGTAGCTGCATTTTGCCGAAAGCTAGGCAATTGGACTGGTTATAGTTGGAATGTCCCCTTTCCAACTTATGGTCGTCCGTTGCAAATTGAACTCAAGTAGGCGATCTGCATAGTCAATCACTGTCTTTCCCAACGTAGAGAGCCATGAAGCCCCTAGGATCACAGGTCCACCATGCGTAGGGAGAACATACAGGTCAATGATAAGACTACACCCAGGAATGGTGAGAGCAATTTAGTGTTCAATCCCTTCGCACCTGATACGTTGAACGATGTCCACCATAACTGGAAAACTCGAAATGGAATCAATAGACAGCTGAAGAAACTTAGCCACCCTACTCTGGACAAAGTTACGGTCACTACCTCTATCCACCAAGATTCGGACTGGAGAGCCATTCACATGACTGAGAAACCGAAGTGTAGAAGATGAAGTTCCTCCCGCCAAAGCATAATACGGATAGCAGATTGCTCTTGGACTTCCAGATACTGCAAATCTTCTGCTAAGAGGTCGTCGGAGACAAATGGCTCTGGCAAGGCAGGGTCAATATCAGAGCCACAATGAGAAAAAGTAGTTGAGGCGGGAACTTACATTTATGATCGGCAGTGTACTTCTCCTCACTATAGTAACATAACCCACTCACACGCTGGCTTTGGATCTCAGCATGAGTGAGTTGTTTAAGGGGTGGTCGATTTGGTGCTTGAGGTGAGTCTGTGGTAGGGGTGAACGAGGCGGAGGGATTTTGAAATGGGGATGAATTGGGGTCCGGTAAAGGGGAGCCCCTTTATTAGCAAAAACGGGTCAGACCGGACCCTTTTCTGCCTGGATCCAGCGCTCATGGATATTTGCCAACTTAAATGCTTCTTCAGACGTAGTGATCCATGACCGAGAACTAAGTTTCTAATATCCTCTCTCAGTCCAGAAATAAAGTGTCTTACTATAAGTGCATCGGATTTATTATTCGTTTTGTTGGCGATGACTTCATATCTGCTCTGTAGCTCCGGGACAGTGGTCACCTGGAACTTCGCCAATCGGCCTTCAGCAGACTTGAGCCCCTTTGGCTGATAACGGATGTTCACCTTCTCATCAAAGTGTTCCCCAGCTGTTTGTTCAAAAACAGTCACTGCCCACCGATACCATTCTACAGCTTCTCCATCGAAGTAGAACTAAGCGAGAGATAACTTGTGGGTTTCTGCAATTTCGTAGAATTCGAAATATTGCTCGACTTGGGATATCCATGCTTTCAGGGTTCTCATCACGGAATCTTCCCAATTCCACAGGCGCTAGTTTTTGACGGAGAATTGGCGTCGCGGGCGTATGGTCGTCGCTTCTTTCCCCTGGCGATGGCGGTCTACCTCCATTGTTGGATCTCAAAGGTGAGGGGTTGTCAGCACCTTTTTGCCAACCACCTCCTATGACATACATTGAGTATCAGCAATATCCTTGGAATATGAATCCTGAACCTTAACTGATATACTGTTGAGAGCCTCACTAAAGACCTCTGGATGAAAGCACCAATGAATCAGCTGGATAACAAAACTCTCTTAAATAGAACGGATTGGATACATTAGTTCAATGAACAAAGTTACAATAATTGGAATGGAAGATAGCAATAGAACAGTAAGAAATCACTGAGAAGAAGAAAGGGGATGAGGAGAAATACAGAGATAAGATGAGTAGGTAGAAACTCAATGCAACAATACCCTGAATCTGTTATGCACACTCATAGCTGTTTCTAACAAACTCCACATCCTTCACACCCTGCACACAACACACGCTTCCCTTCACGTTTTGGTTACCCTGTCTTTACAATAAAATCAGCTCATCTTTTAGATGGATATTCTTATCCGCCGTGTCTGCCATATTGTCCTCCGTGTCACCACTTGGATTCATGACAGTGGCTATCTAATGAATGGTCCCAATTGAGAAATTTTAACCACTAATAATAGTGTTTCATCTCTAGATGCACACAAGTTGACCTCTTTTGTAAGGCAACAAAAAGTTGAGTAATTTTTTGGGTATATGATGTCTGAGGAAAAAAGGTTTTTTTCTACATTGGAATGTCACTAGCTTGGGATTTAAGGATGAAAAATTGATATTGACACTTTAGTCTGCACTATAAAGATATCTAACCTTATTGAATCTAGGTGATGAGCTACAAGAAAAATATCCGCTTATACAAGTTGTATGCTTGTTTCGGTGACATTACTCCAACTTGAAATATCACTTATTCTATCTTTTGTCGCGAATTGCAGAACCAGAATGAGAGCATATCTTAATGATAATGCAGTTTACATGATTGTATGAGATAACTTTGTGTCTTTTCCAAAATGATATTTGGAACAATGTGAGTTGATCTTACTCTCTGTAAGAACTTACTTATTTCCTAGAGTTTTACGGCCCACAAAAAAAAAAAAAAAAAAAGATCAAAAGAACCTTGTAGATTTTCAAGCATGTAGGCATTAGCATCTGAACAGTCATCTTTAAACTTACGTTTTTATCGATAACTAGTCAAATATTCTAATTACAATCATGGGAGCTTAGACATAAAATATGGTGTCTTGTGTTGTAAATATGCATTGATCTTAAAAATGCCGATTAGCAGGGTTCTCCATCATATCTGACTATTCTTTTAACGTTCATAATCAAACACTAGAAGTACTTAACGGATATCATGTTTGCTAACATAATTTGATTCTTAAAACAGATCCATTATGTGATTAGACTTTCGAAACATTAGGAGGTTGTTCAATACATTAAAAAATGGTTTGCAAATTTAAAATTGAAACAAGCTTAAAATGTTTTCTGAGATTCCTGCAAGAACATAAAGATACTTGACAAAACCTTAAGCTTTTACAACCTATAACTTTTACATTTTAATCATACACGGACTTATGGAAGAAATTTTATCATAACGACTCATTTCTTCATCCCCTATTTCCTCCCAACAATGTGGTGAGAGGATGAGTCTTTAGGTATTGAGCCCAAAAATCTAAAAGAAGTGAAAATATCTTACTCTGTTGCCTGTCCTATACAAATGTTTAGAAGAATTCATCGTTTGTAACAGACTAAAAGGTTACCTTAAGCAAATAGTAATAAAAGGTTATTTCGTACTTCTATATCTATATTTAGTCGTCCAAGGATTAGAGTTCATTATATTGTTATTTTTGTATTTCTGATGTTTATAAGTATCCTTCTAAGAGGAGGAGAAGATCTGAATTGGGGATTGGTTTGGGGTCTGGCAAATATGAGAAGATAAGTTACATGGAGAATGAATGCAGAAATTCATAAACATGAGATATACACGTAGTTATTTCCCTTCTTTATTGACCTTGTATTATTTTGTTTTAAATTTCTTTTTAACTACTATTTGGATTGTGAGTTTTCGTTTAAACAAAAGTAGAAAAAAATATATTACTAGATGTATTGAGACTTGGTTAAATGGCTAGTCACTTTACTGAAAGCAGAGAAAATATAGTGGCCTCTTCTGGATGTTAAATTCACAAAAGATTCATTTCAATAAATGAAGCTGACATACTCTAGCAACGACCAAAGACTAAGGGACTAGCTCATGGATAATTGGCGAAAGCCTCCCTTATATTAGGCAAGAGTTTAGTTGATATGATGGCTAAAAACAATATCCCAAGTGTTACCAGTTAAAAAAAAAATCAAAAAATATCAGTATATCTTGTTAGTTGAAATTCTTTTTAAGACTGTTTATGGTTGTAAGGCTTTGACAGGCACATAGCATTTTGGTGTAAGACGGATTGAGGGTATTATATGAAAGATCTTGGTATCAGTTACTTGTGATCTTCTAGGAATGATTTCTCTTGTATTTACTCGATTGACCCTCTTTTATACAAGCTCATAATTTCTCTCGTTACTTCCTCGTAGTATCTCCCTTTCCTATTGGTTTCAGACTCTTTATTTATGCTTGTAACATTTGATCTATTGATGCAATTGCAGACTCTACCCCCACTAGAAAGCACAGATGGAATCAAGCAGAAAGATGCAGAGAAGCAATAATCTTTCATTTCTATTCATTTAAGTTTGATGAAAATCACTCTTACCATTCTAAAAAAAAAAAAATGTTTGATGAAAATCATGAAATGGAGTAGCTATTACTGTCTCCTATGTGAAAAACAACGGAGTATATATATATGGGGGCACCCAGCTAACTTCCAAATTCCCAAAGACATCAAGGACAAAATTGACTGTCATATGGAAACTCAATTAATGGAATGTCTCAAGTACAAGTACAATTATTTTGGTTTTTTTGTTTATATAATAGTATAATACATCTGGTTCTTGTAATAAATTTTTGCATCAGGAATCAGAGACGGACCCAGAATTTTAAGACTGCGAGGGCACCATTATCTTAACATATACGGCAACAAAATTTTTAATGTCGACTGAGAGATAATACCGTGTCGGATCGGTTACTAATAGCGTAGCAGTGTCGAAAATACAAGTATATAGGCGGAAAAAAATTGTGTTGGAGCCGAGATTTGATCTCGGGTGGTGACCAATGAGTACTCAGGTGCACTCCTACCAACTGAACTACTTTTGCAATTATATTTGAGGGGTCCTTCTAAAATATATCATAGTTTTTTAAGATATATAAATATATTTGAAGTTATGGGGGGCACGTGTCCCCCACCCAACACGTTGGGTCCGCCCCTGGAACTAATAAAGTTAGTTTACAAACAAGTTATCAAGTCAAATCCCCCCCCCCCCGGCCCGGTGCCCGCGGGGGCTTTTTAGTTTTTTTTTTTTTTTTTTTTTTTTTTTTAGCAAGTTGTTTACAGAGTTACCTGCTACTATTTTCCACAAAGCACGGATACTTTTTAAACTTACGCATCATTTAGGGTAAATCTAAAGCAAGCAAAAGGAATATATGACCCCCAAAAAAATTCAAAGTAAACTATCTTGCATGTGGAAGCCGGAATATCAACTGAGTATCAAAAACCCAATGGACTTGAGTTGTACATTGACTTCTGACTATTAAGACAAAAGTCAACGTTTTCTATGCATTATGTTTTTCTATATAACACAAGTATGCAACGCATATCAAAGTATATCACTACAAGAAAACCTTTTGTTATCAATAAAGTTCAATAATTACTTCTTGTAATATTTTTATTTCAAGAATAATTTTATAGTTCATCGGAAAGTGAAATGGCACCACCACCATCCACCGCTATTCCGCCATTCGTCGGCCTCATCGTGAGGATTCTTACGTTGATTTGCTTGTTGATTTCACTCATTGTGATTGCCACCAACACTTATACTATTAGTACTGATTATGTTGATATCAAAGTCAAGTCTACGGACTTTTATGCTTACAGGTAAAATTTATTCTCAGCCACAACTAAATAAATACAAATTCCCGACGAAATCTCCCATGATTTTTTTTTTTTTTTTTTAATGAAATTTGTAGGAGATGTTCTCAAACATGGTCATGAAAATTTTTCACTTTTTCGGAAAACATTTTCATTGTTTGGTCATGGAAATTCCAAATACAACTTGAAGTTGTATTTGGAAAACACCCAAAAACTTTTTTTTCACTTTTTTCACTTCAATACATTCAACAATCAACTATTCTTTGCAAAACTATAACCAAACACAACTCCATCTTCAAATCCAACTCCAAAATACCAAATAAAGTGAAAAATATTTGGTTTTCATGGCCAAACGCCTACTTAGTTCCCCGTCACTACTGAAAAAACATGAATTTTCGGTGAAATTTCTTTGGACATTTGCTTGTCGGGAATATTTTCGACGGATTCGCCGTTTGAAATGTGAAGGAATTCGTGTTTTTTTAGTAATTAGTTTAGTCTAATTCATTCAAAAAAAAAAAAAAAAAGGGTTGAGTGATATATATAGTGGTACAAATAATGAAATGACATGACTAATTTTAATGATCATATGCAGATACTTGATTTCTACTGTGGTCATTGGAATAGCATATACTCTTCTCCAAACTGCCTTCACAATTTTCTTTGTGAGCACTGGAAATCGCCTTGGTGGTGAGGGTCTTTGTCTATTTGACTTCTATGGAGACAACACACAACAGCCGAACAGCCCCTACAACAAAAAAGAATCTTAATCTTTTATTTTTTTTAACAAATTTTAACCAGCATAAATCGTTGTATAATCAGTGTATACATTGATTATATACTTGTTATATACTACTGAGTATACACCAACAACTGCTGCAATCTGTTATGGCTAAGCGGGTGAAATATTTTTTAGCAGGTTGGCTAAAATGTTAAAATTTCATTTTTCTTAACACGTGTATAGGTTATGAGCTAAAGATAGCGGGTTCTGATCATGAACCCATATCTTCTACCTTACCTTCGTCTATGTTGATTGTGTAAAATTTTCTTAACAGAATTAGTGTAGCTTAACCTATGGTAGTAGTATGTTCGAGTATTACCATTTTTATCAAATTACACCTTGTACTTATGAACGCGTAGATATATTTTACATTGTCATTACATATGTTTGGGTAAATGATTCTTTATTTTAATGGTTTTGTGCAGTTTATTTCCAACTTCCTTGCTACTGGAGCAGCTGCAAGTTTTGGGATGATGCAAGATTATAGGAGACTTATAGTCAATGATGAAGGCAGTAAATTTATCACCACTGCAAATGCTGCTGCCAGCCTTTGCCTTATAGGATTCTTTTTTTCTGCTGCTTCATCAATTTTATCATCCTTTGCTCTTCCAAAAAAAGCTTGATTTAAAATAAAATAAAAAAATCTTTGATTAGTTTGATCCAATGTTTTGAGAGATTATGTTTTTCTTTTTGACACGTTTGGTCAGTCATGAAGAACTGTTGAGTTGCAATTTGTATCTAAAATGTATGTAATTTATTAAGTAAGGTTGTGAAGTTGTGTGAGTTTTAGGGTGGTTTTTTATTATTTCTAACTTTGTTTTGAGAATTGTACCCGTCAATTTGGGTATTTTCTTGTGTATCCCTTTAGAAATTGTATTTTCCAAATTCAATAAAATTAGTCATCTGTGAATTGCAGACATTTCTATTATTTAGTATCCATAATGCCTCGAAACCCCGTTAATAGTGGAGGAGAGAAAAATATGACAGTGTAAATAATATGCCTATATACATATATATTGACGGTGCAAATGTTTACACGATTGGGTAATTTATAAGATAAAATATAGGTACATATCTTGATAAACATAAATTGATAGTTAATTACTACTTTATATAAGTCTATCACATGTTAAAATTCATGTGAGGCTAAATTTTGTGAGAGAAAAAAATGAATCTAAAACTTGTGGACACATAAGTCATGTAATATGTGGGTCTAGTTTTTTGTCTCAACAAAGGGAGACTCACACAACTAATATCAGTTATGTGAGGCACATAATAAAAAATTTTATTGGCTTCCTATTTCTACCTTTTCCCTTCATTCTCCTTTTAAGTCCATTCCTACACGCTACATGGCCCTATGTAATTGGTACATTATAATATATATATTTATGAATTTTTTTCTTGCCCCTTAGTCTATTCTATTCATTTTATATGATATTTTTAGCTTTTATATTTAGTTCGAAAAAATAATTTTTTATATAATCAAGACAGTTTTAATAGTTTTTTGTTTCAACTTTATCCATATTTTTAGTTAAATGAATTTTTACATAACCAATAATCCATATTAAATTGTTATTATTTAATTAAGGGTAATTTAGTAAAACTACTTTTTACTTTTTAGGGGTAAGTGATTTTTTAAGGAGTGTGCCCGACAAAAGACATTATATAATATGGGCCGGAGGATGTATTAGATTATCCTTTTCATTATTTGTCATCATACATTTTGGTAAAGTTTAGACAACTTTTGAGCCACATATTCGTTTTCAACTGGAGCATTTAGTAGAACTTATTAATATAATTATTCTCCCTCCTTTCCAACTTATGTGACTATTCATTTTTCAAGAGTGCATTTGACTAAACTTGAAACTGAATTGAATTAGATCAACTTGCAATTTTAATTGAAAATTAATATTTTTAAGCATAAACTATGTATGAGGAACTAAACCAATTCTTGAAGTTCATTTAGTTTTTATTCCTTAATTTCGTCTAAAACTAAGCTCAGATCACCGCATTTAACTAGCATAAACTCTTCACACAAGAAATATCATGAGTGAAATTAAAACTTAATAAGTGTCAAAATAATCTATTTTTATCTAATACACAAATTATATTCTCACAAATTCATAAAAATGCCAATATTTTTTCAATTTGTGATTTTCATTGTGTTGCAATTATTTTTACATAATTTAAATCATGATACTTTACAGAATCTCTAGTCGTTTGTGTCCTTTTGATATTTGATAATTCTCTTGCCAAACTTTCTTCCTCATAAATAATTTTTTGCTTAAAAATTATCTAATTAGGTGATCAAGTAGGCGTTTGACAATGGACTCTAGATATTTTTCACTTTCTTTGGAATTTATGGAATTAGAGTTGGAATTGAAGATGAAGTTGTGTTTGGCTATAACTTTTGCAAAGAATATTTGAAATAGTGTTCATGCTTGAACGTAGTTAAATACAACTTCAAAAATGAAAAGTGAATTAGAAAACAGGTTATAAGTTGTTCAGAATTTGAAATACAAAAGTTGGATTTGGAATTTTCATGACCAAACACTTTTTTTCTTCAAATTTTTTTTTATTACATAGGTGGTAGGGGCAGAGGTTCATCGACCTAGAAAAGGCTTACGACAAAGTTCCAAGGGAGATCCTATGGAGATGCTTGGAGGCTAAAGGTGTACATGTGGCGTACACTAGGGTGATCAAGGACATGTATGAGGAGCCAAGACCGGGGTAAGGACGGTGGAGGAGACTCGGAGCACTTCCCGGTTGTGATGGGGTTGCATCAAGGATCGGCTCTTAGTCCATTTTTATTTGGCTTGGCGATGGATGAATTGACGCGGCATATTCAAGGCGAGGTGCCATGGTGTATGCTTTTCGCGGATGACATAGTGTGATCGATGAGGCTCGCCATAGCGGAGTCAACGCTAAGCTGGAGGTTTGGCGTCAAACTTGAGTCAAACTTATTCTATCTTTTGTCGAATTGCAGAACTAGAATGAGAGCATATCTTAATGATAATGCAGTTTACATGATTGTATGAGATAACTTTGTGTCTTTCCAAAATGATATTTGGAACAATGTGAGTTGATCTTACTCTCTGTAAGAACTTACTTATTTCCTAGAGTTTTACAGCACAAAAAAAAAAAAAAAAAAAGATCAAAAGAACCTTGTAGATTTTCAAGCATGTAGGCATTAGCATCTGAACAGTCATCTTTAAACTTACGTTTTTATCGATAACTAGTCAAATATTCTAATTACAATCATGGGAGCTTAGACATAAAATATGGTGTCTTGTGTTGTAAATATGCGGTACGATCTTAAAAAATGTGATTAACTTACAGGGTTCTCCATCATATCTGACTATTCTTTTAACGTTCATAATCAAACACTAGAATACTTAACGGATATCATGTGTTGCTAACAATTTGATTCTTAAAACAGATCCATTATGTGATTAGGACTTTGAAACATTAGGAGGTTGTTCAATACATTAAAAAATGGTTTGCAAATTTAAAATTGAAACAAGCTTAAAATGTTTCTGAGATTCCTGCAAGAACATAAAGATACTTGACAAAACCTTAAGCTTTTACAACCTATAACTTTTACATTTTAATCATACACGGACTTATGGAAGAAATTTTATCATAACGACTCATTTCTTCATCCCTATTTCCTCCCAACAATGTGGTGAGAGGATGAGTCTTTAGGTATTGAGCCCAAAAATCTAAAAGAAGTGAAAATATCTTACTCTGTTGCCTGTCCTATACAAATGTTTAGAAGAATTCATCGTTTGTAACAGACTAAAAGGTTACCTTAAGCAAATAGTAATAAAAGGTTATTTCGTACTTCTATATCTATATTTAGTCGTCCAAGGATTAGAGTTCATTATATTGTTATTTTTGTATTTCTGATGTTTATAAGTATCCTTCTAAGAGGAGGAGAAGATCTGAATTGGGGATTGGTTTGGGGTCTGGCAAATATGAAGATAAGTTACATGGAGAATGAATGCAGAAATTCATAAACATGAGATATACACGTAGTTATTTCCCTTCTTCATTGACCTTGTATTATTTTGTTTTAAATTTCTTTTTAACTACTATTTGGATTGTGAGTTTTCGTTTAAACAAAAGTAGAAAATATATTACTAGATGTATTGAGACTTGGTTAAATGGCTAGTCACTTTACTGAAAAGCAGAGAAAATATAGTGGCCTCTTCTGGGATGTTAAATTCACTAAAAGATTCATTTCAATAAATGAAGGTTGACATGCTTTAGCAACGACCAAAGACTAAGGGACTAGCTCATGGATAATTGGCGAAAGCCTCCTTATATTAGGCAAGAAAGCTAGTTGATATGATGGCTAAAACAATATCCTAAGTGTTACCAAAGTTAAAAAAAATCAAAAAATATCAGTATATCTTGTTAGTTGAAATTCTTTTAAGACTGTTTATGGTTGTAAGGCTTTGACAGGCACATAGCATTTTGGTGTAAGACGGATTGAGGGTATTATATGAAAGATCTTGGTATCAGTTACTTGTGATCTTCTAGGAATGATTTCTCTTGTATTTACTCGATTGACCCTCTTTTATACAAGCTCATAATTTCTCTCGTTACTTCCTCGTAGTATCTCCCTTTCCTATTGGTTTCAGACTCTTTATTTATGCTTGTAACATTTGATCTATTGATGCAATTGCAGACTCTACCCCCACTAGAAAGCACAGATGGAATCAAGCAGGAAAGATGCAGAGTAGAAGCAATAATCTTTCATTTCTATTCATTTAAGTTTGATGAAAATCCGCTCTGCAAATTTTCTAAAAAAAAATGTTTGATGAAAATCATGAAATGGAGTAGCTCCCTATTACTAACAAATAGGACCCCCCCCCCCGGCCCTCCTTTGTGTTGGATAGAGTTTTAGCAGTTGACTAAATGATGTTGCACATGTGACATGATTTGAGTTCGGGTTCATGATTAT
>NC_081347.1:67838701-67880030 GCF_029784015.1 Lycium ferocissimum
CCTTCACATTTCAAACGGAGAATCCGTCGAAAATATTCCCGACAAGCAAATGTCCAAAGAAATTTCATCGAAAATTCATGTTTTTTGAAGTGAGGGAACTAAGTAGCGTTTGGTAGTGAAAATCAAATATTTTTCACTTTATTTGGTATTTTGGAGTTGGATTTGAAGATGGAGTTGTGTTTGGTTATAGTTTTGCAAAGAATAGTTGATTGTTGAATGTATTGAAGTGAAAAAAGTGAAAAAAAGTTTTTGGGTGTTTTCCAAATACAACTTCAAGTTGTATTTGGAATTTCCATGACCAAACAGTGAAAATGTTTTCCGGAAAAAGTGAAAAATTTTCATGACCATGTTTGAGAACATCTCCTACAAATTTCATTAAAAAAAAAAAAAAAAATCATGGGAGATTTCGTCGGGAATTTGTATTTATTTAGTTGTGGCTGAGAATAAATTTTACCTGTAAGCATAAAAGTCCGTAGACTTGACTTTGATATCAACATAATCAGTACTAATAGTATAAGTGTTGGTGGCAATCACAATGAGTGAAATCAACAAGCAAATCAACGTAAGAATCCTCACGATGAGGCCGACGAATGGCGGAATAGCGGTGGATGGTGGTGGTGCCATTTCACTTTCCGATGAACTATAAAATTATTCTTGAAATAAAAATATTACAAGAAGTAATTATTGAACTTTATTGATAACAAAAGGTTTTCTTGTAGTGATATACTTTGATATGCGTTGCATACTTGTGTTATATAGAAAAACATAATGCATAGAAAACGTTGACTTTTGTCTTAATAGTCAGAAGTCAATGTACAACTCAAGTCCATTGGGTTTTTGATACTCAGTTGATATTCCGGCTTCCACATGCAAGATAGTTTACTTTGAATTTTTTTGGGGGTCATATATTCCTTTTGCTTGCTTTAGATTTACCCTAAATGATGCGTAAGTTTAAAAAGTATCCGTGCTTTGTGGAAAATAGTAGCAGGTAACTCTGTAAACAACTTGCTAAAAAAAAAAAAAAAAAAAAAAATAACTAAAAAGCCCCCGCGGGCACCTGGCCGGGGGGGGGGGGGGATTGGACTTGATAACTTGTTTGTAAACTAACTTTATCAGTTCCAGGGGCGGACCCAACGTGTTGGGTGGGGGACACGTGCCCCCCATAACTTCGAATATATATATATATATATCTTAAAAAACTATGATATATTTTAAAAGGACCCCTCAAATATAATTGCAAAAGTAGTTAAGTTGGTAGGAGTGCACCTGAGTACTCATTGGTCACCACCCGAGATCAAATCTAGGCTCCAACACAATTTTTTTCCACCTATATCTTGTATTTTCGATCGTTACTTCTATTATTAAACCGATCCGACACATCGTATTATCTCTCGCCGACATTAAAAATTTTGTTGCCGTATATGTTAAGATAATGCGCCTCATGATCTTAAAATTAAAGGTAAAATCTCGATTCCTCATGCAAAAATTTATTACAAGAACCAGATGTATTATACTATTATATAAACAAAAAAACCAAAATAATTGTACTTGTACTTGAGACATTCCATTAATTGAGTTTCCATATGACAGTCAATTTTGTCCTTGATGTCTTTGGGAATTTGGAAGTTAGCTGGGTGCCCCCATATATATATACTCCGTTGTTTTTCACATAGGAGACACTATTAAAAAACATGCAAGGTTATTTTATAAGCGAAAAAGCCGATTTTAAGGAATTACCAACCAAAAAACCGATCGAATCAGTCGGATAATTGGTGAGGAAAAAAAGTACATATAATCATCTCAATTTATCAGTTATACATTGGTAAACTAATGCCATTTGGTATAAAACAGGAGAATGAATAGTGTCGATGAGAAATGATGAGCTCACACAAACTCTCACTGATATTATTAGATTATAAGATTTGATGTTTGCTGTAGACTATATATATATATATATATAATCATAATAATTTCCCAATTTTTTAAAAACTTTTTAATTAATTACTTTTATGTCCTAATCTTAACCTCAATTTATCACTTTTAAAGTATAAATTATACTCCGTACTAAACCAATATTACTATATATAATAAGGGCCAATCTAGCTTTTTTGTAGTGCTTAGTTACATTACAACTAAGGGTTGCTAACTAAAGGTTTCTTCTTCCAAATTTACCCCTATATATGTTTTTATTGTTTCCTCTACTATGGGGTGTTTTAGAAATATTAAGGTACTTTCAAGCCTTTTTTTATTATAGAAAATCGCTTTGACTAACTTGTTTGAAGTTTGTGACATGTACTATAACTTCTTCATATGCTTTATTTTTACTCCTACTTTATTTTTTTATTACTTAAGGTGCCACACCAATTTTGGGAAATTTAGAAAATTTTAAGGTTCTCTTAAAACGCTTAAGAAATTGTGAATTGTGATGATGTCAATTAAAAAAAAAACACGTCACTATGCATAATTTTAATGAGAGAATACACCATATTTGCAGTTAACTTAACTAAAACATGTATTGAGCACAAAAATTGAAATTTCTCTAATTAACAGTTCTTTAACTGTTCAGTGTGAAACTCTGAAAATTTAATAGATAAAATTGGTATTTATTTGGATTAGATATTGTTACCTAAAATATTTATTTTTATCTAATCATTTGTTAAAAATATTGAAATTTGAATCTTTTCATCGGCATGATTTGTTTGTTTGTACGTTGATCACCCATATCGTTCATGCTTAAGAAATGAACTTTCTTTTTTGAATATTATTTGGTGTAGGTGATCATGTGCTTCACGTGGTATTTATTAGGATTAGGACTGAGAAAAATGACTGCTTATTTCAGACAGCCCAACCCGGATCATCGCTTTTATCGCCAACAGAGAGAGCCGCTCGATAAAGGAAGTAGGCTTTGGGAAAAAATCATTCCTTTGCCGAGCGCTATCGACGAGGCGAGTGTTCTCGAAGAGAAAATCATGATGATGATGAAAAAAGCGTGAGGAGAATTCGAAACTCGAAATGTTAGAAGGTGCAAAATCAATAGGTGCAGGAGCTGCTACAATTGCTTCAGCGGGAGCTGCTCGGCTTTTAGTTCTTGAGCATGTTAGGGGATTAGGCGGCAGTTGAAAGAGCTGCTCAAAAGTTTGATGAAGAAACGAAAAAATCCTAAGGAGGTCTATATGTCTCAACCTCCTGGTTTTCTTGATATACCTTATTCAGGATATGTCTGTCGACTTGACAAAGCTCTTTATTGTCACACCCCAACTTTTGATAGGGCATGATGGGCACCCGACCTTACTTAGGGCCGAGCGAACCCACTGGTTCTCGTTATACTCATAACCTTACTGGACTCTTACATCATGAAATGAGTGCATAATGAAAGCTTTTTCAAAAACATGCTTTTCGTCTTTCTCAAATCAAGTAAAATCTGTAATCATATGAAATTTGTAACATAATACATAATGATATATCGGCTTACAGAGCTGCTTACAAGATCGACATGTTATATTCGTGACTCGTCGCAAAGTCTCTAACATAAATCAAGATACCATAACATAGATACTCGACTCGGCAACACTCAGGAAGGAAATGGAGCTCGCCAATCAGCCGGAACATCTTCTACTAATATCCTCTACTCATCCGTATACACCGCGTGGCATGAAACGCGCGCGTCCACGAAGGGCGTCGGTGCGAATAATGTCTTGTGTATGTAACGCATCAATAACAACATAATATAGATATGGAAGGTAACATGGAATAAGAGAGATAACCTGTACATCTGGATGCCTCATAAGGCGGATGTCATGCGTGCTCAGCTTTTTAATTTTTTTTTTCTTACATACACATATATAATATCATCAACATAACGTACCCGGCCTTTTCAGGACTCGGTGTGTAACGTACTCGGCCCTTTCGGGACTCGGTGTGTAACGTACTCGGCCCTTTCGGGACTCGGTGTGTAACGTACCCGGCCCTTTCGGGACTCGGTGTGTAATACCAAGCGATCGGTGGTTCCACAATAGGTGTCGTGCCGGCCGACTATTGCGCGGCTCGGTGTGAGAAAATACATACATATATATAAAGCATGCATGAGAGCCCAATCAAAGCCACAACTATATCGGAGTGACGTAAGGTCGGTAGCCTCCGATTATATTATGGATCAATCATTATCGTTTATCCCACTTTGAAGGAACAATTATTATAAGGTGAGATCAACAACAATGAATAATATCGAGAAAGTCATGAAATAAGCTCAATAATCTCATAATCGCATTAAAATCATAAGCTTTGGAATTTCTAGAATTAAAATCATCACCATCATAATCATCATAGAAACATTCTCATCTTTAACATCGTCATTCATATTGTAAAAACATGTCCGTTGTTGTTGTCATAAAAGCTTATAGAATCATAAATCTTTGACTCAAAAATAGGGACATTTTGGAAAATATTTATGGATTATCAACAAAGAAGTCACGCCTTTGAACCATAAACTCTATGAATCATGAATTTCCAGCTTTTGGGAATAAGAATATTCTTGGAAAACATTTATGGATTCACATAAAGGGATCATGGGACATTTGGAAAACACCTATTGGATTCATAAGAAAGGAATCATGCCTTTAGAAGAAAGGGACTAGCCTTAACATACCTTTGGAGCTTACTCTCCGACTTTCCAACTTGCTTCCTGTCGCGCGATTTATTTAGGATCGTTCGTCATCTCATAATCTACATAGGCAACCATTCGTATCATCATTAGGCTCATTGTCACACTCTTATCTTAAGTCTCTAAATAAATTCCTTTTAAGGTCTCGAAATTCTTGGACAAAGCATCTCCCCTATTTATATGCCTAGCCCGAATCTTAATACCAACAATCAACAACCAATAACAACAACAGAAACAACAACAACCTCATTACTACCAAAATATTCCATCAAATACTCCACATGATATTTTCTCCAACTCCTCCACAAATGAATTCGCTACATAATTATTCCATAAATTTATTTCCGTAAATAAGCCTTAAATGATACCAAAAGAAAAAGATTCATACCTTACTTCCGCTAATACCGCGATATCTCCAATACTTGTCTTACTCCCAAGCCACAAATTCACCGCAACACAATATTATAATCGTAACTATACGCCTTGGAACCCGAATCCGAGATTTTTACTTAACTTGCGTTGAAATTTAATGGAGGAAGGTTGGAGAACTCTCTAGAATTGTTGGGAAATATTTTTGGGCTGGTTTCTTGGCTGAAAATGAGGGGTTAAACCCCTTTATATAGTTGCTCCAAAGTCGGCACTTTGTAGCGATCAGAAAAGCATTCGTTCACCGCTTCTTAGTAGCAAGATCGTTTATCCGCGAAATTATTTCGAGACCTAAAACTTTTATACACCGATCTCTTTATTTGCATACTTGGATATGTCCAAAACTCCATACGATCGTATAACTTATTCAACATGCCAAACTTAGCAAAACTTATTTTATTTTTTTCCGATTCGTTTAACCTCCAACCTTCGCGGCACTTACTTATCACTTGTTGAACATAACATAAACACTTATAACTTCAAACATAATCCTGTCCTTTGAGCTTATATGACTAACCTATGATGCAACTTAACGCACGAAAATACGGGATGTAACATTTATGGACTGAAGCAAGCTCCCAGAGCTTTTTCTACTTGTTTCAGCACTATATTGTGCTCTAAAGGGATTCCGTGGCAGTGCCTATGATACCTCTTTCATTCGTCACACATCCGGGGATAGTATCTACCTTCTTTTATATGTCAGGTGCAGGATTCGTGCAAAAGGTTATTGAAGGGGCGGCGAATCTTTGGAAAAGCTAAAGCAAATTAGAAATGATTTTTTTTTTCAAAATTGTACTTGTGTTTTTAGCAAAAAAAAAATCATATGATTTTTATTTTTTAAATTTGATACTTAATTATATTTCTATGCATAACGAACAACGAAATTTGTAGGTTATACCACATTCATCTAAAAAAAATGCAAGGCGTATTACGCGGTCAGTCAATTCAATTTTTGGTATGAATTCATAAATATATTTTTTAATATATACTCTATTTACACTTGAAAATTACATAAAAAGAAATTATAATATGAACTTGATGGAGTAGCTTAAATGTTTGATAACATCTTTGAAAAATATGTAGTTAATGAAACAATTTATAGTTTTCCAGCAGTGGTAATGTCAAACATCTTGTGACAAAAGGGAGTAAACTTTCTATGTTTTTTGAGTATCATTTTTTTATGCGGGTAAAAAATCTGTTAGGCGGTGTTTGTTAGCATAGGGAAACATGATTAAATGAATCATGAGGCATTGAATCTTCATTTGTGTTTGAGAAAATAATTAAAATGTATATTTTATAAAATAATGTACCATTTAAACTAACAAAAGTTAAAAAATGTCATTTTCTCATCACGTAAATTTTTAGAAAGTAAAAGGAAAGTCTAATTATATTAAGAAAAGTAATTAATTTTCTTCATCTTTTCAATATACTTTGTATAATTGAATTAACATCTACAAACATTTGCAAAGTATGAAATTTTATGTTTATTTATTTGAAAGTTATCTTTGTTTATATGTAACCTCATTAAAATCTCAACAAAAGAATAAATATAGCATATCTATTTGATGTCTCTAGAACCAAACTATTTTTCTTTGTTTTGGAAGAAAATGTTATAGTTCATATTGGATGTTGTTAAAAAATTAAGAGACTTTATGTCATGTATTTGTTTGAACGTAAAAAAAAAAAGGTCTAAAGTAAGGGAAAAAAAGAATTTTTGTTCAATTTTCAAATATTTTTATGCAGTTTAAATATATGAGAAGCCTTTAATTTTTAAGAGTTTGCAGAAAGTATCGAACTAATCTTTAAATAAGTTAATGTGACAAAGAGCGGGAAAGAATTAAAAAAACGTACAAATTTAACTTTTAATCTTGGTTTTGGGCCCGTGCTAAAGTTTGCAGAACATATCGAACTAATCTTTCAGTAACTTAATGCCACAAAAAAAGGACAAAAAATAAAAAATAATTACAAATTTAACTTTCAATCTTAATTTTGGGCCCGGGCTAAAGCCACTAGTGGTTTAGTATAAAACACTACATGTTAAGTAATTTTCTTTTTCTTTCTTTCATTGTCATCTTTTCAATATTAGTTTTTCCCTAATAGCAAAGTAATCAAAACACATATCTCTGCAGTGTACATATGACCAGATAATCATTCAGAACCTCTGAACAAATCATCAAACTAAGCTTAAGTTTTATTGAAAGTTTACAACATAAATTTCAAAGAACTCCGAAAGACATGGAAGAGATCATTTTTAATTTTTTGATAGCTGATTAGTTGGTTGGCTACCTGAACTTTCACCTTATTGGTGAGGGTTCGATTCCCGACTTGTAATTCCCTCTCCTATTTCCCCATCCCCTACCCCCAATTTTGAAAAAATAAAAAAAACTTTTCACATATAAACCTGCAACTTCTAATTAGAGGGGAAAAATAAATCCTTTTTCCTCCCTCCAAAAGTAAGTGAATCCGAGCTAAAACTTTTTGGAAGCTTTGATCCCTCGGGGTAAACAATTTTCCTTAAGTGTGTCAAAAACCCACTATTGCATGACACGGTCTGGGTCTTTGTTTTACTGATATACCACTATACAAGAGATATTGTTGAATTATTCCTTCAAGGTCGATATGCATGCAAGATGGTTGGAATATTATCGTTATAATAAATTCAGATAAAATCAAATATAAATTTTGGCTTTAGACCAATAATTTCACTGAGCCATAGAAAATTAAACCTAACTTTTGCTCTGCATAATCCACAAGTCTAAGTCTTTGTTTACTTATATGCAAGAGATGTCGTGCCTTCATGGTCGATACATGTGCGGGCAAGATGATTAGAACATCATCGTTATAAGAAAATTCAGATAAAAGCATATACGAATTTTTATTCTAGACCACCAATTTCAGCGAGTAGCCGTTGAAAACTTAAACTTTTGTTTTGCATGACTTGTCTGAGTCTTTGTTTTACTTACATAGATGAGATTTCGTGCTTGCTCGTCCTCCTTATTTATAACTATCAAAATATGGATATGAAAAGGACAAATGGGATATTCTCAATAACATTCAATTTCGAATACTACCTGGTCTTATCGACCTCAGAATTAAAATCCAAAAGATAAATCTTCTGGTACATATTATTTGCTAATAAAAGTAAAAAGAAAAACCTATGGTACGTAAGAAATTTTATATACCAAATCAGAAAGGAGCAATTCTTCTTTTACTTGGGATTATAACAAGTTAGCTCAAGGGGTTATAGAGAGCGATAGATCTGTTAATTAGCGAGTGATTTTAGTTTCAAAGAATTGTCTGACTTACCACTAAAATAGTACCCAAAAGTCTACACATCCTCATCTCTTTCTTTCTCCCATAATCGTATAAAGATTGTGAAATAGTTTTACGTCACATGCCCATTTGCATTTCCGGATCCGAAAATTCGAGTAATAAGTAATGAACAACGCAAGGTGAAGAAGACGTGGGACACAACAGCATCATCTAAGTTACATGCACCGATAATGCCAGTAGTGAATTTCAACATGTAATAACATATTATCTAATTATCAATTTATGTTTATCAAGAGATGTACCTATATTATATCTTATAAATTACCCAATCGTGTAAACATTTGCACCGTCAATATATGTATATATACATATTATTTACACTATATATTATATTTTTCTCTCCTCGACTATTAACGGGGTTTGGAGGCCTTATGGATACTAAATAATAGAAATGTCTGCAATTCACAGATGACTAATTTTATTGACTTTGGAAAATACAATTTCTAAAGGGAAACACAAGAAAATACCCAAATTGACGAGTACAATTCTCAAAACAAATTTAGAAATAATACAAAACCACCCTAAAACTCACACAACTTCACAGCCTTACTTAATCAAGTACATACATTTTAAATACAAATTGCAACTCAACAGTACTACATGACTGACCAAACGTACGTGTCAAAAAGAAAAACATAATCTCTCAAAACATTGGATCAAACTAATTAGAGATTTTTTTTTTTTTTTAATTCAAGCTTTTTTTGGAAGAGCAAAAGATGAGAAAATTGATGACGCAGCAGAAAAACAGAATCCTATAAGGCAAAGGCTGGCAGCAGCATTTGCAGTGTTGATAAATTTACTGCCTTCATCATTGGCTACAAGCCTCCTCAAATCTTGTGTCATCCCAAAACTTGCAGCTGCTCCAGTAGCAAGGAAGTAGGAAATAAACTGCACAAAACCATTTAAAAAAAAAATCATTTAGCCGAACATATGCACAGAAGGTGTAAAATATATTTACACGTTCATAAGTACTAGTAATTTGTAACTTCATAAAATTGGTAATACTCTAACATAGTACTATCACAGGTTAAGCTAAACTAATTTTGTTACGAATCTTTAAGTTGTTGGCAGAGACATACACAGGATAGAAGATTTGTACGTAGGTTCATTCGAATTCACTAGTTTTAGCTGAGACCCTGCCCTATACTACATGTGTTAAAGAAAGGAGAAGACATTTTAACATTTTTAGCCAACCGGCTAGAAATTCACCCGCTAGATGTAATAGATTGTAGCAATCGTTGATGTATACTCAGTACATAACAAGTGTATATCAACATATACATTGATTATGCTGACTAAAATTTGTTAAAAAATAAAGATTAGAATTTTTGTTTTTGTTGTTGGTTCTATTTGACTGTTGTGCAGTGTAAAAACCCATTAAAGACTCATTAAATAAATACATACTATGATATATTTCAAACCCAGTAAATTAAACTGGCCGCTATAGAATTTAGAATTCTAATCATAAAATCCAAATCTTGAATTCTCCATAGACTATCCATATCTATAGAGACTCAAATCTTTAAGTTACTTTCTTTATGTAACTAATTTGTTCCCTTGTTTTCTCTCTTCTTTTTGATGTTCTCAATATATTTTTCTAGTTTTACCATCTAGGAACAAAAAGGGATATAGAAGGAAAATTTACCTTGTCACCATAGAAGTCAAATAGACAGAGACCCTCACCACCAAGGCGATTTCCAGTGTTCACAAAGAAAATTGTGAAGGCAGTTTGAAGAAGAGTATATGCTATTCCAATGACCACAGTTGAAATCAAGTATCTGTATGTTATCATTAAAATTAGTCATGTCATTTTATTAATTGTACCACTATATATCACTCAAAAAATAAATTAAATGAATTAGAGTAAACTCATTACTAAAAAATTAGTGCGGATTCCATCATATTGACGAGAAATCTCTGAAGAAATTTCATCGAAAATTAGTTTTTTTTTTTTTTTTTTTTTTTTTTTTTTTTACCTGTAAGCATAAAAGTCCGTAGACTTGATTTTGATATCAACAAAATCAGTACTAGTAGTTTGAGTGTTGGTGGCAATCACAATGAGTGAACTCAACAAGCAAATCAACGTAAGAATCCTCACGATGAGGCCAACGAACGGTGGGATAGTGGTGGATGGTGGTGGTGCCATTTCACTTTCCGATGAACTATAAAATTCTTCTCAAAATAAAAATAGTACAAGAAGGAATTATTAATCTTTAGTGATAACAAAAGGTTTTCTTGTAGTGATATACTTTTTGATATGCGTTGCATACTGGTATTATATAGAAAAGAATAATGCATAGAAAAGGTTGACTTTGTCTTAGTCAGAAGTCGATGTACAACTCAAGTCCATTGGGTATTTGATACTCAGTTCATATTCCGGCTTCCACATGCAAGGGAGTTTACTTTGAATTTTTTTGGGGGTCATATATTCCTTTTGCTTGCTTTAGATTTACCCTAAATGATGCGTAAGTTAAAAAAGTATCCGTGCTTTGTTGGAAATAGTAGCAGGTGACTCTGTAAAATTAAACGACATGCAAGTAAGTTGCCTCGGACATCGCGGTATTAAAAACAATGGGACTTGCAAAAAAAAAAAAAAAAAAAAAAAAAAAAAAAAAAAAAGAAAGAAAACACAAAATCCCGCGGGGTTAGGGGTGGGGGTTGGGGGGACTAATTTTATTAGTTCCACATGCAAAAATTTATTACAAGAACTAGATGAATTAAGATATATAAACAAAAAAAAAACAAAATAATTCTTATGTTCATTAATTTATAATGTTCATAGCCTTTGGTAGAAAATGTTTTACCTCAAAATTGAGACAATTTATGCCTTCGAATAAATTAGTCGGACCCAAAGCGGATATCAAACATTGGATGAAAAACACACAAACAAAAAACAAAAGAGGAAGTATTTCCAGACATATTGAGGTCAATATAATAGGCATAGTTGCACTTAACATTTGTTGATCATTATTTTGTCATAAGGATATTAATTCTTCTTAAGTTAGGCAGTCACACCGAGGTTACGAGCTAATTAACACCCACATGCATGTACTCATGGAGTTCGTTAATTGATTTCATTATAGATAATCAACTATCAATTCACGAATATTGATCCAATAATAAAAATAACGATATAATAACGCATTCATCGGGAAATTTTCTATATAATGGCTTAACAAGTACCTTCACATTTAGGAGGATTTTATAGTAAATACATTCACAATTATCAAGGAATGGAAATTTCCTAGTTATGCACTTGGTACTTTTTGTCATTTTCTATGATATTCGTTGAATCAACAATTGCGATTCTGTCGATTACTCAATTAGGAATTGACATGGAAAATAAGAAGTTGACTTGAGGAATTAATGAACATCACTCAATTTGGACCGACTTGCCAACATGTCATATATATATTTTTTTTTTAAACATTCTATCTTAAATCTCTAGGATGAGGTTGAGCTGTGAATAGTAGAAGAGGAGGAAGTATATATTTAAAAATGAATGATATTTTGTGGACTGGAAGTGTCTGGAACCCTACACTTAAATAATGCATATATATAGGTTCATCTTAATTATCCTGAAAAACTTAGCTCGTAAAGGTGCGTTTGGTACGACGGTTAGTTTTCAGTATTTTTTCGAAATATGACTTACTTATTGGGATGGAAGTATATATGACTTATTAATTGGAATGGAAGTATATTTTCCCGCTTTTGGTAATGCTTTTCCTGAAAAATATTTTGAGACAATCAAACGCTAAAAGATTAGTCGATCTTATAGTAATTTTCCTCATATCGTGGGGATCTAGTAGCTCAATTGGTTGGCTACCTGAACTTTCACCTTATTGGTGAGGGTTCGAATCCCCACGTTGTGTAATCCCCTCCCCCATTTTCCCTTCTCCTACCCGATGTAATAAAAATAAAAAAATCAAAATTTTCCTCGTATCAAACACTCCATAAATAATCTAATTTATTTATGGGAGAACTAATGTGAAAAAAATATAAGAAAAAATACATTTGTATGCCCCAATTCTTAGTGCACCCCCATCTTGCAATTACTATACCTTGATGAATCTAGCAAGTTGTATTTATTTTTCCTAGAAATAAAGGCGGACTTCTTCTAAGTTTAGCTGGTATTTCATTGACTTTTGATGAGTTAGGCTGACCACGAATACCAAGTATTCTTTGCTAAGTAAAAATGGAGTATCAAATTAATTAATGAGTTATGTGAATAAAAGATGAGGACCTTAAAGCCAATCACCTTCCTATGTTTACTATTCAAATACTATAGGACAAACAAGACTTACTTGAAGATTCAAACTCACCACCAAGGAAAGTGGCATAAGATTGATGAAATCCTCCGACCTCCGTCCTTCAACTAAAATTTTAAATTCGAGCCTTATTAGTAAAAAAAAAAAATCGTAATGAGCATCTTTTTCCAAAAAAAGAAAACTTGATACATCGTAAATAGTCTGTGAATTTTGAATCGGCGGATAAAGAAAAAAAAGTCAAACTCAATTAGTTTGGTCTCCTTTCATTTACAACGATCGTATAATCATATTTTTCAATTATGTTTTCTTTGGATATTTGTTCTTCATTTTAATTTTATTTTGATATACCAATCCATATTAATTGTTTAAATAAATGTATAAAAACATACGTTTATTTATATAATTTTCACCGTTAAATAAACATATAAAACACGTCTAAGTGATGAAAGCTCAACAATGGAGTTCAACAATAATGGAAATGGAGAAGAGAGAAGGAAACGAAGAAGACTTCATTCACAAGCTAAAATGAAAAAATGATTCTGTTACAAAAGCTACAGCGAAGAGAGGGAACTGCCTCTATTTATCCTATCACTAACCGACTCTAACTAATCATCTAGTAACTAACTACATTTAGCTTACTAATTACAATTAGTTAACTTAACAGCCTTTTGCATAATTAGCCATTTTCTCAACACTCGCCCTCAAGCTGAGGGATGAAACACATTCTTTATTCCTAGCTTGCTCAGCAGATGACCATGATGTGGTTTACACATACCCCTGAGTGAGTAGGTCTGCTGGTTGTTCATTTTGTTCTAATGTGATGTGTTTGTATCTTTCCTTCTTGAATTTTCTCTCTAACAAAATGACAGTCAATGTCAAAGTGTTTAGTTCTCCCCTGAAAGATAGGATGAGCTCCAATTTGTATATCACGCATATCACAAAGATAAAGCAAAGTGTTGTAGCAACATTCACCTTTGACTTCGAACACAAGATTCTCAAGAGCCCTGTTAGCCAAGTTACTTCAGCTACTGTAGCTTCCATGCTCTTGAATTCAGCTTTAGCAGAGCTTCTTGATACAATTCCCTACTTCTTTGACTTCCAAGACACAAGAGCATCACCAAACTTCGCAACATAACATGTAACTGATTTTCTTGTCTCCACGCAAGTTGCCTAATCAGAGTAACAGTATGCAACTAGTTGCTGAGTCTTAACAGCAGGCAAAAACAATCCTAATCCTGTTGTCCCTTTCAAATATTTGACAACTCTCAAATCAACTTCCCAATGTGATTGTTTTGGAGCATACATATGCCGACTCAAGACCTGAACAACAAAGGCATTATCAGGTCTTGTCATGGTTAAATACAAGCTTAATCCCAAATGCTCGCTAACTAAATTTTTGATAATCGCTTTGTCTTCAAGTTCTTTGTTCTCTGATGCTACACCCTCATTCACAAATGCATCATACTCCACAGATGTAAGCTTTTAGTTAAACTCCAAGGGTGTAGATATTGGTTTGCTACCAGACAAGCCCATTTCTAAAACAAGCTCAAGTGTATATTTGCTTTGACCCACAAGAATCCCTTTATCAGACTTAGGAATTCAATTCCCAGAAAATATTTCATTTCCCCTAGATCCTTCATTTTGAACCTTCTTGAAGATCATGCCTTACTTGTTCAATATACTTCAAGCTGCTCCCAGTGATCAAAAGATCATCAACATAAATAAGAATAACTACTATATCACTTCCAAATTTATGAGTGAACAAAGAGTAATCAAAATGAGACTGTTGAAATCCCATGTCTACAAGTGCTTCTGTAAGCTTCAAGTTTTATTGTTTGGGAGCTTGCTTGAGTCCATATAAGGACTTATACAACTTACAAACTTTCTTACACTCCCCAGGCTTGGAAAGCCATCTTCAACTTTCATATACACATTTTCTACCAAATCAACTTGAAGAAAGGCATTGTGGATATCCATTTGGAACACAAACCACCCTGAACTAGCAGCTAAAGCCACCACTAACCTGACAGTAACCATCTTGGCTACAGGAAAAATGTTTCTTTATAGTCAAGGCCCTTTTGTTGACTATATCCCTTGGCTACTAACCTGGCTTTATATCTCTCAACCTCTCCAGTAGACTTGTATTTCACCTTGAACACCCATTTGCATCCTATGGGAACTTTACCATGAGAAAGATCTACAATGGACCAAGTTTTGCTGCCCTCAAGAGCAGAAATCTCAGCTTGCATAGCCCTAATGCAGTGAGGGTCATTGCAAACTTCTGCATAAGAGCATGACTCATGCATAGTTGAATAAGCAGTAAGAGAAGCCCTGTATGAAGGGGACAACTTATTATAACACACATAAGAGGACACTGGATAAGGGCAACAAGTTGTTTTTGACTGTACAATATATTCATGTTGTTTTTTACTGTACAATATATTCATTCATCCAAATAGGAGGTTTGACACTTCTAGAGGATCTTCTTGGATCAAGAGGAACACTGACAGAAGGAACACTGAGTGGAGAATCAATGTTAGAGGTAGAAGTGGGGAGAAGGAATAGAGGTAGGATTAGAAGAAGAAGTTGAAGTAACTGAGGGTAAAAGATTATGAGTCCCTGCAGATATAGGTGAAGTAGGTTCATCAGACTTAGTGATAGAAAGCGTTATGGTAGAGTGAGTAGGTGTAATTTCATCGGTGGTATATAATTCTAACACTGGAAATAAGGGAGAAGAGCTTGTGGACATGGTCTTGAAAGAAAAAATATTCTCCTTAAACACAACATCTCTACTAACTAGAAACTGTTTAGAATTAATGTAACTCATGCAAAATATAACCCTTTTGAGAATAGGAATAGCCTAAGTGCACAGCTGGAAATGCTCTAGGACAGAACTTGTCATGTTTTCTCATATTAGTAGTGTAACACAGACTACCAAACACTCTAAGATGTTACATATTTGGTGTTTTATGAAACAACATTTCAAAGGGTGATTTACCACCTAGCAACGCAGTGGGAATTCTATTCAAGAGATATACAACTGTTCTCACACACTCACCCCAAAATTTTAAAGGAACAAAAGCTTGAAACCTCAAGGCTCTAGCCATGTCAAGTATGTATCTATGTCTTCTTTTAGCAATCCCATTTTACTGAGGGGTATATACACAAGAACTTTGATGTGTTATTCTAAATTTTGTCAACAAGGCATTAACCTCAGCATTATAGATTCAGTGCCATTGTCACTTCTAAGACATTTGATTACAGTATTGAACTGATTTCTGAGTATTAAAATAAAGTTTCTTAATACTACCATTGACTCAACTTTAGAATTTATTAAGAAGATCCTGGTGAATCTGGAATGACCATCCACTAGTGTCATGAAGTATCTCTTACAATTCTGAGTTAGGACTTTATAAGGCCCCCAAACATGAGTATGCACAAGATCAAAAGAGTTAGCAATGCAAGTACCACTACTGGAAAAGGATAGTCTAGTTTGCTTTGCAATAGGACATACAGTGCAACGGTGATCTTTTATTTTGGAATCAGAAATATGCAGCCCATCAATCTTCTGTAACACTCTCAAGGGTGCGGAACCTAACCTCATATTCCACATATCACTATCAACAGCAAGATCAGTTTTACAAGCAGTTACATTGCAACTTTCGTTAACCAGGGTCTTATTTGTAATACTAGACACAATTTTATTTGTGATACGGGAAATAGTAGAAAAACATGAATTATTGTTGACATTCTTCTTCACCAAAGCTCCTTCAACCTTCAGAATATACATCCCTTCATTGTCTCTACCAATCCCCAGCACCTTTCCATTTGAGATTTCCTAAAACACACAAAAGTCAGGGAAGAAAGCTACCATACAATCTAGTTCCTTAGTGATCTAAGAGACTGAGAGGAGGTTATATTTGAACTCTGGTATGTATAAAACATTTTCAACTATTTTATTCTTGAATATTGATGCTTTACCAATGTGAATGATAGGGACTTGTCCTCCAGTTGGTACATTAACTCTATTTTTGTAAAGTTCTGTCAGTGTTATATATGTGACTAGCAAATTGAGATTGTGCACCATATGATTAGATGCACCAATGTCCACTATCCAGTTATTCTTAACTAGATTAGATAATAAAGCAGTCACAGTACCTGTAGTTCCTACTGAAGCTACATGGGCTACTGACTCTAGTTGCTTATCCTTCAACATTGATATGATTTGATTATACTGCTCTGGAGTGAAGAATGGAGTTGTTGGCACTGATGCTGGTCCAGAGAAAGAATGTGTGTATGCTTGAGAATCTTCAGTGCATTCAGATCCTGTGATAACATTATTTGCATAGTTCGAAAGATTTCTTCCTTCTTTACCTTTCTTCTTATGTTTGAAATCAGCAGGGTAACCATGTAATTTGTAGCAGTTATCTCTGGTATGCCCTTTGTAGTGACAACAGTCACATACCAGATGTGCTTTTCTAAGATATCATCCACCATTTGGATTGTAATGTCCTCCCCCTGAGCTGCTTCCTCCACCAGAGTAACCACTACTGCCAAAGTAACTACCACCTCCTGAATAACCACTAGAGTGACTTCCACTTCCTGAATTACCACTGCTACTAGCATAACTTCCTCCATGATTATTTGTAGTTATGAAATTACCACCTTGTGCTCTATTTCCCATGAGAGAAATGTGATCTCTAGCATCAACTTGACCTCCAAAGTTACTCACATTCACATTCAATCTCTAACTCTCAACATTGATAATCATAGCATAGCTTGGTTTATGCTAGGAGTAGGGCTCATCAGTAAGATTTGGCTCCTAGCCTGTTCAAATGATTTGTTCAATACCATGAGGAATTGCCATAACCTTTGGTTCAGGAAATGATCAGAATATTTTTTGGATTCAGGACAAGCACAGGAAAGGTGAGGTGCTATAGCAGCAAATTCATCCCAAAGTTCCTTAAGTCTAGAGAAGTATCCAGATACTGAAGCTACTCCTTGTGTAAGAGTAGCAATTTCCTTGTAAAGATAATAAGCCCTAGACGCATCTATTTTGTCAAATCTCTCCTTCAAATCCTCCCAAATATCATGTGCATCAGATGTATGAATAACACTGCTAATTAGACTCTTAGAAACAGTGTTCATTATCCATGCTAGCACAATAGCATTGCATCTATCCCATGTTTCATGTATGCTAGGATCATACATTTTCTTGCGACAAGTTCCTAACACAAAACCTAATTTGTTCTTTCCTCGTATTGCATAGATTTACTCCAGATTGAGTAATTTTCAGAACCTACAAGCTGAATAGAGATCAGAACCACACCTTGTGTATCTGAAGGATGAATGTATAGTGGATAATTGTGATGAACTAAGTCCTTTGAATTTGTAATTGTTTGCACTGTTTCAGAAGCATATGATGAATTTTCTCCATTTGTTGGATTCGTCATTGTGAAGTTCAATTTCACAAAAGATGAATGAATTTACAAGAAATTGATCGAGTATCAATCAAATTTTCACAAATTCTTCAATTGCAAACCCTAACTTTGCGAAGAAGAAGAAAAAAAACTTTTCTGATTGAAATTCACCTCGACTCAATACACACATGTATTCATCGTGAACTGGCTGAGCTTGCGATCCTAACCTTGCTCTGATACCATGATGAAAGCTCAACAGTAATGGAAATTGAGAAGAGAGAAGGAAACGAAGAAGACTCCATTCACAAGCTAAGATGAAAAAATGATTCTGTTACAAAAGCTACAACTAAGAGAGGTAACTGCCTCTATTTATCTTATCACTAACCGACTCCAACTAATCATCTAGTAACTAACTACATTTAGCTTACTAATTACAATTAGTTAACTTAACAGCCTTTTGCATAACTAGCCACTTTCTCAACACTAAGTATAATATTTACTTATTTAGTGAAAGTATCGGCGCCAATAAGTTTTTTTAGGTGCAGATGCACATATTTGATAACTACATTACAAACTTGAAGAAGTAGGAGAAGAGAAGGGCCTAGTAAACAACAACTTGTGTATGTCTGCATGACATAAGGTGGAGTTAATCTTATCAATAACTTATTGCTCGTGAAATTATGATTGGTGTAGAATTGATTAATAATGAAAATTTTATTTTTCTTATTGATCAAAATCATAGTGGAAAAGAAAAGAAATCCATGGACAGGAAAGTATTCCCCATCGAGCTTAGGGTGTTTACAGAAGGAGAGCATATATATTGGGCTCGTAAAACATGGGGAGTTTACCTATTGGGCTCATTTCAGACCGAGAATGGTGGATGTTATGGAAAATAGCTAGGAAGGGCTGACAGTAGTGATTGACAGTAGTGGTTGATGGTAGTAGTTGGAGGGACGACTGGCGATGGTGATAACTAATAGTAATGCAGAATATTAACGTAGCTGATTGTGGTAATTTATGGTGAAGATTGTAAATGGTGAAGACTGATTGTGATGATTGATAGCAGTGATGAATGTGGTTGAGAATGGTAGTTGTTGATAGTGGTGGAATGTCGTGATAGATATAGTGTTATTCAGACCCATTAAGTAGTTCAAAAAATGAACAAACATATTTAGCAATTGAAATATGAATTATTAAAATTTAGACCTAAATATGGAATTACATATCTTCTAGCGCAAAATTTTGAATATTTATCTTAAGAATAGTGATCTTTTTTAAAAATTTGATTCTAATTCCTTGAGTCATGAAAATATCTGCCAATGCCCATGTGTTGGTTATATAAAAGAATTCATCTAAATCATCTTGACTAGAAAGAAGAATACAGAGACTGAACTATACCACCGGTGAAATTGAAAAAACGAATAGAGGAATAGCTTCATATCTCATATCGAGGTGTGTTTGGTGTGTACCAATTTTTTTTATGTTTAGTTGGTTAAAATATTTTGAAAGATATTTTCCCTAAAAAAACAAGCTCTTAAAAAAATCAAGAAAATGACTTTCTTAATAGAAGTAGGGAAAATAAGTTCCATAAGTGTCAGTTTATGCAGATTGTGTCCCCCCACCCACCCACCCCGTCCGCCAGTACCCTGCCACCCCCGACACTTGACCCCACAACCACTTAATTCCCACCCCTCCAGCACCCGACCCCTATTTCGTCCACCTCTCATCCTCGTAGTGTTTGCCTAAATTATATATAAATATTCTTGTGATAATATTTTTTTTCTTTTTTACCACATACCAAAGAAAATAAATAGTTTTACTTATTTTTTGGAAAAACATTTTCCCCCGGAAAACACATTTTCCTTCCTATGAAACACACCCTTATTGTCATGTTTAGTTTCAATGTACGACTTGTTCCATGAATCTTACTACTAAACTGTAGTGGTAGGATAGATAGGAATATAGGATTAATCCTTCAATGGAAAGGAAAAAATATCTAGCAAAAAATACTTGTCCCCCTTAATCGATCTAGCAGGATGGATAGGAATATAGGATTAATCCTTCAATGGAAAGGAAAAAATTTCTAGTAAAAAATACTTGTCCCCTTTAATTGATCTTATGCGGTACAAATCCAAATTAGTCGAACCTACAAAGCGGATAGAGCTAACTCGCAAAATAAAAGAATGAAAACATATGTATTACTCCCTCTGTTTCAATTTATGTGAACCTATTTCCTTTTTAGTCCATGCCAAAATGAATGACCTCTTTCCTAATTTGGAAACAAATTCACTTTATGAATGATTTACAACCACACAAATATTCAAGACTTAGTTTGAACCACAATTTTTTTCAAAAGTCTTCCTCTTTCTTAAATGTCGTGCCTTCAAATGGAATTCACATAAATTGAAACGGAGGGAGTAAAACCTTACCATAAGCAAATAAAGATAATCTTCCAACGAAGATGTTTAACAAAAGAAATTAAACAAATAATAGTAGCTAGCAATCATACATGTCATCATCCTTAAAAATTTTGAAGGAGATAAACGATGAAGTCATTGTGCATGCAAATCCACCGAGACAAAAGCTAGCTGCTGCATTTTGTTTGTTGAGAAAATCAACGGTAACCATGGCACAACTAGGCAATCGATTCAAATCCACCGTTAAACCAAATCCTGCTGCTGCACCCGTACCCACAATCGTCGACATTATCTGCTTAATTATGATCATCATGTAAAAGAAAAGATTAATAATGATATATTCATACTCATTAGTCACTACTAAAAAAATCTCTATTTTCCCACTAATGTTCAGTGGCTATTTCTTACTGAATATCGGTGGAAAAAACCTAAATAGTAGTAGTTTCCCATTTTAAAATTGGGTCAAGTTCTCTCTCGTTTTCAATGGAAATATATTTCCCATCATGCTTTCTTTTCTCTCTTTTCCGAATTTTACTTCAAGTTCTGTGGGAATTTCTTGTCTAAAATTATGTTTTAGAAGACAAATTTCCCACCAAATATTGGTGGGAAAAGCCTTTATTTCTAATAGTGACTTATATATCATGAAACGTGAGTAGTTGTAAGAGTCACTTAGTCAAGTAATTTTAAAGGACGACAACTCGATGCACAAAGAATTCCCTATTCATGACATATGGTTCGAAGAAGGAAATATCACGCAGGGTTTAAGAATTAGAGGCTATATATTCCACGGAAGTCAAGTAATATATGTATGAAAATTTGTGAGTATGAATCGAAGAGTTAGATTGCTCTCAATTCTTCTTCTTAGTCCCTTTATTCTTAAAAAAATGACATTATTTTTTTATTGGTCTGTTTAAATGATCATTTTTTAAAATTTTGAAATATATGAACTTCACATTTATTTCATAATGACAATTATTTATAGTCATAATGTCGCTCCTATTTCAATTTGTTTGTCATACTTTGACTCGACACGCACGGAAACTATTTGTGACTATTAAACATGCCATAACACCTGTGACTATTAAAGTTTATCATTAAGAAGATATAAAAATATACTACCATTCTTATTGGAATAAACTAACAAAGATGTAGTTCCAAAGAAATTAAAGTGGAATGGAGGAAGTATATTAAGTTTAAAACTACGAGTTAATAAAGTTTTATAACCACATAATATTATAAGCATATTTAAAACCAACTCAAAGAAAATATTTTTTCTTAAACTCCCCTGTTCAAGCTACGTAATTCACATAAATTGATTTGGGAAGTATTAAATATGTGAGGAAGATTAAGTGATACAGGTAAGGAAGTATTGGCCGTCACTAGGCAACATAGATAACTTGATCTTGAGGGGGAAATTCCATCTAGCCAGTGCTTACAAAAGGATGAGAGGTGCTACCTTAGCGGTTCCTTGGAGCAAAGTACTCTATCAAAAGATAGCGGAACCTAAACAGAATTTTATTCTATGGTTTAACTTACATGGAAGATTAAGAACAAAGGATGTATTGATCAATTGGGGTATGCAAGTGGATGACAAGTGTGTCCTATGCAGCAGGCTGCCAGAAACTAGAAACCATTTGTTTTTTGAATGTCAATTTACACGGCAAATCTGGCAGCAGCTACTCAGATGGCAAAAATGGGATTGGAGAATCCAGACGTGGGAAGATGAATGGGGATGGGTACAGCAGCAGTCTAGAGGTAAGCACCCAAAGAGAGTAATCTTAAAAGCTAGCCTAGCTACTACAGTATATGGAATTTGGATTGAGCGGAATACGAGGGTGTTTCAGAAGAAGAGGGACACTATAGAAAGTATACTACACAAGTTGAAGCTCAATATTTGCATCAGAGTTCGAGACAACTCCAAACTAGCTAGTTACACCAGATCACTGGAAGTGTAGGAGTGGTTTTTTTTTGGCTTGTTGGATAGATAGGATTTGTAAATGGGATAGAGGATAGTAGTTGAGAGGGGAGGGATTGTTCAGTCCACCCCTGCTTTGTAACTAGGAACTTGGTGATTAATAAAATTATTTTAATTGCCAAAAAAAAAATGTGAGGAAGATGAACACACCTTGTCAGCATATACGTCAAAGTGACTGAGTTTATCACATATGCAATCTCCAGTCTTCGCTCGGATTATTGCAATTGCAGTTTGTAGGAGGGAATACACAAATCCAGCACCAGAACAAGCAAGCATGTACCTGTGAAACCATCATTTTATAGCATCAATTATGAAATACATTCTCAAGATTTAAATTATATACATTAAAATTTAAAAGCATAATTATTTTTATATTATTAGTTCAATTTTACTAGCAATAACTTATTATTACTCGATTTTAAAAATTACCATAACAAACTTGTTATAAAGAGTTACAAGTTCTTATAAATCAACTTAACCTGATCATATAAATAGTTTATACACAGAAAACTCGCATCAAAACAATAGATTCACAGGGCTAGAGATTAGCAATAATCGTATATATGCGAAATGAAAGATGCAACTATAAAAAGCAAAGTTCAGTGTATGAAACATTCCGCGTACTTATGCATGATGCGGGGCAGAATCGCACACAAAGGGGTTATGACATAAGTAGCCTACTCTTCTAGAAGCATCGGTGACTAATTTCATGTATCGAACATGTAACTTATAATTGTGGTGGAGAAACAACTTTATTGTTGCTTTCCAAGGTTCCCAAAAATGAAAGATGCAACTATAAAAAGAGCAATTCAATGGACAAAGCATCTTGCATTCACACAGGGTCTGTGAAAGCACCACACCCCCAAGGAGGTGTGAACGTAGGCAGCCTATCCTGACGCAAGTATTAGTGATTGATTTCACGGCTTGAACCCGTAACCTAGAGGTCGGAGACAACTTTACTGTTGCTCCAAAATTCTCCTGAAATGAAAGATGCAACTATATATGTTAAGGTAAAAATCAAACACTTACCGATAAGCATAGAAATCAGAAAACCGATACTTGACTTCAACATCACTGTGAAATACGGAAGCAACAGTCATATCAGAGGAGGAAGTTATAAGGATGGTGACAGAAGTTGCTAAGGAAACAAATGAAAGAACTCTTAACAAAAGATTAACAGTTGCTAAACAACCCATTTTTCCTATCTCCTCTCTCTCTCTCTCTCTAGATAATTTCAAGTTCTGGAAATTAATATGAAGACATAATTTGCTATAAACTTTATCATATACTAACAAGGAACATTGGAATCTTCATTATTGTCTCACTGTCGAAGGTTGACACAGCCTTACCTAATTATAAGCGGATTTAATAATGATAGGCAACTAACTGTAAGGACGAGTTCAATTTGATTCTTTTCATTTGAAAAAATAAATTGTGTAAGTAGAGTAAAAAACTAATATTTTTTCGTATATATATAAACTATTGAATTTACCTTACATAAGACAAGCTTAGACATATAATATTTTTTTGTATATTTTCATCTTCTTATTAAAAAATTTGGTTCCGCCATGATATGAAGCTTCGTATGGACTGTGGACTGAAACGCCTAATACCGGAGGGAGGGGCCACTATTGGGAAGAAATTAGATCACTTACTGCTTTTTTCATCCACTGGAAAGTGAAATTGAGACATAGTTCTCAATTCACTTTATTGATCACTGAATCATACATTTGAATGTTGTTAATCCGCTATTGTAAGAATTAATCATTTGCACCTAGGGTTTATATTAAACCAACAAAAAACAGAGGTGTGTTACTTAAATATTTATCACTTAATCATGATTAAATGATATATATTCTCTTTAACTTTTAACTAAATTATTTAGTTTGATATAAATAGGCAGATAATCTCCTAGCTAGCTAGAGGTCGTAATCATCTTTTTGGTTGGTGATTTTATGGAATAATAATAATGAGCTAAGGCTGTCAAGAATCAATTGGCATTTTTGAAACGATAAGAGACAGATAGATGAGAGAGATGGCCAATACGTGCTTTATTGACCTAATAATTAATTAGTTTAGTACAAATATTCTTTTCCCTTCTGGTGTACTCCTAGTAATTAATTAGATTTGCCATTTAATATTACAAATATTCTTTTCCCGTGACGTTTGAGCTTAAACTTACGTTACCGAATGGCAAAGACTGGAAATTGCTACAATTGAGAAGTCTCAATAATTGCAAGTCCTATCTAAAGTAGTTAGTTTACTCCCACTATATTTACACAGACGAGACTTCTATTAATTTTAAAACCGTTATTACTTTTTTCAATTGCAGAAATACCAAAACACTGTATCAAAATCTGTATTCACTGAAGTATAATTTAGTAAATATAAGAGTTCTATCTAACAACTTAAACTTTTAAATGAGATAATCACATACTTTAACAATATTTACCTTGTATTATTAATAAGGGAAAAGTAAAATATCATCATCTCTACTGTGTATTAATTTGATACTATTTCTCCGTTAGCAAAGTTATTCAAATATACACAATACTAATATACCTAAAGTATCACATATACTTTCTTGAGTGGACCGTAAATTCCCAAATCAACCAAAATTACCCATTTTATTAAAATTACTCATGCCCCATAAGTTAGACCCCACCCGACCCAAAATAATTTCACCCCACCCTAATTTTACCCATGCCCCACAGGTTCTGTCCAGTTTTTCAGTTTAGCTCAAGTTCAGTTTTGGTGCAGTTTTTTTTGTTCACAAAGAGTTTTGGTTTAGTTCTGTCCAGTTTTGAGAATTGTTGTAATTACCATATTGCTGTATTTTCAAATTGATTGTGAGGCCATCTTCCAGAATTGTTTATTGTTCCAGTGTTGAGAATTGGTTCATTTACTGGTTTGATCATTGTTCCACTGGTTTAGTTCAATTTTCCAAATTGCTTGTGATGTCATCTTCATTTTCTGTTATTGATTCAGAGACTTCTTATATTAGACCTTTCATCAGGTGCATGATATATAAGGATCGGCAAGGTTGTTTGTACTCCCTCCGTTCGCTTTTACTTGTCTATTATTTCTAAAATAAAATTTCACTTTTATTTGTCCACTTTTTAGGTATATTAGGGTGGGGTGAAATTAATTTTTGGGTCGGGTCGGGTCTAACTTATGGGTCATGGGTAATTTTAGTTAAATGGGTAATTTTTTTGGTAGGATTTGGGGATTTTCATCCACTCAAGGGTATAGAGTAGATGGAAATCCCCAAATCAGCCAAAATTACCCATTTAACTAAAATTACCAAAAGTATATACTTTGGCTAACGAGGGATATATTTGACTACTTTGACTAGCGGAAGATAAAGTTAGCCAATAAATTAAAGTAGAGAGGTATATTTGACCCTTTTCCCTATTAATAAATGGTCATTTGGCAACGTCTCTGGTTAACTTTCCTCTTTCCAAGGCCAAGACATTTTTCTTATTTCCGGGACATTGTTATGTGATTTAAAATCCAGGTAGTGGGATGTTGAAATCTAATTTAATTATGGGTGTCCGCTTTGATGCAAAGATCAGTAATTAATTTATATGACTTAGGATATTCATGAAAATATGACTCACCTAACTCGTTTAATTCGATCATAGTAAAAATAATCAAAAAAGTAATTAAAAAATCAATTTTTGGTTAGAACTTAGAATTGGACGAGGTGGACTATGTCCCATTGTTAATCACATCTTAACCTCCTTTATTTTCGCGCTTTTAATTAATGCAACCTTGCACCTAGGGTTTATATTAAACCAAAAAAACCTAGCTAAATGTTTATCACTTAATCATGATTAAAATAATATTTGGATCGTTAATGACCGGTGTGTTTATAATTCAATTCATTTTGACTACCTCAAATTTGGCTCAACCTCCGTTTTAGCAGTCCCTATCTATTATTATGACTGATTTTCATCGATTAGACGCAGAAAAAATAGGAGGAATAAAGGACTATATATAAGAGATTGGATAGAAAGAAAAGAACATCATACTAATAATTAATTATAGTGAAAGTTCTTTTCCCTTCTGGAAACTAGTAATTAATTAATTTGCCATTTAATAAAAATACCATGACATTTGAGCACTTCAATTAAAATTGAAAAACCGATAATGCAATTTGGTTTCTTAACATAGTAAACTTCTACTAAATTTAAAGACGAAACCTTTAATTATATACATAAAATTTATAATTATTTATATGTAGAAATACCAAAACACTGTAATAAAGATATTTTATACTTTATTATTAATTTAGTAAATATAAGAGTTCTATCTATTTTTGGACACTTTTAAAGAATAATCAAAACTTTAACAATATTTAACTAAAATTATAAAATAATAAAAAGGGCCAAAAACCACATCTTTTTTCATTTTACATTAAAGTTGTAGTCAAATATCTCCCTCATTAGAAGAAAATGAGGAGGAGGAAGTACCCCCAAATCAAAAAAGATTCAAGTTAGACCCCACCGACCCAAAATAATTTACTTAATTTTCATGCCCCACAGGTTCTGAAAGTTTTTCAACCGAACCAAAGTTTGGTGGTTTTTTTGTTCACTTGGTTTGGTTATAGTTTTAGATATTTAAAAACGCGATTACCATATTGCTGTATTTTCAAATTGATTGGTTTTAACCAGAATAATTGTTCCAGCGTTGAGAATTGGTTCATTTACTGGTTTGATCATTGTTCCACTGGTTTAGTTCAATAAAATTGCTTGTGATTCATCTTCATTCATCATGTTGCATCAATTAACATTCATCAGGTGCATGATTTATATAACACTTCAATTTGTTTTACTTCCTATTAAACACTTCAACTTCAGATAAAGTGTGTCTTTAATTAATCACGTATTTAAAAGTTTCAAATTTGACAAGGTGCCTGAACACTACTCTCTTTTAATTTTGAAGTGGACAAAAAGACTAATAAAAAAAAAAAAAACATGTCAACAAAAATAAAAAATAGAAAAGAGGCACACGTATGAAAATAAAGTTGGCCGTGGTCATATTTGACCCATTTCCCTATTAATAAATGGTCATTTGCAACGTCTCTAAGTTCCTCTTTCCAAGGCCAAGGTATTTTTTTTCGACATGTTATGTGATTTATATATATATATATATATATATTATGTTCAAAGCACAATTAATGCAAAGATCAGTAATTTATATGACTTAGGATATTCTAAAATTTTATTATATTAATCGATCATACGAATAAATAATCAAAAAATTTATTAATATTTTTTAGAACTTAGAATTGGATTTGGACTATTAAAAAGAACTTTTTATTTTCGTGATTGAGATAATGCAGAGAACCTTAAGTTCGGGCAAAAAAAACTTTTAATTTTAATTCAATTAATTTGAAATCGTAAAATACTTATTATTTTTTATCAAATTTTGATTTGGATAATTCTAATTTAAATCTATTAAATTAATTTTCATGTTTAAAACAAAAAAATAGTAGAAGATTGATTTTAAGAGATTTAGAAAGAAAAGAATCATACTATTTTTTAATTTTTGGAATACAAAGAGTACGTTGAAACTCTCATGTTGCATCAATTAACATTTTAAAAAAGTCGATTACTTCAATTATGATTTGACTAATTAAACACTTATTCATTATGTGTTTTAATTTGATATATATTTTCAAATTTGACATTAATCTCTTTCACATTTGAAGTGGACAAAAAGTAAAATAAAAATAAAAAAGTAATTAAATTTATCTTAAATAAAATATAGAATAGGCACACGTATATTTATTTTAGTCAACATAACAAATAAAAGGATGAGGAGGAATTAAGAAGGTACAATTTTCTGTCAGAGAAATAGAAGAATAAAGCTGAAAAAAGTGAAAAAAGAAATGGAAATCATGATGTTGATTCTTATAACAATGTTTTCTGATTAATTCTGTCCAGATCTTTCAGTACTCA
The DNA here is from genome assembly GCF_029784015.1 of Lycium ferocissimum. Classification (NCBI taxonomy): domain Eukaryota; kingdom Viridiplantae; phylum Streptophyta; class Magnoliopsida; order Solanales; family Solanaceae; genus Lycium; species Lycium ferocissimum. Next base: position 67,867,167 of record NC_081347.1, read on the forward strand.
GTCCTCAATGATCTACTAATTGTTATCCAAATGCAAACTGCTTACTATCTTCTATTCTTCTTCCAATAAAGAGCTCACTTTGGAAAACATGATCATGTAACAAAATATTTGATTTTAATGCAACTCTCTCTCTAAATTTTTTATTTTGGAACATGTATTAATTTCAGTTTAACATATTTTTTAAAAATGAAGGCATATATATATATATACACACACACACACACACACCTTATTTAGCAAGAGCTTAGATTAATCTATTATCGGCCAGTCCTTATTTCTAAAACTTTATTATAAAGTGATTAATAATACAAACCAAGACTTTTTTTGACATTATTTTTTTTTAAAAGTGTTTTAACTTTTTTTTATATTTTTGATTTTGTTAAATTTAAAGTCCACTTTTTTTTAACAATTAGTATTTGGTCAGATGGTTCTTTTTTTTTTTTTTTTTTTTTTTTTATATATATATATATTTTTTGGGATATTGTTTAGTATGGGGTCCACTTTATGGGGTGCACTTTTTTTTTTTGGACATTATTAGTTTTTTTTTTTATGCATATAATATATATACATAAATTATGTGTTCAAAACACGATTAATATAACATTGAAGTTTTTGTTTCGTATCTAAAACTTTATTATATTAGTGTTTTCGCCTTAAACTATATATAAAAAGTCCGCATTTTTTTTTTAATATTATATTTTTTTTTAATATTGCTTGATTTCATTAATATGGGGTCCACTTTATTTTTTTCATGAGTTTGGAGATGGTGAGTTCCAATTTTTTTTTTTGCTCGTGTTATTCATAAAATAATAGCTATAAATATATTTTTTTTTTTTTATGGACAACGGACGATGAAGCATGAGTCTAAACCCATGCTTTATATAGTTTTTCATTTTTTTATTTTATTTTTTATATTGCTTGGTGTTATTTAGTATGGGGGCCCACCCTTTTGGACATTATTAGTTTGCACTATTTTTATGCATATATATATATATATATATATATATATATATATATATATATATATAGACTATGTTTCAAAATACGATTAATATAACATTGTAGTTTGTGTTTTGTATCTAAATCTTTGTTATATTAGTGCTTGCTACGAATACGCATCGTGTTTAATATGGGGCCCACATTTTTTTTAACAGTGTTTGTTTTTTAAATATGGGATTCACTTTTTTTTTCAAATCTTGATTTTGTTAATACAACACATTTTCCACTTTTTTTTCCTCTGATTTTGGATGTGGTGAGTTCCACTTTTTTTTAATCTCGATGTTGTTTAATATGGGGCCCCTACAATTTTTTTTTTTTTTTAGGCTTGATTAATATGGGACCAAAAATTTTTTTTTTTTTTAGGGGTTGATTAATATGGGGCCCACTCTCTTTTTTATTATTTTTATGGGGTCCACAAACGGACGATGAGGTGACAACTCCCTCTTCTAAATAGTAGTAATATATATATATATATATATAAGTATATATAGTAGTAAAGAAGAATAAGGATGAGGAGGAGGGAAAGAAGGTGATTTTCTGTCAGAGAAATAGTGGAATAAAGCTGAAAAAAGTGAAAATGGATTGTAAATGGAGTTCATGATGTTGATTCTTATAACAATGTTACGGAAGAGTCGGGAAAAGGAAAAATAATTCATCCATCCCTTCAATTATCTTTAGGGCAGTGCTCCTTCTGATCTATCTGTGTCTTTGCCCGTGGCATCATCTGTACTTCAAATGTGATATAGAAACCTCTAATGATCTACAAATAACTAATTTTTAGAAAAAGAAAAATGATAGATCATTTTCAAAAAAATATAAAAATAATTAAAGTATTATTTTTCTTTGAAAAAAAACGGATTGAGTTATTTTTAGTGAGTAAAAATTATTTGAGGGTAAAATAACCTTTGAATGAAACTGGGGCAAATGTGAAACATCAAACTCGGACAATAGTCATAACCGTAAGGGCATAACTTTCTTTGAAGGGTATAATGAACTATTTTTCAAATGTAAATAATTTACTAAAACGTCTTTTAGATGTTGCATCTGTGTCATTTCCTCAATGATCTACTAATAAGTGTCACCTTAGCAAAAAAACACGCATATTAAAAACAATGATGAAGTGTGAATCTTTTCATGTAAAAAATTTACTTTTTCTCTTGATGATTAGAGGATTCACACCATCTTTTGACATTAGTTGAATTCAAGCAGGCATTATCATTTGGAAAAGTAGTACTACTTCTTTTGTTCAATAGCAAAGTTGAAAAAAACTAGTCAATATATGCATTCTTCTTCAATCTTGCCTTATCTCTCTATGGGACAAAATTTGTTTGACTAAGATGACACTTACTTCTGGGAGTATCTTCTTCCAATAAAGAGCTCACAATTATAGTATTAAACATGCAATCATAAGAATAACAAAATATTTACGAGAATTTTCATGCAACTCTCTCTCTCTAAATTTTGAACAGCTTATTGACCTCAGCAGGATCATGTAGAGTCAACATGACAAGGCTTCAGCTTTAACATCAATCGTTTTAAAATGAAGGTGGAAAGAATTTGAGTGAGAAAGGAAATCCCATCATCAACCAACAAGGGAAAACAAAAGGACACCTTATTTAGCTAGAGCTTAGATTACAATCTATTATCGGCCAGTCCTTGCAATTGCCACGGAAAAGATACAGTTTGATTTCGGCAGTGTAAACTCTGATGGTGGTGAGATTAATAGCCTATTTGGTCAAACTTTAACTACATATTTTAAAAATATTTTTTTAAAAGATTCCTTTGAAGATAACCATTAGTGTTTAGCTTTTAAAAAAAAAAAATACTTCCCAAGTGTATTTTTCTCAAAAGTACTTTTCAAAAAAGTGTTTTTGGGCAAAAACTATTTTTTTTCGCTTCTGAATAACTGTTTCCGCTACTCCACAAACACTACAAGAGAACACAGAATTAGCTACGGAATTTGTTGGTAATCCCTAGCTAATCCATCTCTAAATAGCTCCTCGCTAATTAGATTTTCTCATAATCCGTCGCTAATCCGTAGCTAAATAAGATTAGCATGGGATTTTGTTATTTAGCTAGGAAATTTTGTCTGTCGCTAATCCCTTGTTTTCTAGTAGTGAAAAACACTTATTTTCTCTCAAAAGCTTGGCCAAACACCTCAATTTTATAAAATAAACACTTATCCATTGTAAGTCTTTTAAAAAATGTGTCCAATCAGCAATAAGTTTGAAGAGGAAGTGTTCCTAATTATATAGGGAAAAGGACATAATTGGTCGGTGGGGTGAAACTAATTTCACCCGCTGGCCACAATTCTTCTAAACCCAAATTATACCCACTAAACTAATCCCATCCATTAGCCAAAACTTAAATAAGACAATTTTCAAATAAAAACCCAAACACAAAAATATTTGAGGCGATTTTTATATATAATATGTGTCATTTCATGCAGAAAAATATGATAAGTCCTTATTTGTAATGTATAGAAAGCTCTTATAAAATATGAATCACTAAGGTATGTATCATTTTTGTATATAATATGTATCATTTGTGTATATAATGTGTATATAAGAACATTATGAATGTGTATATAAGCGTATCCAGCCTTGTATAGAAAGTGTATCATACGTATAAAAAATGTATAATAGAAACCGTATCATTGTGGTATATAATATGTATCACTATTGTATATGTAAAAATATCATATCATTATTGCATAATATGTATAATAAATGTATAATTAACGTATAATTTATGTAAAATAGATGTATGATTAATTAACATCATATGTATATAAAATGTATAATTCTTGTATATAAAGTGTATATATAATTCCAACATATGTATATATGCTAGCTTCTTTTTGGTTGAGCAAACTTAGTCTTCACACAAAAAGTCTTTTTTTTTTTTCTTCTTTTTTTTTTTAAGAGCTTTGTTGGGCCGGCCAACCTCGATTTTTCTTTCCTTTGAAATGCCGAGTTTGCCCGCCATTTTGTCGACTATTTTGGACCGAGGAATCATTAGACACCTAGAATGTCTTCGAATTGCTTCTCGTCTTGTAAACAACGATTAAATATGGGGACTCGTCGTTTGGCCTAACATAGACATCTGTCTTTTCCCATAAGAAATTATATACTCTCTTCTTGTTCTGAGTAAGGACTCTTGTCTTTGTCATTACAACTTAGTCGCCTTAAACTCTATATATAAATCAGAGAATCTATAACAGCACTAATATATTGGTTTCTTATCTTCTATCCTTTAATTTTTATACAGTTTTATATACGGTAAGTAGGAAATCTAAAAAAAAAAAAAATCCTTGAATGATCAACTAGCATACAAGAAAAATTATATTTGGCAACAATTTTTTTTTTTTGTTTTAGATTGATTATTGTTGCGTCAATAAATCCAAGTTTGATCTTTTTGAAATAAATAAAATATTTTGTTACCACCATATTAACTTTTCGGGGCGTCATATTGCATGGAAAAGTATGTAACAACTTTTTTTTTTTTTGTCTCGCTAAAAATACTTTTTGAAGGAACAAATAATAATGGCAGATACTATGGCAACAAAATTAAATTTTAGATCAGAATAAAAATCATTTGCCAACAATAAAATATGTTGTTGCCAAATATAAAATTTTTATGTAGAAAATTTTATACTTGGTTGTAGTGTATATGATCATGTATTTATATTAAGTTCTTGTCCATCTGATCAAATATTCTTTTGTCATTTTTATTTAATTTATCTCGTAAGATGTTTCTCATAAAATAATAGCTATAAATATATTTTAATATAATACTGTGTTTTATGAATAAAAAAATTGTTTAGGCCCTTGTAAACAGGACCTCTTGGAGCAAAAACAAGATTTCATTCTAACGGGGGTGGCTTCAGAAACAAACAAATAATTAAAGCGTTAGTAGTGACGAGATTTATTTATAACTTGAGGCACAATTTTCGAATATCTTTTGAGAAATTTTAGATATTTATAGGAAAAGGATGGTAAGAAATTTACCAGCTAATATCATCTTCAACAAATTTGCATAATTTAAAATTTTGTAGTTCCTATAGAACTTTTATGATATATTGATTTGAGAAATAAAACATATGCAGTCCATGAATATAATTCTGCTCCGTATAGTTTTATAAATTTTTGAAGCAGTCATATCGTACCTGTGGATTAGGGCGAATCTACAGTTGAAGTTATTGATTCGGCATGATCTAGTAGTCTTGGCGAAGACAGATTTATGTTAAAAAATTCACTTAATACGTATAAATAATTTACTCAGATGCCGATAAGCAAAATGATTATAGTGGTTATAAATTGAAACACTGGGAAAAAAAGTTATAAATCGAAAAACTAGAAAGCAAATCAAACAGAGAATTAACAAGAACTCTATGTATTGATTCTTGCATCGAGTTAAAATAGAAGACTATGTCATTGTTTTTAGAGAACTAAAAGGAATAGAATAAGAAGAAAGTGATATTTACCTTATATAGATCCCAGACTAAAAAAGAAAATAAATATTCTACCATTAATATAGATAATAAAGTAGAAGAAAAGCAAATTTTAGCATTTTCCCTCAAACTCTACAAGCTTTTTGTAATAGTTCTGATAGTTCTATTTCTTGGAGTTCTAGATTAGCTCCCAGCACCTCATGCTTCTACTGACTTGCACACTCTTGTAACTCCTAAGGAGACCTTGAACTCTGATGTGCTCCTATTGTCATCAGCTCCCTGTACTTTTTTGACGTAGTTTAGTGTTAGTATAAAAAAAAAAAAAAATTGAACACTTAATTCTTCTTTTTCAACTCCTTTTAAATTGCTCTCTAGCTTCTTCTTGACTGACCAATTCTGATGGTTTGTCATCAATAAAAATTTGTGAGATTTTCAATGTATACATTCATTGTTTAAAACAGGTATGAGTTAATGGTTAAAAATTCGTATTGGTTGAAAAAGCCCATGCCTCGAAAATAAGCATGGGTTAAAAGTTGATATTGAGGCTCAGGCGTTAAATATAAGCAGGAGTTAAAAATGATGTTTCATGATTTAAAAGTAATCATGGGTTGAAAATTGATATTGGGGTTGTGCATTAAAAACAAGCACAGGTTAAAAATGAGTTGAAAAATGTTCTTTTGATCTAACGAACTCACAGGTTCATTAAGATCAATGGAGGTTCTGATACCACTGTTATGAAATCAAAAAACTAGAGATAAAATTGAAGAGAGAATGAATGATAACTCTTTGTATTGATTTTACGCATTATTTCTTGCATTGAATCAATATGGGAATAATATCACTGTTTAGATAATTAAAGGGAATAAAATAAGGAGAATATGATATTTTTCTTATACTAGATATTAAAATAAAAGGAAAGCAAATATTTTGCAATTAATAGCACTCAGGATGTGGCTTAGTAATCAATGAAATTGATTGGATTGTAGTCTCGAAGTTAAGCACTAGAGGAAAATCTAGGTGATTTTTCAAATCCAAATTAACCACATTTATAAAAATAAAAAATAAAAATCTGAGGTTATTGTAAATCATCAACTTAAAAGAAGTAAATAGTCTTATTCTAAAAAAGAAAGTAAATATTTTACCATTAATATAATCATACAGTAGAAAAAAAGTAATACTTTTAACACAAAACCCATAGACTCTGATTCAATCTTTACCATCCGCTTGATTAAGTTCTGAAGCACATTGAGATAGCACAATTAATCACAAATTGGTAGAGAAAAAAGGTGAACGATGTGATCAATTGACATGATATTATCTCTTATTGATAAAATTCAAATAAATAATGACCAATCCAAACACACAACATGACTCACAGGAAAAAGAAATACCTTAAAATTTAAAGAAGAGCAATTTTATTGTAACAAAATACAAGCTCCAAACTCTCGAAAAAGAAAATTTAAGTTGAGAAATACAGACTTGAATTGAAAATTACGTAGAAAATTACAAGAATTTTCTGTTACCGCAAATTTTAACAATGTCTATTGTTACATAACTTTAAATATAGCCTAAAACTTAGAAAGTTTATCTCAAATCACGAACAAGTTTGCCCTATGGCAACAACATTTTGTATAGGAGTTTCGTACTTTGATAATGATATTAGATAGATAGATGTGTTATGTTTTTCAATTGATAGTTTATTTATGATAAAAAACCCAAAATGTATTTAATGTACTTATTTCATCATTTCTAAGATAGGCTTTCATATTCCTCATAACTCAAGAAAACACAGACGTTCATTTATAATTAAAGAAGAGTTTAGAACTCGTTGAACACATTTCATGTTTTGCTACTTTCAAAAGAACTACATCTTTCATCATTCGTTCCCAAATCAAATACTCCCTCGGATAAAAAAGAGTGTCTGGAAAATCATAATCTAATTAAATAAATTGGGATTTGATCACATTTTTGAAGAAAGGCAAATATGAAAAAATACTACTTACTAAAAAAAAAAAAATTTAATAATAAAAAGTACCCTAATTAAATAAATATTAATAGATTTGATCACATAACATATTTAAATTTTTTCCGAAAAAAGGCAAATATGAAAAAATAAGGTTAATTCTTTCTTAATTTGATAAGTGGACACTTTTTTTGACACAAGAAGAAAAGGTTAAGTGGACACTCTTTTTTATCCTGATGGAGTATTGCACTACACGGTTATAAAAGTACCTTCTATGTTGCAAGAGCTAAACCAATATATGAATAACATATTCTCGGTATTTCATATATGAAAAAATCATAAATATTTAAATTTTCTATTTTGTTGAATCATTAAATTTAGAATTTAAACTGAATTTAATTAATTCGCATTAAATCCAAATTCTGTTAAATTTATTCTTAATAAAAGTGCTAACCAAATTAAAGAGACATAAGAGATTTGGGCTCCTTTTTAAGTGACAAACGGCGTTTGAGTGGGCCTATAAATCCATTTTTCTAATTTGGGCCGATATCTAAAAGAGCCCATTTGAACTCTTAGATCACTAATTTGTCTGATTGATTTAGCTTTATGAGAACTTTTATGGCAAATCAAGATGAGTTTCGTTTTTTGAGTATTGAAATGTACATACAACTTCTATGTAAAATTGGTATACTTTTATCCAATATTTTGTTTATCAACTTAAGGGTAAAAACAATGGTATTCTGTAACCAATCTTATATCCGGCCCATCAAATCATGCTGAGCAGAATATTTTTTCATCTGACCACGCTGAGCTGAATACTTTTTCCTAAAATCACACTCTAGTAGGCACACTTAAAAATGATAGTAACGTAATAATAGGGAGCAAAATCCAAAGTCGGTTCACTTTCTTATTGCAGAACTCAATACATTGTATACATTGTGTGATATGCGTTATATGATTTCGATATGCATAAATCAATACTCGTTTAGTTAAACTAACAAATTTGTTGGGTATAAAAAGAAATATAATATCTTGTATATTTTTATAATATATGTGTATCAATTTGACTTACTCTATGTATGGGCTAATGACGATTGTTCTCGTCTTGGACCCGACCATGCCTTCGAGTCGGGCTCTACGCCGCATTTTCTAATGAGGAATGCCTATCTATTTCCCATTGGAATTAAACTAGGTATATATTGTTGTTGTTGTCTATGTATGGGCTAGAAGCATACATTCTTATCATTTGTATACAAAATTGAAGATGATTTCATTGACATTGGTTCTTCACAATACGTATATTCGAAAGTTTTTCTAGTCCTTCGATTAATTTAAAAAATATATATAATAATGTATATATGGTATTTCACAATATATATCGGAATGTATACATGGTACTACTCTTCTCCGTCGAATTTCAGAAAAATCTTCCAAAATTGCTCAAACTTCAAAACGTGAGTGCTTGTCATCAACGAATATCAGATGTTATTTTACGGAAAAGTCTAACACAATGATATCAGTAACGAAGAGATTATCGCACTGTTTGTTGATTACAAATTCGCTATAAAAACCTCAATTTTTTTTCCCACTGAAAAACCTATTGATACAGATATACTGTATAATATCACTCGATTGTAGATGCACCCCTTGTATTCTAAAACTAACAACTTAAAGCCTTAAATGAAAAATAGTCCTACACAAATTTTGATTTGCATAGTATTTTTGCTATATAGGAGAATCGTATGTTTAATCTTGAATTTCAGATCTATGCGTAATTAATCAATCAAAATAATTAACGTGAAATACGTCATAAAAACTTAAATTGAAATTAAAATGAAAACTAATATTACAATAATTTGAAAACTAGGATAAACACTTTTTCATCCATTTAAAATATATACTTACAATTTCACTAAATATCAATTATTGTATCTCGATTTATTATTATTATAATATGTAAAAGAAAAAAGTGGGTGGAAAATTATACAAATTATACCATATTTAGGTGTCTCATATGAATATTGGAACATGGGACAGTGCATTGATCTAGAGCAGATTTCCTTGTTTCTTTGTCTTTGCTCAATTGCCTATGCTTCAATCCAACAAATGATAATTCAAAACTATCCTTTTTTTCCTTGTGTTAATATTTAAAACTTTCATAAATTAAAAAGAAGAATTACATTTGATCAGAATAAAATAATAATGGAGATAATAATTGAGTTCTCCATCAATTTTATTTTTATCTCTATCCACGTATATACAATTTATATAGAGAGCTCCATCTACTATACTCAGTCAATTTTTATTATAGTATATGTCATTGTTAGAAATCAGTTGATTTACCACGAACATCCATCAGAAATCCATCGGAAAGCTAGGATATTCGATGGAAAGTCCGTTGGAAATATTTTTAATAAGTGATTTTTCTTTACTTTCTGGTGGATCTATCTTTATTAAAATTGTTTGCAAGAAATTGTACGAAAAAAAGTTGAGTGAATATTAGTAAAAAAAAAATTGAACCATTCTTGTAGGATTTAAGTTATACTATGTATTAATAGTGTAATAGTTTTTTTTTTCCAGTATAGTTTAATCTGTTATGATAAATTACATATTTGAAAATACTCCTGTTAATAACATGTAAAAGAAAATTTGCTATCCGCCATTGAAGCAATTCTAGTTGAGAGGATACGAATAAGAACAAAAAGTCTCTTAATTATTAATATTTAAGTTATATATATATTCATAGTCTAATAATTTTTTATATCATCAACATAATTTAAGTCGTTATAAGACGTTACCTACTTTGAAGTACTCCCATTAATTAATAAATATAACATGTAAAAGAAAATTTGCTACCGACCATTGAACATGTGTAAAGAAAAAGATGTTCTAACAAAAAAGAGAAGATGCTAAGCAACACTGCATAAGCAGAGATCCGTCAGTGCGTCAATATGATATGTGGTGATATGAGCTAAACCGATCCACGTTTATGAATAGAGAAAACTTGGTTTGACTTGATTTGGTTTTACATTTAAAAAAGCGGCTTGTTTACGTTAAACCAAAAAACCCGAACCAAACCGATACATACTACACATACACACACACACACACACACACACACACACACACACACATTTCTATATATATATATGCACACACACTATATTCTTCAAAATTTTGGCTCATTTAAATTCAAATATTTAGAAAGAAAAGTTTATCAATTTCATTTAAGTTTTAAGGTAAAATAAAAAGAAATTTGCTAAAGGCTAAAATAGAATTTCTCCACTCGCCTTAAGTTCCTCATTACTCATATTATACTAATAAGCTAGCATTTTATCCGTAACAAATTAAAGGGAAGAAAATGGCAATTGGAATTTAAAAGATTTGATGATATGCCTTTCTTTTTATCATTTTTAGTTTTAACTTTTGTCTTTTTCTTCCTCAATCAATAAAAAGCGATGATTCAGATAACAAAATTTCCTTCATATGTTACCATATGTAGGGACCTACAATCATGAATTACATGTTATGTTTACGTAATATACCTATGTCATATATACATACCAAAGCTAATGAATTAATTAAGAAGATTCTTAGATTTGAATGGATCAAAGCGTATTTAGTTACCATTTCATTCAAAGATTCTTTTGTATTAGTACATTCTTAATCAAAAAATACCGAACCAAAACAGATAAAACCGACAAAACCGAAACCGATAGAATTTATACTTTAATTTGATTTGAATATTAGGAACCTTTATTTAACAATTCATGACATCTTTAATGATAGTTTCATGTTTATAAATAGTGGGCTGTATCTAGGGCTTGTGTAGGCCACACTCTTATTACTATTTCTTTTATTATCTATAATAACCAGAATTGAATTCAAAATATTGAGTTTATCAATTCTGGATTTTAGCAAAGCAGTTTAATGAATTCCGCATAAATGACTCATACATATTAAGTGAATTTTATAATAAAATTATAAAATTCTGATAAAAGTTACTATATTATGCCACAATCGTGATATCAATAAGAGATTTATTCCTTCAACGCTATTCACTCAAATAAACAGTTTTTAAGTTCTCAACAAAATTCGAATTTATAATATACGTCTAGCTCACACATCATTAAACTAAAACCAGGTTCTTTCACTCTACTTGTATTAACAATGAAATATCACATAAGGGGATAGCTTATAAAAGAACCCACCTCGTACTTTATTTGAATGGAACCTTTAAACAATTCAATTATCACCAACTCGAAAGATTCTCTTCTTCTTTTCTCCTTTTTAATTATACTACTACTATTTTTTTAATTTTTAAACAAATAAAGTTACCTGTGTTATATAAGGAAATAAAAAATAAAGTAGCCTATTTTATTATTCTAGACGAAAATGAAAGTGATCAACTTGAGATAAAGCGTGTCCAAATATGTCGATACTTTTTTTTATTAATGAAAATAATTCCAAGAGACTAAATATAAACAAATAAAATATATATATATATATATAATTTGTGTAAATTTTTTTATGTAAAATAATTTGTAAAATAAAAAATATATATATTTTAGCAGTTAAAGAGGAAAAAACAACAACAACATACTCAGTAAAACCCCACAAAGTGGGGTCTGAGGGGGTGTAGCGTACACAGACCTTACCCCTACCTTGAAAGGTAGAGAGGTTGTTTTTGGTAGACCAGTAATGAGAAGGATAAGTAACTTCAACTGACCTAAAAGTATGGCAAAATACTACAAAAGCATGACAAAGCAGTATGGAAAAAAAAAAAAGGAGTAGTATCTACCACAAATTAATACGATAATTAAAGTATAAGAAACAACAAATATTAGCAGAAATCGAATGACAAGAAAGTATAAGAGTATCTATATTTGCTAAGTATGACGGATAAGTTGGACACGACACAACTGCACACTAACCTTACATAATTCGTGTACTCCATAACCTTATCCCAGGTGCGTATGCTTCGATCGCTGGGCTGCGTCATGTCTGTCTAATCGCCTCTCCCAATGCATGTGACCTACCTCTTGCCTCTCTGGCTTAGTCATAGCCAACCTCTCACCTTGCCAGCAGGGCGTATACGTGTCAAAGGCAATACAATATCGCCATAAATGCCCCATCATCTGCAAGAGGCTACTAAACGCACTTGTCTGAATGTCTTGTTTGAATCCTAACTCTCTTAGTATGCCCGTACATCCATCGATACATACTCATTCCACAACTTTCATCTTTGAACGTAAGAGTTCTTGAATGACCAACACTGCCCAGATTCAACATAGTTGGTCTAACCACCACTGTCTAGAATTGCCTTTAGTTTGGTCGGCATCTTTTGTCACACAAGACTCCGGATGCGAGCCTCGTTTCATCCCTCCCCAATACTGGGTGTGACTCTCGTCATTACCCATTTCTTGGATAATAGACCCAAACTACTTGA